>NC_069074.1:29744752-30058668 GCF_025698485.1 Gossypium arboreum | reverse complement strand
ACTTCAAACGTCGATCTTAGTGCTAGCGGTACTAAGGAAAGGTCGGCCCAACAAAAGGTCTGACGATCCAGTAGTGTTGTCCTCCTCCATCTTTATCACATAAAAATTTGCAGGGAAAATAAGTTCGTTAACTTTTACTAGTACGTCCTTGAGGACTCCTTCGGGGTACACAACAGACCTGTCTGCCAACTGAATTATAACACCTGTTTTTGTCAAAAAACCCGTGTTAAGTGATTCATAAATAGAATAAGACATAACATTTATGAAGACCCCTAAATCACACATGGCCTTCTTAATCCCCAAATGGCCTATTTTGCATGGTATAGCGAACATACCCCTATCTTTGCATTTTGCCTGCATTTTCTGCTGTAGCACTACGGATACATTCTCACCAACACTTACCTTTTCATTACCTGTTAGTTTTCGTTTGTTGGTGCAGAGTTCCTTGAGGAACTTGGCATATCGCGGAATCTGTCTGATGGCATCCAATAGTGGTAAGTTGATCTTGACATTCCTGAATGTTTCAAGGATCTCCTTGTCTTCCTTCCTTTTTCGATACTGATTTAATTGTCTTGGGAATGGAGGTTGGATTTTCAGTCTCGGACTTGTTCGTCATTTTTGGGTTTTTCCTGGGCGATTTCTTGGCCAAGATTCCTGCCAGGAATTGGTTCCAGTACCTTTCCACTTTGCAGTGTCACTGCATTTACATTTTGCCTCGGGTTTTGTTCTGTTTGTGATGGTAGCTGCCCTTGAGAACTCATCTTCTCAATTTTCAATTGATGTAGTAAATTATCTTATAGACGCTTCAGTTTTCTATTGGAAATCAAGCATGTTAGACGCTAATTTATTGACCAAAGTTTCTAGAGAATTACCTGAATCTCGTGGCTGTTGTGGAACTTGGTTCTGGTATGCCTGGTTATATCGTGGGTTGGCCCCATAACTTAAGTTAGGGTGATCCCTCCATCCTCGGTTGTAGGTATTAGCATAAGGGTCGTATTGCCTTTGTGGTGGGCCAGGAAAATTTCCCACAGCATCGAAATGAGCCATAGTATTATTATTCAAACTGGGACAAGCATCAGTTGCATGTTCAGGGGTAGTACATATTCCACATAACCGGGCTGTTTTTACTTTTTCTACAATAAGAGAATGCATCATATTAGTAAGTCTGTCAGCTTTATCCTCTAAGGTTGGATTACTTAGCTGGTGAACCCTTCTAGAGGGTTCAGGATTGGCTTAAAATTGCTGAGAATTTGCAGCCATCATGGAGATTAAGTCTCTTGCTTGCTGTGGAGTCATGTTGACCAATGCTTCTCTACTAGCAGCGTCTACCATATTCATCTCCATGTGTTTTAAGCCTTCATAAAAGTATTGGAGCAAAGACTGTTCCGTTATACCGTGTTGTGGGCAACTTGCACACAACTTTTTAAATCGTTCCCAATAGTCATACAAAGACTCTACGTCTTTTTGCCTTATTCCTAAGATTTCTCTTCTTAACTTAGCTGCACGCGACACTGGAAAAAACCTATTGAGGAACAAATGAGACAGATCAGCCCAAGTCGTTACAGATCCAGGGAGTAAATAAAATAACCATTCCCTAGCAGAATCTGCTAAGGAAAAAGGGAAAGCACACAATTTAATTTGATCCTCAGTTACCCCCTGAGGTTTCATACTAAGGAAAACCATATGAAATTCTTTCAAATGCTTATGGGGATTTTCGTTCTGTAACCCCCGGAAAGTTGGCAGTAGCTAAATCAAACCTGACTTTAATTCAAAATTAGTATCCATAGTAGGATACGTGATGCATAGTGGCGGTTGTTCTGCCAGTGCTTCGGCCAGTTGCCAAATTGTCTGAGCCATAGGTTGAGGTGCTAAATTAGGGTTTCCGTCAACCTTAGCGTTAAGCATTTCTTCTGGCTAATCGACTTCTACTTTTTCACCTTCAAAAGCTTGAGTAGGGTTTTCGTCAACCCTAGACTCTGCTTCGTCGTCAATTCTAATTTCTGACAGTGGATTACTTTGAGACCCAACCACCACTGTCTGCTTTTTCCTTAGATTTGTTTCCTTGTGATTAGCTCTCGCAGTCTTCTCAATCTCTGAATCAAACGCAAGAGTACCTGGAGCAGATCTAGTCATAAGAAACAAAAAACAAGTTTAGTACGTTACCGATCCCTGGCAACGGCGCCAAAAATTTTATGCGTCGTTCAGAGCAAAAAAAATATCCTATTCCCTGTAAAATAATAAAAATAATAGTAAAGGGGAAGTAAGGTCGAATCCTTATGGATCGAATCGTACGAATGCTCGTTTCTTGAAATCCCGGACAATTTCTTGGCCAAGAAACTTGTGTTCCTGAAAACTAAAAAAAAAAGAATTAAGAATTTCGAATTGGAAAAATAAAAATAGAATTTAAAGTAAATTGAAATTTCGAAATTAAATAAATGGCGGAAATTAAAATGAGGACTATAAAAATAAACAGAGTTTGGGGAAGAGAAAGTTTCTTATGTGGCGAGATTCCAGCCTTCGATTGTCTTGTTCCACCTTGGGTTCAATCATTGGCTTTTAAGTAACCCTTCTCGAATAGGATAAGCCAGTTATAGTGGAAGAGGACGCCTATGACCACCAGCTCCAAGGATTTAGACTTAAAATTTGGCGGAGCTTGACTTTAGCCAATAATCGCTTTGTGGGACTATCTTCTGCTAAATCATCACTTCCCAACGGCAAATACCACACGTTGTTTTATCTTTTGGATTCACCAACCTCTGACGCAAAAAGCCAACGAACTGACTGTGCAACCTTTGTAAAACGTACAAAGCGGCCGTTCCTTACACAAGTTGAAAAGATCACCTATTAAGGGACATGGACGGAAGCGTCAGCCCTATAATGCGGAGAAGCGATGAATAGCTTATTGAGAAGGCTAAGCGCATATTCTAAGCCTCATGAACCTTTTTTGGAAAATTTTGGCAACCTTTTGCTAGATTGGTTTAGTGACTCATGATTTTTGGGAAATAAATAAATAAAATAGATATGAGATTTTTATTGAAGAAAATATGGAGAGAACAAAAGATAGGGTTTTTGGGAGAGGGAGTGTTTATAGGAAAAGAGATGTCAAATATGTGCCACTCCATCCCCTATTTATTGTACTAGAAAACCTAGTCTATTCCTAATGAAATTCTAAAAGATAAATAATAAATAAATAAAGATAATTAAAGATAAATAAAGATAAATGAAAATAAATCCTAAAATTAAATCTAAATGAAAATCTTTAATAATTATCCTAATATAATTGAAATTAAAATAGAGTCTTGTGCTATAAAATCTCTTCTTTTGTATTTTTGTCCTTGGGTCTTCCATGTTTGCATTTTTGGCACCACTTCTCTCTTTCTTTTCATGTTGGCCCATTATATCTTCAAATTCGTACTTTTTGCCTTTAAATTTCCTCTTGCCTCCAATTTAGTCCCTAAAAGATAAAATACCACAAAATAATTCAAATTAGTAGGATCATACTCAAAATAATCATGCAATTAGCACATAAAATATGTCGTTCTAGAGTATTATCATAGGCATCATTATGAATTTCCTCCAACTCTTGAATGTCTAATTTCATTCCCTTCCCTACGGGTTCTAACTCCATGTTACATTGTCGAACAACCCAATAAGGTTTATGTTCCAATTCTACTGGAAGATGGCAAGCTTTGTAAAAAACAAGTCGATACGGGGTAATGCCAATTGGTCCATTATACGCTGTCTGATAGGCCTAAAGTGTCATTAAGCTGAAGACTCTAATCCTTTTGGTTGGGCCGAACAATTTTCTCCAAAATAGACTTGATCTCCCTGTTCGAAACCTCTGCTAGGCCATTTGTTTGGGGATGGTAGGCTGTCTCTATACGATGATGAACTTCGTATTCTGACAATAGTGCCTTTATGACTTTATTGCAAAAATGGGTGCCACGATCACTGATCAGAGCTCGAGGTGTGCCAAACCTAGAAAAAATAGTTCGTTTTAGAAACTCTACAACAGTTTTAGCATTATCATTACAAGTAGGCTTTGCTTCTATCCACTTAGAAACATTGTCTACTGCAAGAATTATATATATGTTTTTAAATGAGGAAATAAATGAGCTCATGAATCAATATCCCATACATCAAAAATCTCACATACATGAATCGGGGATAGGGGCATTTGATTTCGTTTAGTGATGTTACCTGTATATTGGCATTTATCGCAAAACTAACAGAAATTATATACGTCCCAAAAAATTGTGGGCCAATATAGCCCACACTCCAATACCTTATGAGTAGTCCGTTTAGGCCAAAGTGACCTCCGTAAGCTTTTGTATGGCAAAAGTAAGGATAGAGGTTACCTTGGTTTCTGGAACACATCATCTTATTATCTTATTTGAACAGTGTTTCCACAAGTATGGCTCGTCGCAAATGTAATATCGAGCTTCCCGTTTAAGCTTGTCCTTCACGGAACGTGCTAACTCAGTGGGCAGCGAACCTGTAATTAAGAGATTTACTATATCCACATACCATGGGTAATAAGCCTCGGTCGAAAATAAGCTTTCATAAGGGAACTCATCCTTTATAGAGGTGTCATCATTAGGTATTTTTAACCTACTCAAGTGGTCGGCTACCAAATTTTCGCATCCCTTTTTGTCACGAATCTCTATGTCGAATTCTTGAAGCAGCAAAATCCATCTAATGAGCCTTGGTTTTGCTTCCTTCTTCGCGATCAAGTATTGAGAGCTGCATGATCAGAAAAAATAATCACTTTAGATTCCAATAAATATGACCAAAATTTATCCAAAGTAAATACAACAGCTAAGAGTTCTTTTTCTGTGGTGGTGTAGTTGTTTTGTACAACATCTAGGGTTTTTGAGGCATAGCAAATGACATGAAGTTCCTTGTCTATCTTTTTCCCTAACAAAAAATAATCGCTTGCATTGCACATAATTTTGAAGGGGTAGTTCCAATCTAGTGCTTGTACTATATGAGCGGACACCAACTTCTATATCAAAAGCCTCATTGCATTTCGGTTCGAACTCAAATTTCTTATCTTTTTGCAATAACTCGCATAACGGTTCAGCTACTTTTGAGAAGTTCTTTATAAATCGCCTGTAAAATCCTGCATGGCCAAGGAAAAAACTTATCTCCCTCACAGTAGAGGGATATGGCAAAGAATTTATAATTCTAATTTTGGCCTTATCGACCTCAATTGCCTTCGCTGAAACTATATGACCTAGAATCAAACCTTTATCTACCATAAAATGACACTTTTCAGAATTCAAGTCAAGATTAAATTCTATGCACCTATTTAAAATTATTGTGAGGTTATTAAGGCATTCGAAAAAATAATTCCCATACACAGTAAAATCATCCATAAAAACTTCGATAATTTTTTCCATATCTTTAGAAAATATACTCATCATGCATCTCTGAAAGGTGGTCGGTGCGTTGCAAAGTCCAAATGGCATCATTTTGTACGCAAATATGCCGAATGGGCACGTAAAAGTGGTCTTTTCCTGGTCCCCTAGTGCAACTGGGATTTGGAAGAAACCTGTGTATCCATCAAGACAACAAAAGTGAGTTTTACCGGCTAATCGCTCAAGCATTTGATTTATAAAAAGAAGAGGGAAATGATCTTTTCTAGTGTAAGAATTCAACTTCTTGTAATCAATGCAGACACGCTACTCATTTTGCACTCGAGTTGATACTAAGTCACCATCATCATTTTTCTTTACTGTCACGCCTGTTTTCTTGGGCATGACTTGTACCGGACTTACCCATCTGCTGTAAAAAATGGGGTAGATTATGTCAGCATCTAATAGCTTGATTATCTCTTTTTTCACCACCTCTATCATATTTGGGTTCAACCGTCTTTGCGTCTCTTGTCTTGGCTTAGTGTTTTCCTCTAAGTAGATTCTGTGTGTGCATGTCAAAGGGCTTATCCCTTTTAAATCAGCAATGGTCTAGCCAATCGCCTCCTTATGATTTTGTAATACCTGGAACAAAGTTTCTTCTTCGAGCTTAGAGAGTTTATTTGAAACTATAATCGGTAGGGTATTACCTTTCCCCAAAAAATGCATACTTGAGATGTTCGGGAAGCAGTTTTAATTCCAAATCTAGAGCTTGCCTGACAGAAGGTAAAAGTTTAGTGTTTGATGGAAACATACTTGTAATCATCAACTATAAATTCATATTTATCTTCATAAATGGACTCAAAAGCCTCCTCTACTAAAGAGTCAATTATGTCGACACGGTTTACACTCAATATTTCTTTTTGGTGACTAATAGCATTGTAGACATTGAACTTCACGATCTCCCCATCAAATTCCATCATAAGAGTTCCGCTTCGAACGTCGATTTTAGTGCTAGTGGTACTAAGGAAAGGTCGACCCAACAAGAGGTCTAAAGATCTAGGAGTGCTATCTTTCTCCATTTTTATCACATAAAAATCTGCAAGGAAAATAAGTTTGTTAAATTTTACTGATACGTCCTCGAGGGTTCCTTCGGGATACACAATCGACCTGTCTCCCAACTGGATGATAACACCTGTTTTCATCAAAAAACTTGCGTTAAGTGATTCATAAGGCATTACATTTATTGAGGCCCCTAAATTACACATAGCCTTCTTAATTCCCAAATGGCCTATCTTGCATGGTATTGCAAACATGCCCCTATGTTTACATTTTGTTGGCATTTTCCGCTGTAACACTGCAGATACAATCTCAAAAACACTTACCTTTTCATTACCTGTTAATTTTTGTTTGTTGGTGCAGAATTCTTTAAGGAACTTGGCATACTGTGGAATTTGTCTGATGGCATCCAACAGTGGTATATTGATCTTGAAATTTTTGAATGTTTCGAGAATATCCTTGTCTTCTTTGCCCTTTCAACATTGATTTAATCATCCAGGAAATAGAGGTTGAATTTTTGGCAATGGAGGTTTCACTTGGATCTGTTCGTTGTTTTTGGGATTTTCTAGGCGATTTCTTGGCTAAGATTCCTGCCAGGAATTGGTTCCAGTATCTTTCCAGTTCACAGCGTCACTACATTCGCGTTTTATCTCGAGTTCGGTTCTATTTGTGATGATAGCTTCCATTGAGAACTTATTTTCTCAATTGATGTGGTCAATTCTCTTATAGATGTCCCAGTTTTCTATTGACCAAAGTATCTAGAGAGTTACCTGAATCTCGTGGCTGTTGTGGAACCCGATTTTGGTATGGTTGGTTATATTGTGGATTGGCCCCATAACTTAAGTTAGGGTGGTCCTTCCATCCTGGGTTGTAAGTGTTAGTGTAAGGGTCATATCGCCTTTGTTGTGGTCTAGGAAAATTTCCCACAGCATCTAAATGAGCCATAGTATCATCATACAAACTGGGACATGCATCAGTTGTATGTTCAGGTGTAGCACATATTCTGCATACTCAGGCTGGTTTAGCTTTTTCTGTAACAAGAGAGCTTACAATATTTGTAAGTCTATCAAATTTATCTTCTAAGGTTAAATTACTTAGCTGGTGGACCCTTCTAGAAGGTTCGGGATTGGTTCAGATTTGCTGAGTATTTGTAGCTATCGTAGAGATTAAGTCTCTTGCATGTTGGGGAGTCATGTTGACCAACGCTCCTTCACTAGCGGTGTCTACCATGTTCATATCTATGGGTTTCAAGCCTTCATAAAAATATTGGAGAAGAGATTGTTCTGTAATAACGTGTTGTGGGCAGCTCGCACACAACTTCTTAAATCGCTCCCAATAGTCGTTAAGAGACTCTGCTTTTTTTTTTCCTTATTCCAACAATCTCTCTTCTTAACTCAGCTGCATGTGATGCTAGAAAAAACCTTTTGAGAAATAAACGAGAAAGATCAGCCCAAGTTGTAATAGATCCAAGAGGTAAGTAAAGTAGCCATTCCCTAGCTGAATCTGCTAGGGAAAAAGGGAAAGCATGCAATTTAATTTGATCCTCAGTTACCCCCTGAGGTTTCATACTAAGATAAACCATATGAAACTCTTTCAGATGTTTGTGTGGATTTTCATTTTGCAACCCAGAAAAAGTTGGCAGAAGTTGGATTAAACATGACTTTAGTTCAAAATCAGTATCCATAATAGGATATATGATGCAAAATGGCGGTTGTTCTGCCAGAACTTTAGCCAGTTGCTGAATCGTTTGAGCTATAGGTTGATGTGCTAGATTTGGGTTTTCGTTAACCCTAGTGTAAAGCACCTTTTCTGGGGAATTGACTTCTACTTTTTCACTTTCAAATGTTTGAGTAGGGTTCTCGTTAACCCTAGACTCTTCTTCGTTGTCAATTTCGATTTCTGGTGGTGGGTTACTCTGAGTCCCAACCACTCCTGACTGCTTTTTGCATAACTTTGTTTGTTTGCGATTGGCTCTTGCAGTCTTCTCTATCTTCGAATCAAACGCAAGAGTACCTAAAGCATATCTGGTCATATGAAACAAAGAACAAGATTAATACGTTACTGATCCCCGGCAATGGCGCCAAAATTTGATGCGGTCGTTGAGAGCACCAAAAATATCCTATCCCTATAAAATATTGAAAAAATAAAAATAATAGTATAAGGGAAGTAGGGTCAAATCATCAGGGAAAGGATTTGCACAATTTTTTGTTCCTCGAAATCCTAGTTAGAATCATGCCCAAGAAAACCTGCATACTTGGAAAAGAAATAAAAAAAATAGAATTAATAGTTTTGATCTGGAAAAATAAAATAAAAACAGAATTAAAATTTTTGATTGGAATTTCAAAAATTTAAAATAATAGAAATAAATAAAGTTGAGGAAAATGTGTTCTTATAGAGAGATTCCAGCCTTCGGTTGTCTCGATCCGCCTTGGGTTCTATCCTCGACTTTTAGGTGATCCTTCTCATACAGAATAAGCCACTTATAGTGGAAGAGAATGCCTACGACCACCAGCTCCAAGAATTTAGGCTTACAATTTAGCGGAACCTGACTCTAGCCAACAATTGCTTCTGTGGGATCATCTTATGTTAGATCATCACTTCTCAATGGCGAATCCTCCACCATTTTGTCTCTTGGGCTCGCCAACCTCTGACGCAGTAAGCTAACGAACCGACTGTGCAACCCTCCCAAAACATATAAAGCGCCCACCTTTGCACACGTTGAAAAAATCACCTTTTAAGGGACATGGATGCCCCGTAATGTGGAGAAGCGATTAATATTCGTCGAGAAGGCTAAGTACGGATTCTAAGCCTCATGAACCCTTTTTGGGGAACTTTGACAACCTTTGGCTAGATAGATTTAGTGGCTCATAATTTTTGGGGAAAAATAAATAAATATAATGAGAATGGAATTTTTATTGAAAGAAAATATGAAAAGAACAAAAGAGCTAAACTTTATGGGGAGAGAGCGTTTACAAAAAAGATGATGTCCAATTTGAGTCACTCCATCCCCTATTTATAGTACTAGGAAACTTAGTCTAGTCCTACTTAAATTCTAAAAGATAAATACAGATAAATATAGATAATTAAAGATAATTAAAGATAAATGAAAATAAATCCTAAAATTAAATCTAAATAATAATCCTTAATAATTATCCTAATATAATTAAACATTAAATAGAGTCTTGTGCTATAAAATCTCTTCTTTTGCATTTTTGCCCTTATGTCTTCCATTCTTGCATTTTGGGCACCACATTTTTCCTATGTCGTATGTTGGCCCATTTTATCTTCAAATTTGCACTTTTTGCCTTTAAATTTCCTTTTTGCCTCCAATTTAGTCCCTGAAAGATAAAAGACCATAAATAGCTCAAATTAGTAGGGTCATACTCAAAATAAACATGCAATTAGCACATAAAAATATGTCGTTCTAGAGTATTATCAGTTCTCAGGTCTAAGTCTAGTGGTATTTTTGATGGGTCAGCTATCAATATTGTAATTGCAACTTAGAGACAATTGCCTTTAAATAATCCTTTGCGATGGAGTTAATTGAACTGATATTAAGGGGGAATGAATATTTGTTGACAGATTTTCATGTTTTGTAAAGTGATTTTTGATGAAAATGCCTAAATAGGATTAAATTGTGAAACGTACAAATTGAGGGCTTTAAATGTGAAATAAATGAAAAATATGGGCTGCTAAAGGCACTATGGTAATTTAGCCAAGCATGAGTTTTGTCAAATTTGGTGTAATTTGTGTTTTTGTGAAATAAGGACTAAATTGTAAAAGAGTGGAACTTTAGGGGCTAAAGTGTAAAAATGCCCAAATATGTGTTTGTGGACTGAATTTAATGATTTGATGAATAGATGAGTTAATTTTGAATGTATATAGATCAAGAACGAAATAAATAGGATTTAGATCAGGGAAAATCAAACTTTAAATAATCCTTTGCGATGGAGTTAATTGAACTGGTATTAAGGGGGTGGTGGAAATCATTGGCCTCTATGGAAACATGCCTGGGGTGCTCAAGCTAATCGTTCATCCTATCAAAAGTGTAGGGTGGGTTGATATTGATTTCGGAGTCAAGTTGGAAAGTGCGGTTGGCACGTAACGGTAAAGTGTTCGTCAGAGCACTGACGACTATTTATATATTGTTGTTTTATGATAAATTGAGATCTCTAATGTGGGAAAAGGTGGTTCATGAGGACATTCATTTTATAGAGGGATCTTGATGGTGTGGGCCTGCGAAATGTAGATCTTTGAGAAACATTGCCAACAAGATTGTTTTTCATTGGGAACCTTCTCCCTCCGAGTGGATGAATTTCTACGTGGAAGGTGTTGTAATGGAGGATGAAGCTGGTTGTAGTGGGGTTTTGAGTGATGAAAAAGGAGTGGCATGTGCCTTGTTTTCTGGGTTGATCGAGGTTACAGGTTAGGAATTGGCAAGGGCAATAGTCATTAAAACAACATTGGGGTTGTTTATTGGTATGGGTAGGCATGTGAAAGTCCCGCAAGTTATTGAAAATCTAGTGCGTGTGTTGTTTTGGAGTGATTGTTGGTAGGGAATTATTGACTATGGATGTTGCAGAGTCTATTCATTGGTATCAACTATGGTTCTAATTAGTTGTTTCGTGTTTAATCCACAATCATTCATCGGCTAGGAATGGTGTTGGGGATCGACCTGATTAAGCAATGGACACATAAAAATAACAGAAGAAATTGAGAAATTGAACACACAAATTTAACATGAAAAAACCCCTCCAAAGAGAATAAAAAAAGGGCAAATATAATTTTACTATAATGACAACGAAGAGCTCAAAAGATGGAGATAAAAACTAAACTCTAAAACCTTAAAAGCAAAAAACCCTCAAAATATAAACACAAAATTCTCTAAATGTGTTATTAGTTCTAATCTCTAAATGGGTATATTTTCTAAGGTTGTAAAAGAGCTTATTTATAGGCTAAATTCATAGGTCAAATAACAATAAAATAATCTAAACTAATCAAAGTTTGATTAAAACAAATAAACATAGTTTAACTAAAAGATTATTTCTCAAATTTAACTGAAATACGAGTCATACTTAGCAAATGGTATGGTTGATGATATAAGGAGACTTTTGTTTTTTTTAAAGCCTAATGGTGAATATTATTTGCTGCTTATTAATTTTGTTTGGGTTGATGTTAACTGTCGAGGGTATTTCAAAGTGAGTAATTACTCTAAAAGTTCTGTAATCTTTTAATCTTTGAAAGAGGTTGGAAGATATTATCCAACTCTCTCTTTTTCAACTGAGAAACAAATTAAAAGTTTCTTGTAATGTGAAAGCATGTTAAAATTTCAAAGTACATTGTTGCAACACTTGTCACAATAATATCATTTATTACAAACTAAAATAAGAAAACATGTCTTTTCATGTTAAAAAAGAAACATGTCACTTGCTGTAATTTAAAGTCATTGTTTTTCCCCGTATTCATCTTTGTTTGGATTTTCATCTAAACTCAACAAGTAAATAAATAGATAGACAAAGAGGAAGTGACCAGTTAAGCAAAAGTGGAACCGAATTAAATTAAAAAAATTTTGAGCAAGGATATGTTTACCATTTTGGTTTAGTATGATTAAAGTTTTATCATTTAGATAAATTAAAAAAAATGATTTTTTTGGTCCTTTAATTTAAAAAAAAATTATTTTAGTCATTCATTTAATAATTTGTCTCATTTGGCCATTGAATTTATATTGTTTATCAAATTACCCCAAAATGAATGGAGAAATTAACGTCTGTTACTTTTACTGATGTGCTATGCATGTGGCTATCCATGTATATGCCACGTTAACAATTAGTTAATTTCTAAAATATTAAAAAAATATTTTTTAACTTTTTAATAATTCTTAATTTTAAATTTTAAATAACTTTTTATAATTGTTTAAACGAGCTTTAAACGAACATCAGCAAGCATGTTCATGAATATAAATGAACTAAATAAGCTTTGTTCGTGTTCAATTCATTTAATAAATGAGGCTTAAAATCTTGTTCATGCTAATTTATTTATATTAATAAACTAATAGAAACCAAACCGTTTACCAAAACCTTTGTTAACTTGCAACTTTAGTATAAAACATGAGAACCAAATGCAGTGGCATATTACTACTATGAAAATAGTGGGGTTGAACAATGCATTACAAAACCATTCAGAATACTTGTTAAAAGTCAAAAGTTAGTAGAGAGCGAATTGGTTTTAATCGTAATAATGCCTCAAAAACAAGGGCGAAGCCAGAATAATTTTTTAGAGGAGCCGGATGAAATTTTAATTTTTTATAGTTTATATATTTATAATTTATAAAGAATTAAATTAAAATTTTAAAATTTTAGGAGAGGCTAAAGTGTAATTTTATATTTATTAATTTAAAATTTTTAAAAAATTTTAAAGGTCTAAATAGCAATTTTACATTTTAAGGGCCTACTAAAAAATATTTGCTGATACTTGTTCCAGTAATTGTTTCAACTTGGATCAGATTTGCAGAATCGTAGTGTGTCAGTTTTCATAAATTGTCATTGGAGTGGCCAAAAAGCACCTGCACTTCTTGTTTTATGGTCTGTGGCACTCCCATTCCCACTCGGTTTACCATCCACGGATTGTGGCCTTATGGTAGTCTTGGTTTACAATGTTCGGACAGCTCTACTAATGTCAATATCACTGTGAGGCTGCTCAATATCACCTGATCAAATGTCGACCTTTCGTTTATATGAACCTATTAATTAATTTGTTTGTTTGTTAGCTAGCTAACAGAAATTTCTTGTTTTTCCTCTTTGTTTAAAAGCACGAAATGTGGATGTATCAAACACACTCGCTAACAGATTTATGGCCAAACTTGAAGGAGACCTTGGAGCCGGAGAGCAAGCTTGTTTTTTATGCAACATGAATGGAATGTTCACGATACCGGTTCTTACTTTAGTGCCGCACCTATTCTCTACTGTAGTTGTAATGCCCAAAATTTTAAGTTTTTTATTTGTTAGATATTTTATAAGAGAATTGATTTGATTGAATGATAAGGCTTCAGCAAAAAAATCTATTAGATGAGGATTAGGTTGTTGAGGGAGTTGTTAGTTGTGATTTTGTTTGTATTGTTTTTATTTTTATTTTATCTTATTTTCTTTTCTTTTCTTTTCCCAAAGTTGCTCCTAATTCTTCTCTCACGTCTCTCACTCCCCCTTCTTGGTTCGTGTGCTTTTTCTTTTCTTTCTTTGTTTTTCAAAATTTCTTTTTTTGCTTTGTTTTGTTTGTTTCCTGTTGAACTTTCACTTTTGTTGCTATTCTTTCTTCGCCAATCTGTTTCCTGTTCGTAGCTTGTGTATTTTCTTCTTTTGTATTGCTCAAACTTGGACGTGTGTGTTGTTAATCATTTACTTGAAACCCTCTTGGGTATTTCAATTTCGGTCGGGTAAGAGAATGATATTTCTATAGTTGTTATGGTAATTTTGGTTGTTGGGTTATCATTTGAAAGAAGTGAATTTTCTATTAAGTTCTGATTTTAATTATATCGATGCACTTCTATGAGAAGATCGAGGGGTGCTTGGTGATCCTCCAGCGACTTAGGCGAGGTTAAGTTGCTGTCTCGTTCTACAGTAAGTGTTCTCGTCGTTTTAGGGGCTGATCCGTTTCTGTAATTGGGTTTAATTGATGAAGTTTTTATCAAATTACTCACTCGAGTGTGGTAAAAATCATGTGTTTAATTTGTGAGTTGCGGTTTATAGGTTGTGGTGTTTTTGTTCTTGAATCTACATAAAAAGCAATTTAGATGTGTGTGTTTCTAACTCGAAACCATCATGAAAGAATATGAAAAATCTAGAAAAAAATGTAAAGGAAAAATAATATTGTTGTTCGTCACACGATCGTGTGGGCTGTGTGGGTGCGCAAGGGTGTGTGCGATTACATGAGCAAGACAAATAGGTCATGTGATTCACACAGTCGTGTGTCAGGTTGTGGCTGTTGAAAAGTCAAATTAAAAAGGGTGTTGAAAAGTCAAAAATGGGAGGTGCAAGTGGCACCGAAAGAAAAAAAGTGATAGGCAAGTTGTTTAAAGTTGAATGGGATAATTGCAATTTTGGTCCCTAATTTTTTAGGCCATTTACAAGTTAGTCCCTGAACCTCAACTATAAATAGGCCTAACCATTTCTCATTTCAACCATCCCAACCAATCTTTCTCTCTTAGTTTTCTCTCTTCTCCCATTTGAGAATTCTTAAGGAATTCTATTTGTTTGTAATATTTTGGAGATAGTAAAGTTATCATCGGTGCTAGTGCCGGGACGTAGGTATAATTTCTTGAACCTCGTTAAAACTCTTGTGTTCTTTTTGTCCTATTTTTCTTTCAATATTTGAGGGTATAATAGTAGTATTTAATTGTGCTATTAAATTACGTTAGAAGGAATATTCGACTAAGGAAAGACTTGGTATTTAAGAGATCCTTGTGATCCACCCTCTTCCTTGGGAATTGAACTTTGTGTGATTTTTAGTACAATAATTTAAACGTTCCGACCCTATTGGAACAACAAGTGGTATCAAGAGCCGAAGGTTAATCGTAGTATGCTGTGGTTGCGTTTAAACCGATCTTCCACATCGAAAAGATTTCCTTAGGTATATTGAAAGATTATGGAGAAAACGGTCGGTGTAGGAGCTTCAACATCGTCCATGTGGACAAGACCGACAATTGCAAATGCAAGATTGGCCGTGGAGATCTTTGATTGCACGGGCCATTTTGGTATGTGGCAAAGTGAGGTTTTAGATGCCCTTTTTCAGCAGGGTCTAGACATTGCCATTGATGAAGAGAAACCAGATGATATACAGGAGAAAGATTGGAAGGCGATCAATCGGTTGGCATGTGGCACAATTCGATCATGCCTTTCTCGAGAGCAGAGGTATGCTTTTTCAAAGGAGACTTCTGCAAATAAGTTGTGGGTGGTACTTGAAGAATTTTTTTTGAAGAAAAACAGTCAAAATAAGCTCCACTTGAAGAAAAGACTGTTTCGCTTCACTTACGTCCCAAGTACCACAATGAATGTCACATCACCAAATTTAATCAGTTAGTCACTGATTTGCTGAATATGGATAAGACATTCAAAGATGAAGATTTGGCTTTGATGCTGTTGGGGTCACTTCCTGAGGAGTTTGAGTTCCTAGAAACTACTCTACTTCATGGCAGGAGTGATATATCTCTGAGCGAAGTCTGTGCGGCCTTATACAGTTATGAACAGAGAAAGAAGGACAAACAGAAAAACTCAATCAGAGATACAGAAGCTTTAGTAGTCCGAGGTCGTTCATACACTCGGAAGAAAACTTAAAAGGGGAGATCAAAGTCAAAGTCTAGGCTCGGGAAAGATGAATGTGCCTTTTGTCATGAGAAAGGCCATTGGAAGAAAAATTGTCCAAAGCTGAAGAATAAGGGAAAAGCTGCTGTAGATGCTTGTGTTGTAAAGCATGATACCAGTGACTCTGAACTATCACTGGTTGCATCATCATCGTCGTTCCATTCAGATGAGTGGATATTGGATTCGGGTTGTACCTATCATATGTCCCCTAACCGGGAGTGGTTCTCTGATTTAGTTGAGCTAAATAGAGGAGTTGTTTATATGGGCAATGACAATGCCTGTAAAACTGTTGGGATAGGTTCAATCCAATTAAAGAATCAAGATGGATCAACCAGAGTTCTAAGCGATGTTGATGCGTGCCCGGTTTGAAGAAAATCTCATCTCATTTGGAGCCTTGGAATCCAATGGTTCGATTGTTACTATGAGAGATGGGGTTTTGAAAGTGACATCTGGTGCACTTGTGATATTGAAGGGCATCGGGAAAAATAACTTGTATTACTACCAATGTAGTACGCTTATTGGAGCGATCATTGCAGACTTCCGGTAACAAAGACTTGGACTCAATGCAGTTGTGGCATATGAAGTTGGGACATGCCAGCGAAAAATCCTTACAAATTCTAGCAAAGCAAGGATTGTTGAAAGGTGCAAAGGCTTGCAAATTAAAATTTTGCGAGCATTGTGTTCGGGAAAGCAAAAGAGAGTGAAATTGACACGCTATCCATAATACAAAAGGTATTTTGGAATATGTTCACTCAGATGTGTGGGGGCCTTCCAAAACACCTTCGTTGGGAGGAAAACACTACTTTGTTACTTTTGTTGATGACTTTTCCAGAAGAGTTTGGGTGTATACCATGAAAACTAAAGATGAAGTGCTTGGAGTTTTTCTTAAATGGAAAACTATGATCGAAAACCAGACTGGCAAGAAAATCAAGCGGCTTAGGACGGACAATGGAGGGGAATATAGAAGTGATCCGTTCTTCGATGTGTGCCAAGAGTATGGTATTGTTCGGCACTTCACAGTTAGGGATACACCACAGCAGAATGGAGTGGCAGAGCGTATGAATCGAACATTGCTGGAGAAAGTTCAATGTATGTTGTCCAATGCTAGGTTGGGCAAGCAATTTTGGGCTGAGGCTGTGACATACGCTGGCCATCTTGTTAATCGTTTGCCATCATCTGTATTAGAAAGAAAAACTCCTATGGAGGTATGGTGCGGAAAAGCGGCTCTGATTATGATTCCTTACATGTGTTTGGATCCACCGCATATTACCATGTGAAGGAGTCAAAGTTAGATCCGAGGGCAAAGAAAGCTCTCTTTATGGGAATCACTTCTGGAGTGAAGGAATTTCGTCTTTGGTGCTTAGACACAAAGAAAATGATCTGTAGCAGAGATGTTACCTTTGATGAATCTGCCACATTGAAAAAGGTAGCAGATAAAGATATTCAGATGAGCGATACTCCACAGCAGGTGGAGTGTACTCCAAAACAGATGGAGTTTGAGCAGATGGGGATTTGCCCAGTTAATAAGTCTAATTCTCCAGCCACAATGGAGGAATTAGAGGTTGAAGAGGTTCTGACCCAAGAACCATTAAGTACACCAGAACCAGTTGCAGTTGCAAGGCCAATGAGAGAAATTCGTAAACCTGCTCGATTTACTGATATGGTGGCCTACGCCATTCCCGTTGTTGATGATGATATTCCTGTCATTTATCAAGAAGCAATGCAAAGCTTAGAAAGTGACAAATGGAAATGCGCCATGGATGAAGAAATGCAGTCTCTCCGGAAGAACAATACTTGGGAGTTAGCGCAATTACCGAAAGGTAAAAGGGCAATCGGATGCAAATGGGTATTCGCAAAGAAAGATGGATCTCCTAGCAATAAAGATATTCGCTACAAGGCAAGATTGGTAGCTAAAGGCTACGCTCAGAAGGAGGGAATTGACTACAATGATGTATTTTCCCCTGTTGTGAAGCATTTCTCCATTAGATTTTTGTTGGCCTTGGTAGCACAGTTGAATTTGGAGCTAGCTCAACTTGATGTTAAGACGGCTTTCTTGCATAGTGAGTTAGAAGAGGAGATCTATATGACTCAGCCCGAAGGATACAAAGATGCTGATGGTAGAAATTGGGTTTGTAAGCTGAACAAATCGCTATATGGATTGAAGCAATCCCCGAGGCAGTGGTACAAGCGATTTGATAGCTTTATGAGAAGGCAGAAGTACACAAGAAGTAAATATGACAATTGTGTGTATTTACAGAAGCTGCATGACGGATCTTTCATTTATCTACTCTTGTATGTTGATGATATGTTAATCGCTTCGAAGAGCCAAAAAAAGATAGATAAGCTGAAGGCTCAGTTGAATCAAGAGTTTGAGATGAAAGATCTAGGTGAGGCCAAGAAGATTCTCGGCATAGAGATAAGTAGAGATAGACAGAGAGGTAAGCTTTGTTTGAATCAGAAGCAATATTTGAAAAAGGCATTACAATGTTTTGGTGTAAATGAAAACACAAAACATGTAAGTACCCCACTTGCTTCTCATTTGAAACTTAGTGCTCAATTATCTCCGAAAACTGAAGAAGAAAGAGAATATATGGCAAAAGTCCCATATGCTAATGCAGTTGGGAGTTTGATGTATGCGATGGTGTGTACGCGGCCTGACATTTCACAAGCTGTGAAATGGATTCTACGGTATCTTCGAAAAACCGTAGATGTTGGTTTAATTTTTGAACAGGATGAAGCACTTGGTCAGTTTGTAGTTGGATATGTTGATTCCGACTTTGCTGGTGATTTAGATAAACGTCGTTCAACTACGGGGTATCTGTTTACTCTTGTGAAAGCCCCAGTGAGTTGGAAGTCTACCTTACGATCATGATGGTGTGTCTACTACTGAGGCGAATATATGGCGATTCTGAGAAGGCATTAAGGAGGCTATTTGGCTTAATGGATTGTTGAAAGACTTGGGAGTTGTTCAAAGTCACATAAGTTTATATTGTGACGATCGAGCGCTATTCATTTAGCGAAAAATCAAGTCTATCATTCAAGAACCAAGCATATCGACGTAAGATATCACTTTGTGCGGAAGTCTTTGAAAAGGAAAATTCTACTTGGAAGATTCCGAATGCAGATAATCCCACAGATATGATGACCAAGGTGGTAACAACAATCAAGTTTAATCATTGTTTGAACTTGATTAACATCCTGAGAATTTGAGCACATTCAGGTGTATGGCGCTCGAGAACGTATTTGGAGGCACTACAAAAGATAGCTTTATCGAATTTGGGGAGTTGAAGGAAGTGTGTGAAGATGTGATTATCCTAATCAAATCTTCAAGGTGGAGATTGTTGAAAAGTCAAATTAAAAAGGGTGTTGAAAAGTCAAAAATGGGAGGTGCAAGTGGCACCGAAAGAAAAAAAGTGATAGGCAAGTTGTTTAAAGTTGAATGGGATAATTGCAATTTTGGTCCCTAATTTTTTAGGCCATTTGCAAGTTAGTCCCTGAACCTCAACTATAAATAGGCCTAACCATTTCTCATTTCAACCATCCCAACCAATCTTTCTCTCTTAGTTTTCTCTCTTCTCCCATTTGAGAATTCTTAAGGAATTTTATTTGTTTGTAATATTTTGGAGATAGTAAAGTTATCATCTGGTGTTAGTGCCCGAGGACGTAGGTATAATTTACCGAACCTCGTTAAAACTCTTGTGTTCTTTTTGTCCTATTTTTCTTTCAATATTTGAGGGTATAATAGTAGTATTTAATTGTGCTATTAAATTACGTTAGAAGGAATATTCTGACTAAGGAAAGACTTGGTATTTAAGAGATCCTTGTGATCCACCTCTCTTCCTTGGGAATTGAACTTTGTGTGATTTTTTAGTACAATAATTTACACGCTTCCGACCCTATTGGAACAACAGTGGCGTGAGTCACGGGCATGTGTAGACTGTGTGATAGGCTGTGTGGGCCACACGGGCTAGTCAATTTGAGTCGTATGGGTCACATGGGTGTGTGGGCCCAATTTATGAAAATTTACCGCTTAGAGTCGTATAAATTTGTAATCCATAATTAGACCCTCTGTAAAGTCTATATTGTTTAATTAAGGCTCGAAATGTGATTAAATGCTATTATGTTCAGAATATGCATTACATATATATATATATATATATATATATATGATATTTGTTTAATAATTTTGGAAGCATGACTATTTTGGAAGTATGTATAATTACATCCATATTCTGTATATATGTTAATATGATTACATTTGTATTATGTGTATCTATTAATATGTTAATATGATTACATTTGTATTATGTGTATCTATTAAAATGATTACATTCTTATTTTGTATATATACTATTATGATTGCATGCATTTGGGTTGAGATATGATATGTTGAAGGAAGTGTGGGTAGTTTAATTTATTTGTCTTGTCTGGTGGCTCAGCCACATACATTTGATTCTGGCGGATTACCACATTTCGTATTTTGTAACTTAATTGCTTTGATTTTGTCTAGTGACATACGTTCACTTCTTGGTGTGTGAGAATGGATGAGTATTTAATACCTTAATTGGTGTGTTGGGATGGGCGGAGATAGTGTGTAGCGGATAGGGGTAGGACCTATATTTGCATCTGTTTGTATCTGTTTCTTAAAATGGTTATGCATTTGATTTGTAATTGAACATTGTCTGAAATATGTAATTGAGCATGATTTGATAAGTGTTCCTTGTAATATTTATGTATATGATATATTGATGAAATATTTCGCACTCTGGACTTGTAAGCTCACATTATTTTTTCTTTGTATTCTTTCAGGTAATCAATAATTTTGGGGCAGGTCGACGTAGTGGAGGCTTATTTATTAGTTGCATTTTGTTTAATACTATTAAGTTATAATTTATTTTTTGAGGACTGTTTAATTTGGACTTTTTGAGACTATTTTGGTTTGGATTTATACTTTGCTAGTTATGATTTGGTTTTATTCTGAACGCCTTTATTTCAAACTAAAAAGAAGTCGGGTTTTCAAAATCAAAATATGGTTTTCAAAACTATGCTAGTTTTAGAATTTCCACTGCAAGAAAATTAAGAGTATGATTATGTGGTTGTTCAAAATATAGAGACAGTTTAAACGAGGAGTTTTCTTAAAGATTTTGAATAGGGATGGAAACGAGGTTTGACTTTGATTTATATTAAGATCAAACTTTGATTTTCAAGATGAACTTTTGTGACACCTCAGAATTCGATCATTATGTCTAGACCAAGTATAAGGTATTACAGTTGCTCTATCTTGAAACTCTTGAATGGCTTAGCTGCTAGTAACCATACTTGATTTATACTTGGTTGTTAACTCATACATATATATATAATATTCCACTTCCTAAATAGTTTCTAATTTGCTTTACTTGTTGGTCAATCTAGATCACTCGGATACACAAGTGGATTAGCTCTTGCACCGCGACAAATTGAAATAAGGCTTTTCAATAATATAGGGTCAACCCTGAAATTCAATGCGACACAAATAAAGGAATCGAAATATTGCAATTGTGGGAGGTTCGCATATGCTACTCTAGGCCAACTTCACTAACCGTACCCCTTAGTGCGACCCTAATTCAAAATTGTCCACGAAGAAGATATCGACCCGAAAGCTGTTAATACGCGAATACTAATATATATCCTTTAGGGAGTTACTTTTTCTCTTCCTCTTCCCTAACCCATAATGTATTCTTTATATACCTACGTATGGTACGAGTGCTTGTATTTTCATATTCTCGCTATAATTAATAAAAATATAATTAAAATAAATAATGAAGCATGTGATAATGTATCGACTTTAATGAAGTGATTTTTTCATTAATATCACCATATCCAAACACAAGATCAAAACACTAAAATCAAATATACAAGATAAACCCAAAATTGTAAATCATTTAATACATGAATACCTTGCACTGCTTCAATGCATCACCAAACAAACACTTGACACACGCTAAAACCAGATGTCAAAGCACTTTACATATATAAATAAAACTCTTGCAAAATAACCCGTGTTGAGGTCACTATGTAGCAATGACTCATGACCCAACCTTGTAGGGTCATGGCAAGGTCTTGGAAAATATATTTTATCAATATTTATATTGTAAAAGAATTAACTTTGGTGAGTAGTATTTACTAAATTTAGCCTTAAGTTTTATGTTAGTAGGGAAATGGATACCACATTATTTAGGAATAAAAAAAGTAAGGGATTGTGAATTTATATAAAAATTCATATCCTACACTGCTTAGAAAAATGAAGGTAATGAGACATTGGATCTATATAAAGACTTATGTAGTAAATGTTAAGTGCATCAAACCAAATATTGAGGGGTGTTTAGTAAATACAGTTTTGGGCATTTTCTAGTTGATTTGGGTACAAATGAAGGATTGAGTAATTAAACCCTTTAATTGTACACAGAGATCCGAAGTATCAATGTCAACCCAATATTTTGAAAAATTTTTGTCCTTATTTGATCCCGATTCACCTTAAGAGCTTTTGTAAGCTCATAAAGGATCCGAAAATTAATGTATATCATATTGTGAATGACTATTATAATTAATAGCATGTATACATGGTTAAATTGAATCGTAGTTGCTCCAACAAAAAATGTTGCATCCTGTAGCTCAGACCGGATGATTGGGTCAAGTATGGGGTGTTACACTATATTTCTTTTTGAACATAATTCTCACTTTCTTTAATTGATGGAAATTCATGATATAAATTCTATGGTAAGTGTACAATGATTATCTCTCTATAACAACATAATATAAGTGTATACCAACCACTTCTCTATAACAAGCAAAATTTGGTAGACAAATAGAGTTGTTGTTAAGAGAGTTGATTGTACAAATTTTCTTTACCCGTGCAATGCATGAGTTAATTATTTGTATTAATTAAATTACATTAATTTTTTAATTTTTTTCATAACTTTTGTAACATTTAGTTTATAATATGATTATGGAATTAAAACATAATGATAGATAAATTTAATTTTAAAAACATGATATTTGACCGAATTTAAATAAACAACATTTTGAAATTATTTTTACCATATAAATATTATAATAATAAAAGAATTTCTGAGATACTAACAAGAATTGAATCTTGTACAGAAAATTACTCCAAAGATTACTTTTACTAATCAAAAATCAAAATCGTATTCTATAATTAATAATAAAAGTGTCTCTGTATAGACTACATATTGAATGAAAAAACTCCTAACTTTATTAAACTCTAGTTAAACTAAAGCTTATTGCCAACTAAGAACCATAAAACTTTTAAACAATTTGCAAGACTTAAAAAGAAATCCTAAAATTCAAAATAAATACTAAAAACATACAACTTAATAAATACAATATTGGGCTTCTATATAATTAAAATTAGACATTACAAGTAAGCGCAATATATTTAAACATAAATTTAAAGTTCGAAACTTGTAATTCCAGTAATGACTTGTCTGGATTTTCTGCTTGTAGAGTCTTCACTAAAACATCCATAACTTGAGATATCGGATTTGAAATACGGTAATTCAAAGCAAATTTTGAAACTAAGAGATAGATCTTTCATCGGCCAACAGATATCTCGAACTAAAAATACCATAATCCCATCCCAAAATATGTCCCAACTCAACTAATTTCTATTTAATTTAATATATTTTACCTCATCCGTACCTTCATCACCCAATCTGAAAAGAATGTCAAAGAGCTTTGTATTAATGGTCTTCCCATCTCGCCACTCAATAATTCATTAATACAAGAAAGTTTCTAACACCTTTCAGCATGGTTAATCAATTTATTTAGTCTAATGTTACGACATCTCGCCCCTCTCCCTTATTTGCCCATTATCTAACATTATTTGGTTTCCACTCCACACTTCGTGTTCATGCTTCTTTTACTTAACTCTCTCCCATGTAAAATACTTTCCAAATCCACAAGTTATTTTCCTTGGAAGTTTCTCTACCAAAGCTTATTTATTGCAATATTTTTTCATAATTATATTTTGAACCACCCAGCTTGCACCTCTATAAATAGAGCCAAGCTTGTCTCACCAAAAGTGCTTGATTCACTGATTTGGATTTTCGAATCCTCTATCCTCTTTGAACCTACACAACCATTCCCAATTCTTCATGTGAAATTTTCTCTTGCCACGACTAGTATGCCAATGAAAGTCTTTGGCTATTTTGTCAACAGTATTACAAACATGATCCAAAGCCTTAAAACAAGCTAAATGGTAGATATAAGAATATTGCTAAGAGTAATCAAAGTGAATTTTTCCCCTTCTGAAAAAGATTTGCTTTCCGACCAAGAAGCTGTTTTTGAAGTCTATTAATCAATGGTTGAAAAAAATTAGCTTTGTTCCACATTTTATCAAAATCAAACCGCAAATGCTCGTTATCCTACTTTCACCCCAAGCCTTGTCTAAACATTTTCATAAATTTCCACCAGACATAAGGCAGTACTTAAACCCATATTCGCCATAACTTCCGCCACAAAGTTCCAACTAAGTCTGTCATAGGCTTTGTTTATGTCCAACTTCAATCAGCCAAAAATTCCACCTCTACTTCTTTTTTTCTCTAAATTGTGCTCAGAATTTCGAATCCTACAATCGCATTATCATAGATCTGTCTATTGTTAACAAAGGCATTCTGAAGCGGAGATATCAAGCTTTCCATAATTGGTTTCATCCTCTTTATACAGAGTGGAGCATAAACTTATAGGTCTATAATCCCCGGCCATCTCGTTCTATTCTTTCTTTGGAATTAAGACAATAAACGTCTTATTAAATTCTCTCAATAAAGGGTGTTGTTGCGGTCCAGCTAATTACAGTTCCACTGAAGAGGTCTCTAATAAAAATATTCTGCAGAATGGAGATGATAATGTTAAGGTTTCTTTGCATAAAAGCTGAGGAGATGAATCGTGCAGGACCTTTGTTGAAGATGATAATATTAAGGCTGTTGAAAAGATTGCTAATTAGGTGCTAGGGATTAGTTTTTTATAATAGGATAATATAAGATGGAATTTTAAAAAGTGCATTTATTAAAAAGATTTTACTTCAACGCTATCAGTTTGATAAGAATCAATGCAAGTTTAATGTAATTTAGAGTAACCTAAATGCGTTTACACAAAAAAGTTTAGGAATGAAACCGAAGGATTAAATTATTCAGAAATCATTCCTCAATTCAAAATAAATATGTCTCTTTCCGTAAATAAGTAGACATAACATTGTAGTATAAATTAGAGAGAAACTTGTTGAATCTAAACATAACAAACGGTACCTAGAAAGGAGAAAACATGTCTGGTTGGCCACGTTACCCACCCTGTGCAAGTGGTACTTGCACTGATGTTGTTTGCTGCGCTCATGGTACATTCCATCCCCTCTTTTCAATTTCCTTTTTTCCCTCTTTTAAGTTGCAATCTCAATTATGTATGTACGTATTTGTTTGAACGTTGCAGTGCTGGGTATGGGTCCCACTATATGGGGAATTCATATTTTTTGCCACAATGTTTTACCTTCTTTTTGGTTTTGTCAAAAGCCAATTTTTTGGCCTTTTAACGTGGGAGTGGGCAGCATTCTTAAGAGAGAAAAATTCTCAATTTCATCTAGAGAAAGAGAGTGAGATTGAAGCTCGTTGGAGAAAAAGACGGAAGAGAAAAATCAATTTTTCAAGTTTGGTGCAGCAGTGATCAACTCTTCGATCGAAGGTTCATCCGTGGTTCGATTGAGCTGATTTTTGGACAGCAGCTAGACGATAAGGTGTTCTTGACTTTGTACGGTCAGATTTTTCATCCGAGTCTTGTAGCGTCGGAAATACCTGTTTTTTCAGCAGCTGCGTTTTTTGGTGATATTCTCTTATTTTTCTCTCTTTTGCTAAAAATTACATATTGTTAGCCTTGTTAGAGTTGAATGCTTGTTGTAGGTTTGATATTGTGATCTTGTAGTTGAACATTTGATGATAGTGGAGCTCTTGATCGGACTCTAAAGTCCCGTGATTTTTACCCTTAATTTAGAGGGGTTTTCCACGTAAAAATACCGGTGTCTCTATTTATTTTGTTGTGGTTGCATTAGTTGATTTGTGGTTGATTAAGATTGCTAGAGAACATATTTTGTGCTATTGTGCTTGCCATAATTTTTGACAGGAGTTATAGGGTGAGAAAGAATACCAGTTGTGCTTCCGCTTTGTTTCGGTTGTTCAGTTTCTTCCCAACATGCAGGACATAAACTGAGGTGGCCTGAACTGTTGGGTAAACATGGAGCAGCGGCTAAAGCAACAATCGAAAAAGAAAATCCAGAAGTAACAGCTGAGATACTGACACCAGGAAGAGTTGGACCACCTAATTTTTGCTGCAATCGTGTTTTTGTAATTGTCGACACTCATGGCAATGTAACCAATATCCCTACTATCGGTTGAGTTCACACAATCCCACTATTTCTTCATCTCAACCTTATTTATGAATACATTATAATAATGAAAATTTTCAATAATAAAAGGTTTCTTTTTCCCAAGAATTAACAGAGTTTAATTTCGTCTTGTTTCCTTTTTCTTGTTAATTAGAAATAATTTTTATTAATTATCCTTTTTTTTAATTCACAAATTTACATATCTAATCAAAATACCTTAATGGCCACTGTCTGCACGAACCAACACTTCGTTAAATTACTTTTATAAAAGGCAAAATTTTTAGTGTAAAGTACATCAATGTCATTAAAGTAATGTCCTCATTCTATTTTAGTCCACTAATTTTTTTTTTATTTTTACTATTTTGACCACTAAACTATACAAATAAAAAATGTTATAACCATGTTTTGTTCGGGTCTTGTCCTAAGTCAAGTTTGAATCAAGATCAGATTGAATTTGAATTTCATGACTATCGAGAGTTAACTTGACAAATTTTTTTTATTAAAATGAATTTTTATTTTCAAAACATTTAATTTTTAATTAAAAACATAAGAGTTGCCACTGATCTTTTATGTTAAGTGTTATCCATCACCTATAAAATTATCATTTTAAGAAGAAATTTTTAAATCTTTCTTAAAATGAGATAATTTTTTGTCTACATTTGAAAATTGGAATGAAATGAAATTGGATTCCAAAGTTAGTTTTGTGAGGGGAAAGTTATAGCACCCCTTATGCTCAAAATTAGTACCTTTTAGCTACCTTTTGTCTCAAGTCTTGAGCAGTAGTTCTTCAAAATTCAAGATTTAATTACAATCCCTAGTTAAAACAATTACGAAAGGTTTTTTTTTAGTGAATTGGGTTTTCTAAAATATGCATAAGTAAATAAATAATATTTTCCCATGTCTCTCAAGTTGACGAAATATAAGAAGTTTTATATTTCAATTATTTATATTCATTTGATTTTTTGAAGGACAATTCGTTTGTAAATATAATCGGTGATGTAACATTTCGATAGATAGGTTTGAGTTACAGGATGTCACATTTGTTGTCAACAACTACAATTTAATTACATTCAAATTATACCATTAATCATTCATTTACGAGTATTAAAACAAATGATGCAATACACATTCATTTCTAAGTTTTATACGAGCTTATGAAAGCTCTAATGCCAACCCGAGATTGAATTAGGACCAAACTGTAAAGATTTCATAGTATCGGGTTGACATCGCGACTTCGGGAGTTCCACATCGCAATGCAACTCATTGACTAGGCTTGTGTGACCTTAAGTATAAATCGTCGTGACTTAACTCTCTTTTTGTTCTTTGTCACGACGTTCGAGTACGTCGTCGTGACGTGACTCATTGTTTCTAAAAGGGCCAATTTTGAACAAGTTGAAAATACCTGAAATAACACTTAAACATCCTAATTATAATCAATTCAACAATATACCAATTGCATTCAAGCCAAAATATGTCAAAATGGTACTTCAAGATAACATTAAACAACCAAATTTCAAATTCGACCATTTACAATACCGATTTTTACTTAAATGCCGCACCTATTCTCTACTGTCACTCTTCCTAGGAACTCATGAATGGCTTAGCTGCTGGTAACTATATCTTATTTATACTTGGTTATTAGCTCATACATACGTATAATATTCCACTTCCTAACTAGTTTCTAATTTGCTTTACTTGTTGTTGGTCAATCCAGATTTGGGACTCTTACACGGATACACAAGTGGATTAGCTCTTGCACGACAACAAATTGAAATAAGGCTTTTCAATAATCTAGGGGTCAACCCTGAAAATCAATGTGAAACAAACAGAGCAATTAGAATATTGCAACTGTGGGAGGTTCGCATATCCTACCCTAGGCCAACTTCACTAATCGAAACCCTTAGCACAACACTAATCCAAAACTGTCCACAAAGAAGATATCAACCCTGAAGCTGTAGATACGCGAATACTAATATATATATATCCATTAACTAGAGCTACTTATTAATTTCCTCTTCCCTAACCCATAATGTATTCTCTATATACCTACATATGGTATGGGTGTTTGTATTTTCGTATTCTGATTATAATTAATAAAAATATATAATTAAAGATAAATAATGAAGCATGTGATAATGTATCCGCTTTAATGAAGTGATTTTTTTGTTAATATCACCATATCCAAACACAAGATCAAAACACTAAAATCAAATATACAAGACAAGCCCAAAATTGTAAATCACTTAATACATGAATACCTTGCACTGCTTCAATGCATCACCAAACAAACACTTGACACACGCTAAAACCAGATGTCAAAACACTTAACATATATAAATAAACCTCTTGCAAAATAACCAGTGTTGAGGTCACTATGTGAGTAATGACTCATGACCCAGTTTTGTAGGGTCATAGCAAGGTAGTGTATATGTCATGTACTTAGAGTTTAAGCCAGTTTTGTAAAGAAATGATTTGTAACACTTTTAACTCGTATCCGTTGCCGAAATAGGGTTACGAGGCATTACCGGATAACACACTTCATTCACATACATTTTTACATTCATACTCAAAATCCATTCAAAATATTCACAATGTCCCTTGTAAGGCTCTACGAGACCTTAAAACATGCTTAGAAGTGGTTCGGAACTAAACCGATAACATTTGCAAACTTTAGGAAACTTAGAAAATTTTCAAACATTTAAGGGTCACACGCCCGTGTGGACAGGCCGTGTGCCTCATACGACTACCAGACACGCCCGTGTCACATGCCGTGTGAAAACAGGGCATACATACTGACTTGTACCACACGGCTGGAGACACGCCCGTGTGCCATAGCCGTGGGAAAATTAGAAAGGTTACTGACTTGGCCACACGGCCGGCCACACGTCTATGTGCCAGCCCATGTGCCACACACGACCAATAGACACCCCTGTGTGTCTAGACCGTGCAAAACCTGTAGGGTATACTAACTGAATTCGAAAGGGTACCCCAGGGGGCACACGGCCGTGCAGCATGACCATGTTTCGTACACGGCTGAGACACTCGCCCGTGTCTCTGCCCATGTGGACAAAAATAGGCCATTTATAAAGCCAATTTGCCACCCTTCTTTCATTCACACAAAGTAACGAAAATAGTATCATTTCAATACATATATAGGCAGCCAAAACATGCCAATTCATACACATATCATTCCATCTATCTTCAAACATTTCAACTACTCAATTCCATATTCAAAACGTACCAAATCCTTAAGCCAAAATCATCACAACTTACATAAGTTCCAAATGTATTAAATCATCATCTTATCATCTATTTCATGTCACATAACTCATCATATTATCATCTCAAAATAAAACCACTATATGCTAACTTTCAAGTATTAGTATATCAATTAAATACCAACCCAATTGAACAACCATTTAGCTATATCAACAACTATGGAAAACATACCAAAACAAGCCAACATATAAGGCATTATATACATCACAATTATCACTTACCAAACACATAACCTAAGCCAACTTAAATGACTATACACACCAACATTTACAAGCCAAATCTCATGGCTAAATCATAACTCAAAACATACCAATATGACACTAGCCTATACATGCCATATACCATATATACAAAGCTCCAAAAGTACCAACAAAATGATCGATAGTGTGACGACATTTCCCGATGATCCCTGAGTCAGAGCTAGCTTCGATAATCTATAAAACAGGGAAAAAATACACAAAGTAAGCTTTAAAAGCTTAATAAGCCATATACAAATAAAGTCATCACATAAACATTTGCATATTAATTCAAATATGCTAAACATAGTTAATCACATACAATTTCACAAACCTTTCTCATTGAACATATATTCAATTTCTTAATCAAGTTCATCAAATACTTTCCCTTTTTAATGCTCGTATGAAATTTTATACGTACCTGAGTCACTTAGCTCATTTACATATTCTTTCTCGACTTGACCTTACACGTTGAACCGTTCGGAATCATTAAGGATACTCGAAAATCACATAAGCTCATACAATGCCATATCCCAGATATGGTCTTACATGTTATTATATATCGATGCCACTGTTCCAGACAATGTCTTACACGAAATCGATTAACGATGCCAATGTCCCAGACATGGTCTTACATGTAATCACATCTTGATAACCTAATGTCATGACATCTGTATCCTATACTATTCCTAAGGTTCATACAGGACTTTTGGATATCGTAACTCTGTCGATTCTTGCTCGTAAGTGCTCGTTCAACATTTATAACATTTCCATGACAAGTAAACACATGTAATTCAATTTAAAGACATTTATTTGCATATGAACTTACCTCGTAGTCAGAATAGAAGAACCGGATCGACTATTTGATAACTTTCGATTTCCCTCGATCTAAATCTGATTTTTTTCGTTCTTGATCTATATATATTCAAAATTAACTCTTTATTCATCAATACATTCAATTCAATCCACAAACACATATTTGGGCATTTTTACACTTTGGGCCTAAACTTTCACATTTCTTACAATTTAGTCCTTATTTCATAAAAACACAAATTACACAATTTCTTTCTAATTTCATACTAGCCGAATTTTCGTAATGCTCATATCATCCCATATTTATCATTTATTCACACATTTAACCACATATTTTCACAAATAAATCCCTATTTGACATTTTTTTCAAAAATCACTTAATAAAACTTGATAATCTATCATCAATTATCCATTTTTCACCATCAACTATCACAAAGCTCATAGATTCAACAATAGCACTTCATAAAATCATCAAAAAATTCAAAAATTAAGACACGGGCTAGCTAGAACATGAAGCAACGATTACAAAAACATAGAAATCATCAAAAATTAAGGTAAAATCGTACCTTAATCAAAGCTTCAAGTTTTTGAAACCCTAAAAACATTCAAGATTTCTTTTCTTCTTCAAATTAGGTGCAAAAAAGATGATAATGGACTAATTTCATGTTTGTTTTATTTTAATTAAACATTAATTCTATTTTTACCATTTTAGCCTTGGTTTATAAACACTTAAAACATTAAATATAAGGCTCCACTATCAATGGTCTAATTACAACATAATGACCTTTCATTTAATAAGCCATAGCAATTAACCACTTTTATCAAGTAGAATGCAACTTTTGCATTTTACGCGATTTAGTCCTTTTCTCAAATTAACCACTTAAACGATAAAATTAGCACATGAAACTTTCACACATATCTAATTTCATGCCATAAACACCAAAAATAATATTAAAATAATTTTACAACCTTGGATTTATGGTTCTGAAACCACTGTTCCGATTTAGCTAAAACCGGGCTATTACAACTCTCCCCTCTTAGGGATTTTCGTCCCCGAAAAACTTACCATTGAATAGGTTTGGATATTGCTTCCTCATAGCATCCTTAGGTTCCCACGTGGCTTTTTCAACCCCATGTCGATGCCATAATACTTTCACTAACGTTATTCTTTAATTTCCCAGCTCTTTAATCTCACGAGCTAGAATTCGGATCGGTTATTCACTGTACGATAAATCTGACTGAATCTCAACTTCTGTAACACCCCAAACGCGGCCCAGACGTTATGACCGGATCTTACATGCCACATCGAAGCGTTCAAAACATTTTATATTGTTGATATAGAAAAACATACTTAGTGTTTTAAAAGATAATTTCGTTATAGGTTAAAGTGAATGGAAGCTGTGCACCAGGTAGGAAATCGGAAAAGAGGTGGTGAGTCCATCGGACTGCTTAAGTACCAAGCTCCCTTCGGATCCAATCCTAGACATGCATACCGCCATTGCCACACCTTAACATCATGGATATTTCTAGGAAACTGATTTGATTAAGTCATTTTTAGGAAAAGTGATTAATTTTGGAAAATACTTTCATTGCGGAAGCTTTGCTTGTTGTCGTGTTATTTTGAAATCAATTGTTGTTTTTGAAAACGCGCCCTAAAGCTATCCAATTTCAACAGTTAAATTAAGTAATACCTATCTTAGTAATACATATTAAAACCATCAAAAATAATTAAGCGGCCTTATTACAACTTAAAACCCAAATCATAAAAATAAAAGAAAAGATGTCCAATTCACCGGAAGAAAACAGGAATTTGAAGAACGTGTGGCCACTCCGAATTAGCCTATAGCATTTTCAAACATTTTCACATAGGTCCTATTTCATAATTTCACTCACAAATGACAAAATAAAAGCATGAAATTTTGCCAACATTCACAGAATTCCCGAAAATTGGGGCGTTACAACTTCGGTCGGAGAAATAGCATACGAAGGGTCAGATCGGTATCTTTAAAGCATTGACACATGAAATACATTATGTATCTTTTCTAACTTAGATGACAATGCTAGCCGATAAGCCACTAGTTCGACTCGCTCGATAATCTCATACGGTCCTATGAATCTTGGACTCAATTTGCCTTTACGACCGAATCAAAGTATTTTTTTTCCACGGAGATACTTTTAAAAACACTCTATCCCCGATTTGAAGCTCAATATCTTACCGTTTCAAGTCTGCGTAAGATTTATGTCGATCTAATGCTGCTTTCAAACTATCGCGAATTACTTTCACTTTTTCTTCTATTTCTCTAATCAGATTGACTAAGCTTAGGCCAATACAATGGTGTTCGACATTTCCGACCGTATAAAGCTTCATAAGGTGCCATTTTAATACTCGATTGAAAGCTGTTGTTATACGCAAATTCAATCAACGGAAAATAATTTTCCCACGTACCTTCAAACTCAAGAATACAACATCTCAACACATCCTCGAGTATCTATATAAATAGCTCGGATTGACCGTCTGTCTGCGGGTGAAATGCGGAACTAAAATATAGTTTTGTACCCAGCACATCTTGCAGTTTCTTCCAAAATCTCGATGTGATCCTCTGATCTCTATTCGAAAGAATAGAAAAAGGTACTCCGTGTAATCTCACAACCTTAGAGATATACAACTCAGCTAACTTTTCAAGCGAATAGTCCGCTCGTACTGGAATGAAATGTGTTGATTTTGTCAACCAGTCAACAATAACCCAGATTGCATCTTTCTTACTCGGAGGTAAGGGCAAGCCCAAAACAAAATCCATAGTCACTCTATCCCATTTCCACTCGGGAATCATAATCGGCTGTAATAAACCAGACGATACCTAATGCTCAGCTTTAACTTGATGGCAAATCAAACATTTCGAAACAAATTCTAAAATATCACATTTCATGCCATGCCACCAATAAAACTGTTATAAAATCGTTATACATTTTTGTGCTTCCCGGATGAACAAATAAACAACTACTATGTGCTTCACTCAAAATCATCTAAATCAACTCTGTATTTCTCAGGACACATATTTGCCCACTGAATCTTAAATAGTCATCGGAATCAACTTGAAACTCTGAATCAGGGTTCGAATCACATTAAGCTCTTTTAGCTAACATTTCATTATCAACTTTCTAAGCTTTGTAAATCTGCTGTACAAACAAAGGTTTTGTTTTCAACTTAGCTACAATCGATCCGTCATCAGATAGAGCCAACTGAGTATTCATTGAACGTAGATCAAACAAAGATTTAAGGCTTAATGCATCAGCAACATTTTCTTTTCCCAGATGATAATCAATTACTAGCTCGTAGTTCTTTAGCAATTCTGGCCATTTTCTCTATCTCAAATTCAAATCTTTCTGTGTCATCAGATATTTCAAACTCTTATGATCAGAATAAACATGACATTTCTTACCGAACAAATAATGACGCCAAATCTTCAACACAAATACAATGGCTGCTAACTCTAAATCGTGCGTCGGGTAATTCTTTTCGTGCAGTTTCAACTTTCTCGAGGCACTGCATCAAAACGCAGCCCAAACCATTCAATGATGTATCACTATAGGTCACAAATTCTTTACCCGATTCTGGCTGTACTAATACTGGAGCTTTAGTCAAAAGAGCTTTCAATTGAACAAAACTATTCTGACATTTCTCAGACCATTCAAACTTTACATCTTTCTGAAGCAATCTCGTTAACTGTGTCACAATCATAGAAAAGTCTTTCACAAATCATCTGTAATAGCCAGCTAGTCCTAGAAAACTGCAGCTTCGGATACATTTCTCGGAGGCTTCCAATCTATTATTATAGAAATCTTGCTCGGATCAACTCGAATGCCCGATGCTAACACAATATGCCCCAGAAAGCCAACCTCACATAACCAGAATTCACATTTACTGAACTTTGCATATAACTACTTATCACGTAGAGTCTACAATACAATTCTCAAATGCCTGGCATGCTCAGTTTCATCTCGTGAATATATCAAAATATCATCTATAAACACAACAAATCGATCTAAGTATGGTCTGAAAATCCGGTTCATTAAGTCTATAAAGATAGCAGGTGCATTTGTTAGTCCGAAAGATATTACTAAAAATTCATAGTAACCTTACCTCGTTCTAAAGGCTGTCTTTGGCACATCAGAGTCTCTAACTCGCAACTGGTAATAACCCGATCTCAAATCTATCTTTGAAAACACTGTAGCCCCTTTCAATTGATTAAACAAATCATCAATCTACGATAGAGGGTATTTGTTCTTGATTGTCACTTTATTCAACTGTCTGTAGTCTATACACATTCTCATCATGCCATCTTTCTTTTTCACAAACAACACAGGAGCACCCCAAGGCGAGAAACTCGATCGTGTAAATCCTCTATCCGTTAGTTCTTGCAATTGAGCTTTCTGTACGGAGCTATCGATATCGGCGTTGTACCCGGCATTAATTCAATGCCATACTCAACCTCTCGGATCAGTGGTAAACCTGATAACTCTTCGGGAAACACATCTGGATACTCACACACAACTGGTACTGATTTGATATTCTTTTTAGTCACTTTTGTATCAATAACATGAGCAAAATAAGCTTCACAACTCTTTCTCACATATCTCTGAGCTAACATCGATGAAATCACTGCTGGTAAACCATTCAAATCATCTAACTCAATCTGGATAATCTCATTATTCTAACATCTCAGATCAATCATTTTTTGTTTGCAATTCACAACAGCATCATGCAGCGTTAACCAATCCATACCTAGAATTATATCAAATTCATCAAATGGTAACAATACCATGTCAGCTGGAAAATAGATATCCTGAATCATAAATGGACAGTTCTTGTACACTTTATCAACCAACACACACTTGCCTAAGGGGTTCGATACTCTAATTACAACTTTAGTAGACTCTAAATGCAAAGTCTTACTGGATACTAAATTCACACATATATACGAATGAGTTGATCCTGGATCTATCAATGTAATAAATTTAGTATCATAGAGAGTAAAAGTAGCGGTGATAACATTTAGAGATGACCTTCTTCGTGAGTGCGAATAGCGTAGGCTCGTGCAGGTGCTCTAGCATCATATCTCGTAGCAATGTCTCGTGTCACACCTCTACCATTACTCACATTTCCCGTGTTTTTGGGTGGTCTACCTCTAGCTGCAGTGTTACTCGGCCTCGTATTCTGTACTGTATCTTGCTCAGCCAACTCTAGACAATCACGGATAAAATGATCTAATGATCCACATTTAAAACAAGCCTTATCATTCAATCTACAATCACCGGGATGTCGTTTACCATAATGTTTACATTCAGATCAGTTAGGTTTTGCACTCCCAACACTAGCTACCGAAGTAGCTAGAGCTTTGAAGCTCGATTGTTGTCTCACTCTATCTCTATTTAAATGTCCCACTGATGTATTAGAGCGATTAAATGAGTCTCAGAATTTCTTCGATGCAGATTGATACGGCTTACTCATTGATCTCTTTCTCAAATTCTGCTTTTCTCTTTTCTTTGCTGAGATCCTCGGCTTTACAAGCCCTTTCAACTAGAACAACAGATTCTTTGATTTCCAGAATCCTTATTAACAGTTTTATATCTTCATTCAGCCCGTCAACAAATCTTTTACACATGATCTCTTCAGTGGAAACATATTCCTGAGCACACTTGCTCCATCGTACGAACTCTCTCTCATATTTAGTGATAGTCATCCGACCTTGTTTCAGTCCTAGAAACTCTTTATGTTTCAGATCGAGAAATCGCTGACTTATTTATTTCATTCGTAATTCAGATTGGAAGAACTCCCAAGTAACCCGTTCTCTAGGAACCACAGATGTCAACATTTTCCACCAATGATATACATTATCTCTGTAATAGGCCCAATTCGCCCGGTCCATACATAAAACCAAAATAAAAAATAAAGTAAAAAAATAAATTAATTGTCCTAAGCCTGTTCACGAATAAAGGCCCAAATTTATTAATAGTCCAAGTCCTTTAAATAAAGCCCAATTTCCAACCCAAATAAAATAAGCCCGATTGGCCCAGCACATTTGGAGTCTCTAGAAGCCTCTTGCACTACAGCCTCAGCATCTTCTTCACTGCTCCATACAACATTAGAACTTGCGAGAAAGAAGAAAATAAGAATAACTGAATCCAGTAAATTGTATAGCTGGAAAAAGAAAATAATTTTGGATTTCTTTGTTATTTCATTAGATTTGGCTATAAAAGCCAAAGGAAAATACTGTAAAAGGGGGGATTATCTTCTTCTTTTCCTAGAAAGGGACCCGCATATTGAAAAAGCAATAGAAAAAACCAAAAGAGGTGATTCAAGTTTGCAGTTTCTTTCTTTTAATTTTGGAGATCTTGTTTTTTTCTTTTGAAATATTTTTTTTCCTTTTCTTTTCTCTTATATTTTGCATCAATCGAGTAAAGAAAGGGGGGTACTTACCTCTGGCCTCTGATTGCATCTCTTCTGCGCATGGTCGGCCATCAAGCTTGATGGTGGTTCGGCGATGTCCCCGAATTGAATCCCTAACATTTGACTTGCTGTTTGTGAAAATGGCAAATTGCCATTCTTTTTTTTCTTCTTTTAATTTTGATTGCAAAATGTTGGGGGGGTGAGATCCGCGCGTCAACCAATTTTGCAACCCGGATCCGCGCCCTTTAGCTTCGAATGGTCAAATTGTGCGCCGAGTCCCTCTTATCCTACATTGATTTGTTTTTTAGCCTTGATTCTGTTTGTTTGTTTTTACATTTTCCCTGTGATTTACGCATTGATGCAATTTGGTCCTTGTTTAAATGCCATGTTTCAAAGCTTGGGATATTTGTATTTTAGATCCTTGATCATTTGTGCATGTTTCATCTTAGTTTAATCTTTGGTTTTATTAATTTCATTTGTTTATAGATCGTCCTCTTAATCTTATTTTTATTTCAATCAAGTTTTTATTTACTTATTTATGCTTTTATTCATTTTTATTTAAGATTTTATTATTTGTTTTTAAAATTATCTTAACATAGTTTTAAATATTACTTTAACTCGTTATTTCTTTCATTTGTATAATTGCTTCTTGAAATTGTTTGGTTATGTTAATATACCTTTGCTTTAAAATTTTAATTGATATTGATCTAAAAATAATTTTATACATTGTTATTATATTGTTGGTGAATTTTACGTATATATATATACATATATATATATATATATATTATATGTTGATATGTTGATATATATTCTTTTAACTCTAAATATAATTTATTTCTTTTAAGTATTTTATTGAAATCGAACACTTTTTATATTATTATTCTTGTATATGTATTTATTTATATCAAGTTTTCACCTTATATATTATTAATCCTATGTTATTTTATACATATAATTTTATTTTTTAAATCTACTTGTATACGTAATTATTTTTTAAATCTATTGCAAATATAATTTATGATAAAATTAATTTAATCTTATAATTCACAATTTAATTCCATGTTATCTTAGCATACAATTGTTTCTAAAATTTATTCATATGTAAATAACTCATATTAAATTATTTTTTATTATAGCCCACGTTATCGATTTCATATTAATATTTTTATGTATATATATTTTCCTCTTTTAAATTTATTTATGTGTATAATATATTTCTTTTAAGAACTATATTTTAAATCATATAATTTATTTATTGTATATACTCTCATATTTTATTATCCTTATACATGTACTATTTATATGTTTCATCAATCCAAATTAATTTATTACATGTAAAATTATGTTATATATTATTTGTTTCAAAATTTCCTTTATAAATATAGCTTTATGAATATACACCATTAAATTTATGTATTTTGTAAATATAGTTTTTTTACCTTTTGTGTGAATGATTAGATTTTTTTTAAGATTAGTTACATGTATAATTACTTATTTTTTTTATATACATTATTAATTTCATGACATCTTTTACCAATAATTATTTCCAAATTTATTTATGCATGTTTTACAAATTTGCTATATATATTATATCTTATCATGTGTTGTATTTGTCTTTTATATTCTATATATTATTTAAGTTATCATGCACATTGTAAATCTCTAAATGAAATTGCGTTTAAAGTATTTTGTACATTATTCGATTCAAATGTTTTATTCTATAATATTATTTTAAATAAATCTCTAGCTTTTTTATACAAGTTTGTCAACTTAAAATATGTGTTAATTAATTCGCCAATTTTAAAAAAAATGTCCTATAATATCTGAAGTTCTAATTCCATTGCATTTTGTACATATTTTATGGATAATTTTATATTATGTCATGTGAATTATTGTTGTATATCATTTTTATTGATTGTTCATCATCCATAATTAAGAATTTGTCACATTTTACTTAGAATAACTGTACATAATTGTGGATTTGTTAATTGTGACTTGTTGTGACTTATATCATGTTCATAAATTCTTACCCATGCAAACGTTTTGATACAATTCATTAAGCGTTACATTTTAATGGATAAACGCGTTTTGAGCAAATTTCTAATTTTCTTTATCATTCAAAAATTCTGAAATAAGGCAATATCTATATTTGGGGAATTCGGAAAATTGTGCTCAATCGTACTGGGTATGATTTTTCGGTGAACTAAATATTTGGATAACCTTTTTATAATTTTAGTGTACGAATTTTCAAAAGTCAAAAATCAATTATATTTAAAGGTATAAAGGATTGTATCCAATCGTACTGGGTATGATACTGCGTATCTTTGAAACAAGAGATTTTTGACCACTAATTTGAACTATTGATGCATTTTAAAAAGAATCATACTTTGAAAATCTTCTCTTTAAAGAAAAACCTTTTGATATAGGGACAACATCAAATCAATTTGGTACCAATTTTTGGGCGTAATGAGGGTGCTAACCCTTTCTTATACGTAACCGGTTCCCGAATCCATTTTTAAAATTTTTGTGGACCAGAATTGTTTTAAAATGTTTTATTAGGTGATCCAACCACACCTAAACAAAAGGTTGGTGGCGACTCCACATTTTTGGTTTCAAAAGTCGATCCCTATTGTTTTAAAAAATAAAAAAGGGTTTCGACAATCTCTAAGCAAAGATACAACACACTTGATACATTCATCTAGAGTACAGGACAATTCATCAAATACTTTGATTGTGCTCTCGAGCCAGAACTCAGCTTTCTTAGCATCATCATCAATTGTAGCCCGAAACTCTTCAACCCCATGTTTCCGAATCTTATCAACAGGTGGCTTACTTAATTGAATCAGATCTATCACTTGTGGCATAATTGCGACTTTTTGAGAAACAGGTGGCTGTGGAGGTTGTTGAGCAGCGAAATTCGTTCGAACAAACTCCGTGAACCACTCACTCATCATTTAGAAGAAGGCTTGCATAGCCTCTCCCCTTTGGCTACTAGTTACGAGTCTAGAATCAGATTGCATTGCCCCTTGAGCGAGAGTAGGTGCATTACTTTCATCACCGTTAGCTACGGCTGGACTGGGATCCATTTACTATATAAAAACACATTTTAACTGTCAGGAATCATCACACTATCACAGTTTATATATATGGCATGTATAGCTAGACTCTCACACGCTACGTTAGTTCTATAATTGACTAAACCGTAGCTCTGATACTAATTAAATGTAACACCCCTAACCCATATCTATCGCCGAAATAGGGTTACGAGGCATTACTGGATAACACACTTCATTCACATACATTTATACATTCATACTTAAAACCCATTCAAAATATTCACAATGTCCCTTGTAAGGCTCTACGAGACCTTAAAACATGCTTACAAGTGGTTCGAGACTAAACTGATAACATTTGCAAACTTTAGGAAACTTAGAAAATTTTTAAACATTTAAGGTTCACACGCCCGTGTGAACAGGCTGTGTGCCTCACACAATTACCAGACACGCCCGTGTCACATGCAGTGTGAAAACAGGGCATACATACTGACTTATACCACACGACCGGAGACACGCCCGTGTGCCATGGCCGTGAAAAAATTAGGGAGGTCACTAACTTGGCCACACGGCAGGCCAAACGCCCATGTGCCAGCCTATGTGCTACACACAGCCAATAGACACACCCATGTGTCTAGATCGTGCCAAACCTGTAGGGTATACTGGCTTAATTTGAAAAGGTACCCCAAGATATACATGGACGTGCAGCATAACCGTGTGTCACACATGGCTGAGACACACACCGTGTCTCTATCCGTGTGGACAAAAGTAGGTCATTTATAAAGCCAATTTTCTACCCTTCTTTCATGCACACAAAGTAACCAAAATAGTATCATTTCAATACATATATAGGCAGCCAAAACATGTCAATTCATACACATATCATTCCATCTATCTTCAAACATTTCAACAACTCAATTCCATATTCAAAACATACCAAATCCTTAAGCCAAAATCATCACAACTTACATAAGTTCCAAATGTATTAAATCATCATCTTATCATCTATTTCATGTCACATAACTCATCATATTATCATCTCAAAATCAAACCACTATATGCCAACTTTCAAGCATTAGTACATCAATTAAATACCAACCCAATTGAACAACCATTTAGCTATATCAAAAACTATGGAAAACATACCAAAACAAGCCAACATATAAGGCATTATATACATCACAATTATCACTTATCAAACACATAACTTAAGCCAACTTAAATGGCTATACATACCAACATTTACAAGCCAAATCTCATGGCTAAATCATAACTCAAAACATACCAATATGACACTAGCCTATACATGCCATATACCATATATACAAAGCTTTAAAAGTACCAACGAGATGATCGATAGTGTGATGATGCTTCTCGACGATCTCCGAGTCCGAGCTAACTTCGATAATCTATAAAACAGGGAAAGAACATAGAAAGTAAGCTTTAAAAGCTTAGTAAGCCATATACAAATAAAGTCATCACATAAACATTTGCATATCAATTCAAATATGCTAAACATAGCTAATCACATACAATTTCACAAACCTTTCTCATTGAACATATATTCAATGTCCTAATGAAGTTCATCATATACTTTCCTTTTTCAATGCTAGTATGAATTTTGTATGTACCTGAATCACTTAGCTCATTAACATATCCTTTCTCGACTTGACCTTGCCAGTTAAATAGTTCAGAATCATTAAAGATACTCAAAAATCACATAAGCTCGTACAATGCCATATCCCAGATATGGTCTTACATGTTATTATATATCGATGCCATTGTCCCAGACAGGGTCTTACACGAAATCGATTAACGATGCCAATGTCCCAGACATGGTCTTACACGTAATCTCAATACAATGCCAATGTCCCAGACATGGTCTACATGTAATCACATCTTGATAACCTAATGTCATGACATCTGTATCCTATACTATTCCTAAGGTTCGTACGGGACTTTCGGATATCGTAACTCTGTCGATTCTTGCTCGTAAGTGCTCGTTCAACATTTATAACATTTCCATGATAAGTAAACACATGTAATTCAATTTAAAGACATTTATTTGCGTATGAACTTACCTCGTAGTTGGAATAGAAGAACCGGATCGATTATTCGATAACTTTTGATTTCCCTCGATCTCAATCTGATTTCTTTTGTTCTTGATCTATATACATTCAAAATTAACTCTTTTATTCATCAACACATTCAATTCAATCCAAAAACACATATTTGGGAATTTTACACTTTGGTCCTAAACTTTCACATTTCTTACAATTTAGTCCTTATTTCATAAAAACACAAATCACACAATTTCTTTCTAATTTCATGCTAGCTGAATTTTCCTAATGCTCATATCAGCCCATATTTATCATTTATTCACACTTTTAACCACATATTTTCACATTTTCATAAATAAGTTCCTATTTGACATTTTTGTCAAAAATCACTTAATAAAACTTGATAATCTATCATCAATTATCCATTTTTCATCATCAACTATCACAAAGCTCATAGATTCAACAGTAGCACTTCATAAAATCATCAAAAAATTCAAACATTAAGACACGGGCTAGCTAGAACACGAAGCAACGATTACAAAAACATAGAAATCATAAAAAACTGAGCTAAAACCATACCTTAATCAAAGCTTCAAGTTTTTGAAACCTTAAACACATTGAAGATTTCTTTTCTTCTTCAAATTCAGTGCAAAAAAGATGATAATGGACTAATTTCATGTTTATTTTATTTTAATTAAATATTAATTCTATTTTTACCATTTTAACCTTGGTTTATAAACACTAAAACATCAAATATAAGGCCATTAATGTCCATATCCACTATCAATGGTCTAATTACAATGTAAGGACCTTTCATTTAATAAGCCATAGCAATTAAACACCTTTTTCAAATAGAATGCAACTTTTGCATTTTATGCAATTTAGTCCTTTTTCTCAAATTAACCACTTAAATGATAAAATTAGCACACAACTTTTACACATATCTAATTTCATGCCATAAACACCAAAAATTATATTAAAATAATTTTACAACCTCAAATTTGTGGTTTCAAAACCACTGTTTCAGTTTAGTTAAAACCTTGGCTATTACATGATTAGTATATGTCATGTACCTAGGGTTTAAGCCGATTTTGTATCGTAAATGGTAGAATTTGGAATTTGGTTGTTTAGTGTTATCTTGACTCCCAATGTCATGACAAAGAACAATCAGAGAGTTACGTCTCAACGATGTATACTCAAGACTGTAACAAGCCTAGTCAGTGAGTTGCTTTGCGACAAGAAACTGCCGAACTTGCGATGTCAACTTGATACTTTGAAATCTTTATAGTTTGGTCCTAATTCGACCTCGAGTAAATATTAGGGCTTTCGTAAGCTCGTATAAGATCTAGAAATGAAAGTGTATGGCATCATGTATTTTTAATACTCGTAAATGAATAATTAGGTATAAATTGGATGTAATTAAATTATAATTACTCTGGCAATGAATGTGACATCTTATAACTCAGACCTGTTGATCAAAGTGTTACATATCCAATTATAATTAAGAACAAAATGTCCTTCACAAAATCAAATGAATATAGACAATTGAAATATAAAACTTCTTATATTTGGTCAACTTGAGAGACATGGAAAATATTATTTATTTACTTATGCATATTTTAGAACATGCCCCTGATAGGTCTGTAAAAAAGCTTATGGTTAGTGGTGATTGCGGCGTCTTGTTGGACTGTGTGGCTATCTCGAAATGGTAAAGTGTTTGAAATATTGGTTACAACTCTTGACGCTTTATTGTTTCATTCTATAATGAGAGCATTAATGTGGGCAAGAGTTGTCCATAATAAATGTATCTTTTCAGAAAGTGATTGGTAGAGCTGGTTGGTGAAATGTTGTGTGGGCGGAAGATCGACGAAGAGTCGGGACTTAGTTTGGGATTCTCCTCCCATGGCTAAGATACAATTCAATGTGGCAGGAGTTGTTATGAATGAGATAGCGGCTTGTGGAGGAGTGTTGAGGGATGATAAGAGGGTGGTTTCGACTTTATTTTCTAGTAAATGTGTAGCGAGGGGCTTGGAAATGGCGGTTCTAATGGCAATTAAAGAGGCTGCAAAGATGGTTATAGAATTGATTCTAAAGGAGTAGGTCCTTTTAATCATAGAATGAGATTCAATTACTGTTTCAGATTGGTTGAAATATAGTCGCCTTCGGCCGTGGTCATTTAGGAATTTGCTTGTGAATATTGAAGGAAGTTTAAGGTGAATGGCTGAGGTTCGAATTGAAGTCACAAATCGAGGTAAGAATGGAATGGCGGAAGCCTTGGCTAAAGCAGGTTTGTCGAGGAATACCTTGTTTAGAGCATATTGGTAATCTGTTTCGGGGTTTGTTATTTTTTTGGTTGTCTGTGCCATGTTTTGGCATAGTTTGGCTACTTTTGATTCTTTGTTCGAACTGGTATGCGTTGGGTGATCCCAACGCCTTTTCCTGTAATCAATTGACTGAAAAAAAAAAAGAATCCCAATTCACTCAAAAAAAAAACCTTTCCTAATTGTTTTAATTAGAGATTGTAATTAAATCTTGAATTTTGAACAATTATTGTTCAAGACCTGAGATAAAATGTAGCTAAAAGGTACCAATTTTGAGTGTCATGGGGTGTTATAACCTATCCCTAACGTAATTGACTTCTAAACTCAATTTCATTTCACTCTGCTTTTCAAACGTAGACAAAAAAATTATCTTATTTTAAAAAAGATTTTAAACTTTCTTCTTAAAATGATTATTTCATAGGTGACCAATCACACCTAACATAAAAGATTAGTGGTGACTCCTAAGTTCTTAATTAAAAATACAATGTTTTGAAATTAAAATTCATTTAAAAAAACATCGTCAAGTGAACTCTTGGTCAAAAAAATGGTTTTGATAATCATGAAATTCAAACTCAATCCAATCTTGCTTCAAACTTGACTTAAGATAGGACCCGAACAAAATGTGGTTATAACATTTTTTATTTTGTATAGTTTAGTAATCAAAATAGTAAAAATTCCGTAATCAAAATAGAACACAGACATCACTTTAATGACCATTTATGTAATTTGCTCTAAAAACTTATGCTTTTTTAAAACTAATTTGACAGAGTGTTGGTTCGTGCAGAGAGTGGACATTAAGGTATTTTGATTGGATATGCAAATTTCTGAATTAAAAAAAAAGGATAATGTATTGTTTCCAATTAACAAGAAAAAGGAAACAAGACGGATTAAACACTGTTAATACTTGGGAAAAAAGAAAACTTTTATTATTGATAAACTTCATTATTATAATGTATTCATAAATAAGGTTGAGATGATGAAATAGTGGGATTGTGTGAACTCAACCAATAGTAGGGATATTGGTTACATTGCCATGAGTGTCGACAATTACAAAAACACGATTGCAGCAAAAATTAGGAGGTCCAACTCTTCCTGTTGTCAGTATCTCAGCTGTTACTTCTGGATTTTCTTTTTCGATTGTTGCTTTAGCCGCTGCTCCATTTTCACCCAACAGTTCAGGCCACCTCAGTTTATGCCCTGCAACATTCAAACAAATACGTACATACATAATTGAGATTGCAACTCAAAAGAGGGAAAAAAAGAAATTGAAAAGAGGGGATCAAATGTACCATGAGCGCAGCAAACAACATCAGTGCAAGTACCACTTGCACAGGGTGGGTAACGTGGCCAACCAGACATGTTTTCTCCTTTCTAGGTACCCTTTGTTATGTTCAGATTCAACAGGTTTCTCTCTTATTTATACTACAATGTTGTCTATACTTGCTTACGGAAAGAAATATATTTATTTTGAATTTGTGGAATAATTTCTGAATAATTTAATCCTTCGGTTTCATTCCTAAACTTTTTTGTGTAAACGCATTTAGGTTACTCTAAACTACATTAAACTTGCATTGATTCTTATCAAACTGATAGCGTTGAAGTAAAATCTTTTTAATAAATGTCACTTTTTAAGATTCCAACTTATATGGAAAGCTTGATATCTCCGCTTCAGAATGCATTTGTTAGCAATAGACAGATCTATGATAATGTGATTGTAAAAGTCGAAATTCTGAGCACAATTTAGAGAAAATAAAAAAAAAGTACAGGTGGAATTTTTGTCTGATTGAAGTTGGACATAAACAAATCCTATGACAGACTTAGCTGGAACTTTGTGGCGAATATGGGTTTAATTGAGAAATGGATTCATTTAATGATCACTTGTATCTGCGCTGTGAGCTATCAACTCTAGGTTAATGGTGATGACCAATTGCAACATTTTTTTTCCAGAAATGGGAGTGAGACAAGACAAGCCATTATACCCCTATATCTTTATCTTATGCCACATTAATGAAAGCTGAAGAATCAAATTCCAAATTCATGGTATTTATTTTTGAGCATGACAGTTTTATCCTTTTTAGAACGAATTTTTAGGAGTGCCAAATTGTTAAAAATATCTTGGATGAGTACTATCGCATGTCTGGTCAGGTTATAAATATAGATAAGAATGAGTTGATGGTTAGCAGAAATTGTGATTCGAGATTTATGAAAATATTTAGACCAGGTTTGAGGTGAAAGTAGGGATAACGAGCATTTGGGGTTTGATTTTGGTAGAATGTGGAACAAAGCTAATTTTTTTCAACCTTCGATTAATAGACTTCAAAAACAGCTTCAAGGTTGGGAAGCAAATCTTTTTCAGGAGGGGAAAAATTCACGTTGATTACTCTTATAGCAATATTCCAATATCTACCATTTAGCTTGTTTTAAGGCTTTGGATAATGTTTGAAATACTGTTGACGCAATAGTCAAAGACTTTTATCGGCATAATAGTAGTGGCAAGAGAAAATTTTCACATGATTTGAAAATCCAAATCATTGAATCAAGCACTTTTGGAAGACAAGCTTGGCCCTATTTATAGAGGTGCAAGGTGGGTGGTTCAAAATATAATTGTGAAAAAAATATTGCAGTAAAAAAGCATTGGTCGAGAAACTTCCAAGGCAAATGATTTGTGGATTTGGAAAGTATTTTACATGGTAAAGAATCAAGTAAAAGAGGCCTGAACTCGAAGTGTGGAGTGGAAACCAAATAATGGTAGTTAACGGCCAGATAAGGGAGAGGGACGAGATAGTGCAAGAGGTGAGATATTGTAACATTAGACTAAATGAATTGATTAACCATGCAGAAAGGTGTATTAATACAAAGCTCTTTCTCATTTTGAGGTAGAGTTATACAAAGACGGATAGCATGAAATTTATTAATTTAAATTCACCAAAATTTTCAATTTTAAGTTTGGAAAATCAGTTGGCTTGTGACGCACTTTGGGACAGAATTATGGTATTTTTAGGTCAAATGTCTTCTTGTCCATAAAAGAGCTATCTCTTTTAACTTTAAAATTTGCTTAGAATAACCTTATTTCGAATTTGAGAATTTAAATTATGGACGTTTTAGTGAAGACTCTAAAGTAAAAAATTTTGACGAAATTATTATCAGAATTATAAGTTTCAAACTTCAGATTCATCTTTAATCAATATTGGGCTTACTTTAGATTATATAGAAGCTTAGTATTGTATTTATTAAATTCTATAACTTTTGTATTTATTAGGATCTTAAGATTTTTTTAATTCTTGTAAATTGTTTGGAAATTTTATGGTTTTTAGTTGACAAGAAAATTTATTTCAACTAGAATTATTTCTTATTTTAGTTTAACCAAATTAGAAGTTTAATAAACTTAGAAGGTTGTTTTTCATTCAATTTGTAGCAGGCACTTTCATTATTCATATAGAATACGAATTCGAATATTGATTAGTAAAGAGTAAGTTTCTTTGCAATATTCAATTCTTGTTAGTGCCTAGAAATTCTTTTACTTAATTCTGCTAAAGATTTTTGGGGCAAATCTTTACACTTCGGATTGTTAAGATTTTTTTTTTTTGAAGAATGATTAGAGTTATTAATTGAATTTATAAAAAAAAATTGTTTGAAGATTCAGTTGGACTCTTATCATTCTATTCCACAATCCATTGGTTTTGTCATTCCATCTTCCAGTTTATTTTTTTCAACTTCATCAATTATCCTTATTGTTGGTCCGATTTAGTCATATTGTTTGCTATTTTTTTTCCTAGGTATTAAGAAAGGCTTATTTAAGTGGAAATCATCATTCAAGGGGCTTCCAAACTTTCGATTATCTCATCCCTCTTAAACCAACTTGCTCTTGTCTTCTTCTTCAATTTTTCTTTGCCGATCTTTGCTATTTCTTTGCTGATTTATTTTATTTGTTTTTCTAGCAGCCATTCAAACCTTAAAAGGGCTTAGTACCCTATCAAACTCTTTCTCCTACTTGAGAATCACATTTGGCAGCTTTGGGATCAATCTCCTACTCAGTTTAGGGGTCCTTCCTCAAAGCTGATTCTTTTACTTCTCTCTTCTTCTCTTTTATTTGTTTTATTTCATTCAAATATCTAACTTTGGGGTTCTCATCTTCTTGCTGACTTGTTTCAAGTGCCATACCAAAAACTTACTGCCCAAGCAATCTTGGAAAAGTTGGCTTACAAAACGGTGAATGTTGCACATAGAAAGTTTAAATTTTTTTCTTAAAATCAAGTCTGATGATATTTATAGTAATAAACATTTAATTAAATTATTATTGGTTCTTTGAATGAGATGTTTAATTTATTTCCTAATTTTCTACCAAACAATCTTCTTTGTTATCCTTAAACTCCGATTTGTTTTGACTGTGGACTCAAATAACTTGAACCAAATGCACAGACTAAAAACTTTGATTAATTTTTAGTGGGAGAGTTAATTTCTCTCTATGAGAACTAGAAAACTTTGAGCCTAGCATAAAGTATAGAATAAATTTTCGCTATTTCCCCATAGCAACAATGCTCAAATAATGTTTCTATTAGGTCATCTAATAGTTCCTATTTATGAGAAAAAAGTACTAGAATTTTACTTGAACAATGGATAATTTAATAACAATATTTTACTAGAAAATACAATATTCCCTTATCTGGAATATAGAGGTAGCAACACACCTTATTGTGCACTAGGGATTGTCGCCCCTCTTATATGGGATGGGTTTGTTGGGCTATCTTGTGCACTGGGTACGATTATGTGTTATATGAACTTTTAACCAACCCAATAACTATTTTTCCTATTTCTCAAAATATTAATTGATTAATTAAATTAATTAAATTGTCCAATTAAACTATTTTCTCAACTCATTTCTAATTCGGTTAAATTTCTCTAATTTGTTAAAATTATGGCAACTTTACCGTATTAGAATCTATGAGAAATTATATTTAATTAACCCGTTTAATAAAATTATGACCACTAATTAATTTAATTTTCACTTTGAACTACAATTATTTAATTCTAATCAATTAAATTATCCAAAGAAATTAATTTAATTTCTAAATCATCTTTTGTATTTAACGAGAAAGTACATTCACTGTGGATAGAGATACATGCGCTTTTTTTTCTCTTAATCGTCATTTTCATTCAATTTATACTATCAATTCTACATGCAATCCGTTTTGGGTTATATTAAACTAGTGGAAGGAATGATTGGATATATATAATTAGAGCTTAAATAATTTGTAATTTGTTAGAAAATATGGATATCACATTTATAATAAGAGTAATTATATGTTATTATTTACTATCATAAAGGTTAATTCAAATTAAAAGTGATCTAATTTGGTTAAGATTTATTAGGCTTTAGTTATTAAATAAAGTATGGGTTAAATATGTGTAAATATTCTAGTAACTAATTTCTAATTGATGATGGGCTAATTAGAAATTAGGGTTAATATGCAAAAGTTATATATTAGGGTTATGGTCCCCAAATTACACATAGGTAACTTTTCTAATATTCCATCTTTAGAGAAGAAAAAGTCACCTTCGCTAGGTTATTTGTGTGTTGATTTGAAAGATCAAAACCATAAGATCCGAAGATTTCAAGAAATCGATGAATTGAGATACGTTTCCGCGTCTAGTTTTATTTTTTATTTATTCTTGATGATTTTACATGACAGACCCTAACTCATAAAATTTTGTATAAAAATTTTACGGTTCTAACATAATTAAGTTCCATCTCTTCATCTATTAATTATAAAATTATTTAATTGATATTGTGTTTAGTTGACACAATTTTGTTTTTCATTTTAATTATTTTTTCCATGAATTCTACCGATTTTGGCACTTACTTGATAATTACTATGTAGGTACAATATGTTTAGTGCATTGAAAAACAAGTCAAATTGTAGACTGAAATGAAGATTTTGCATGAGGATTGAAGTGTAGTAGAAGATTCTCAGACAGTTAAAGGACCACAATACCTCTTTCATGATGAAGGGTGGTTTTAACATCATTTCTAATACTAATGCCCTTTAGGTTCAGGTACTTAGGTCAAAATACAGGATCCCTAGCGGTTTTCCTGATGACTTGTCAAGGAGTCGATGTTCTTTTTTATGGAGATCCATTTCTAAGGTGTGGCCCCTCATTCGTGAGAATTTAATCTGGTCAGTCAGAGATGGTAATAATTCATGTGCTGGCATGACCCTGGATTCCCAATTGCGGTCCCTTATTTAAGTATATCCCTTATTCTTCTAACCCTTTTCTAGATTGTTCTCTTAATAGTATGGTTGCAGGTGATGGCTCATGGAAGTTGGATCTTTTCAGACCTTGGGTTCTTGAAAAAATTATCAACAAAATAATAAGCATCCCACCGCCCCATCCTTTGTCAGGTCCTAATCGGATTATTTGGGGAGCTACCTCGACTGGCTCTTTCTCTCTCAAAAGCAGTTATGAGAAGGTTCGTAAAGGCACTTTCAACTTGAAAGAGTGGCTCTGGGAAATACCATGGACATTTCACGGCCATCATCGGATCCGTTTTTTCATCTAGTTGGCTTTAAAACAACGTCTCTTAACAAATGTTGATAGGGTAAGACGAGGCTTTGGGAGTAGCAGTGCATGTGGCCTCTGTGGGCATGATCATGAAAATGTTTTACATATACTCAGAGAGTGCAATGCTGCCAGAGACATTTGGGACAAGCTTATTTCACAATAGGATCTTTCTAGTTTCTATTCTGGATCTCTTCTCGACTGGATGAAGAACAATCTTCAGAGCCATTCTTCTTCTTGGGTGATATTGATTGGCCATGTCTCTTTGGGATTATCGTGTGGCATATTTGGAAAAATTGAAACCTGTTCATTTTTCAAAGTCTTACATGAAGTGTTGATGAAATTATTAAAATCTCTTATAGCTGGACGAGACAATATTCCTCTATTTCAGTGACTTCATCTCATAAAGCACGAAGTCGTCTTCATAATTGGCCTTTACATAATGACTGGGTGAGTTTGAACACAGATGGGTCGGTGAAGTTTGATGAAGGCTTCGCTGCAGATAGTGGCTGTGTGAGAGATCATAATGGTGAATGGATCATTGCATTCGCGAAATATTTGAGCAATTGCACCATTTTAGAGGCAGAGCTTTAGGGAATACTAAATGGGCTAACCCTTATTCTGGATAGGCACTTTGGGAAAATCCTAATCCAGACTGATAGTATTGAAGCTAATAATGTCATACTAGAGGATTCTTCGAAAAACTCTAGCTCTGCCTTGGTCCGAAAAATTCATCTTATCTTGAGGAAGTTGGAGTAGTGGAAAATTCAGTATATTCTCTAGGAGGAAAACTTAATTGCTGATAGTCTGGCCAAGTCAATTCGTACTAGGAGTCTTAGTTTAAGATTGTTTGAAGATCCTCCTTGTATTTCTTTTCTTGCACCCAAAAAAAAAAAACCAAATCTTTGGTTTGAACTTAGGGATTTTATGTTGTAACTGCACAATATTTTGGATTTTTTAAGTTTTCTTGAATTTTGAATTTTAATTTTGATGAGCAATTTTCTTTCATTTTTTTGTTTATTCTTCAAATTATGAGTAGCTAAATCCTTTAGGAAGATAATTAATTTGATGTTTGGATTATGAGTTAGAAATCGTATATATATTTTTCAATTCAATATTTATTAATTTTTTTATTTAGGAGATAGACCTAATCATCTCACAATGTCGTTTTAGAATCAAAATTGAGTTGGGTCTCTTGATTTGGTGTTAGATGGCATACAGTTGGTGAACCAGTACGATCTGTAATTGTCGTGTTTGGTCTACTGAAAATAAATTGACGTGACCAATTGAGTAAATGAATGAATCCGTCAATAGAGTTAACGATCAAGTTTAAACGATCTGCGTAGTTGAGGCCGTTGATTTGAGTCGGATCCTTCTAGTTCGCAAAGCTGCCAATAAATTAAATTGTAGTCGCTGATTTCAAGTTTATTCACTTGTAAGAGTTAGTTGTCGAGTTATTCCTGCAGTTAATTACATGCAGAAGGGTTGGTGGTTTGAGGTTGTTCCTCAACCACTATAATTGACTTATCGGTTGGAGTTGAAAATTCATTGTCTAGGATTTGTTCAAAGCCGGAGTCAGAATCATGCTTAAAGCTGGAGCTTTTGTTATATCAATTTACTCAATTTTAATTTTATTTGTTTATTTTTTCCGCATTCAATTTATTTGTAGTATTTATTTTATTTGAATTTTAGTTATTTATTTTATATTTAGATTTAATTCCCCTTCTTTATTTTCGTAGTTTCACATAATTTTTTTATCATAAGAAATAATTAAAATTAATCAATTAGTTTTTGTGGGATTGACCCTACTCACTTTACTGCAAATTTAATTTAATTTTAGTTTAGGCGTAGGAATTTATTTTTGATGGATTCGACACCCATCATTAATCATGGATTCATTCCACTAAAGTACCATGATTGAAATCTCCCTTATTATATAAAATTACGAAAGCAATTTAATAAATGTTTGTCCAATTACATTGTTATAAGTGTGTTGTTACCTTCATAGGGTATTCTTAATCATTTTGGGTTAATATTGTTTACCCAATATTACATCTTCCTTCATGAAAAGTCAATTACTATGAAATAGTAATGAGTCATAGTCACATTACTTTTTTATCTATTAGATAATACTAATGAGAGGATATCATTTTTCCTTTATTGGACTATGAATTCCATTATTGTAAATAAAATTATGACATGCAAAAGTCATATACCTAACGTATCAACTTTTAGCTTTTTAGTTATTTGAACTTGGGATATTAATATACCAAAATATATGAGTCACGCACACATAGTCTGTAACACCTTAGACCCAGCCTAGGAGTCTAGACTGAATCCCGAATGTTACATTGTTTATCGAAGTGATCGTAGGTAAATTTTTTTACAAAACAATTAACATGCCGAATCGTAAAATTTAATTGTTTAAAATCCAATTAATAAAATTTCAGTTAAAGTAGTATATTTAAGCAAAATAAAAACGAATAAAACATAAATCGAAATTTATACCACAGTTTCATAAAGCTTTACATTTTGAAACTGAATAAGAGAGTAGAAACTAAAAACACAACTAATAGTTTATCTCCCATTATGACTGTCTGAGACCTTCGCATCCGAGTCTAGCGTCAGAATTCAGAAATGTACCTGAAAAGGAAACATTAAGAGGGGGTGAGCTACGCGAGCTCAGTGTGAGACCGAAACAAAACTAAAAACACTTTTTTAGAATTTAGACCAATATTGCATCAGACTTATAGATAAACACCGCGTCAGAAAGAAACTTGGACGTAATGCCTCAACAGAACAGAAATTGCACTCACATCAATTCACAAATAGACGGACAAAATATAGTCAAACAATCAAGCACCCAGAACATACAAATTGACATGGATGAAATGCAGTCAAATAAAACCCGGCCATCCAGCCAACACACCTTTTCGTCCCTCGATCACACCCATAAGAGCTGTTTAAGCTCATCCAGCCAAAACACACCACATAGGACCTCAAAGGCCCATCCAACCTTACACACCACATATGTGGACTAAGCCACTCAGATAACAATATGCAGCAAAGCTGGCGTATGTGCCGTACAATGCCATGCGGTAATCATTGTCTGAGACAAGTTACGATCTTAATAACGAGCAGATAATAGTACGCAGACAAAGTTGGCCTTTTGCAATATAGCGCGATAAATCATTATACGAGTAAATTGCAGTAGAACTGCCAGATCATATCAGAATCAAACTCCCTTCTCTTCATAAACCTACCCAAAATCTTTAACTTTATGCAAGTGTATGTATGCACACAAATTCAGAGAATAGAGACATTTACACAATAAGTCCAAGGGAACAGATATGCAACACACTCCACAAATCAGATTCAAAATCACACGTCACACACAATCATCACAGATATCGAATCTTGAACACTAAACTTAGTTAAGGGTCAGAGCACCCACATAAAAACATATTTAGATTAGAAATGCACACAGAACCTACATAAGGGTCTTAAAACCACACACTCATGTGCTCTAGCCGTGTGGTAATGCCTAGGCCATATGGTAGATCAAAAGCTCGCGTAAGGATGGGCACACGGCCGTGACTAAGGCACACGCCTGTGCGAAGAAAGGCACACGGCCGTGTGACTAAGGCACACGCCCGTGTGGACCAGAGACATGGCCGTGAGAATAGGCCGTGTAACTCTCTGTCCATTTATACTAAATTAGAGTACAGGGCTGTCACGGTCATGTGAGGGTCTCACACGCCCGTGTGCCCACCAGACACGGCCGTGTGTCCAAAACACACGCCCGTGTGGGATCCTTAAATCCCCAAATGAGCCACACGGCTGTGTGGCTAGGCCGTCTGACACTAAATCACTCAATCCTTAATTTCCAATCATACACACCCGTGTGCCCGAAGGACATGGCCATGTGAAAATCTCCAAATCTCCAAATCGACCACACGACCATGTGGCCGGGCCGTGTGGCGCCCAAATCAGCCCAAAAACCCTAATTCCTAATTCCACACGGCCGTGTGCATAAGCACATGCCCGTCTGGCAGTCTATGTGGTCACGAAACCACCTTTAAACAGCCTGTAAAATGTGAATTCACCCCCAAGCACTCTTTAACCTCAAATAAATTCGACACATACTATAATAACCTAACTTTGATGCACTTTAATATCAAATATTCAATACGAATACCCCATTATCGAAACCCGCACATGTATTTTCCCCATCCCACCGCATTTCGACACCAAATTAAAATAATTCACAAGTAACCAGAGTTTCGAACCCACACTTGATTCGTGATCGGAGACGTTCAGACACTAACCAGAGGAGTGAAACTCTCCTAGGATCCGTCGGCAAAAATTGTTTTCCAAATAAGAAGGAAAATAAAATAAGGAAAATAAAACCAGAGGAGAGCAAAAAGAAAAACGTCCAGAAAAAACAAAAATAATAAAAATAAAGCCAAAAATATTAATAACAATAATAATAGGAAGTAACTAAATAAGTAGATACCTTTAATAAGACAAATTGAATTCACATAAAAATAATTCTTCAAAACACGCTCAAGGACTCAAACCCGTAACCTCAAGGTTCATTATCACTCATCTAACCACTAGACCAGCAGGCCCATTCTAACTTTAAATCGCGAAAACTAAATACAATAATGCAGTCTTCTAACTGACCCTAACCACAAAAACTTAAAACTTCTAGCCCCAAAATTTGGGGTGTTACATAGTTATCTACTTAGAATTGCGATAACCTATACTATGAATGTTACAAGTGAATTAATCCATAAATGGATCTAGGATTAATTTTGATTGAAACTTGTCCGATGTATTATCAGTACAGACAACTGCATCTATGTTTCTATCTTCTGAGAGTCATCTACTTCAATACCCAAGATAAGATATCTTCCTATTTGGATTTAATAGACGGCATAATAATCCCTTAACTGATTTGCTCGATTTTAATTCATCAGACTATTAACCTTTTAGATTACCTATAATATAAGTTATCTTCTCGCATTATGATCCATCCACGTAATGCCAGTGTAACTGACATGAGGTTGGGATCAATGGCACAAGCATATAAGAGGTGTTAAAGATGGACTTCTATCGCTTCAAATACGAGAATTAAGTGCCATCTAGTTTCAAGAAACGAGATATTTTTGTTTTCATTTTCTAAGAAAATGAAACAGTAAGGAAAATGTGTTCGGTTGAAAATTTTGAAAATGATTTTGAAAAATGAAAAAGTGTGAAAATTAGAAAATAATAAAAATTGTTTTCATTTTTTCTTAAAAATATTTTGTAAAATTGAGAAAGGCTAAATAAACAATAATTTTAAATTTTAAATTTAATCAATAAATTGGCCATGATTCAAACTCATGTAAGAGAGAACTCAATTTGAATCCATATGTAGTAAATTTTTTATTTTATTCTCGTATTTCTATTATAAGAAAATAGTGTATCAAACATGTTTTCAATTTTTCATTATCGAAAATAGATTTTTATTTTTATTAACCAAATGTACCTTTCAATTTCTAAAATAGAAAATGAAAACTATTTTTAAAAATAGAAAATAAAAACAAAAAATATTTTTAGAAACCAAACACAACCTTAGTTTTCAATTTCCTTTGTTTGATTAACTCTTAATTTGATATAAAAACTTGACAGTGCTTGAAAATATCCCAATGAAGGTGTTAGCAATTTTGCTTATTGTTAAAGCAAGTGTTAGCCTTGTTCAAAGGTCCTCTGTGCAATTAGCTTATCTTAAGTTATTTTCTTTTCACAAAAAAAAAAAAGAAAAGAAAAGATACAGTCATTTAACCACCTAAATTTGGAGAACTTTTGAAAATGTTTTTAAAAGGTATAGATTAAAATATATTAAGGGAGGGATCCACTTATGCCGGAATAAAATTATAGTAGTTTTACACCCTTTTGTATAATTTTGTATGGTCGATATTTTAATTATCCATTTGTTAAATTTATTTATATAATTGTACTTGCCATGCATGTAACACCCTGAATTTGGGCCTAGAAGTTTTGGGCCTTGAGCATGGGAGCGGTTGAAGGCAGCTTATAATATTCTGTTGTGCGTGAAAATTTCGTAGTTGAAGGCTTGTTTTAGTGGTTAAGTGTGCTGAGAAGTGTTGGAGAAGTCCTTGGTTCAAACCTGGACTCTAGCAAAAATTTTGGTTTAAGATGAATCAAACCCTTGGTGTAGTAGGTAGGCCTTAAGAATATTGTTGGAGAAATTATGACACAAAAAGCCTTGTGGCTTAGTGGCAAGTAGCGTATGGACTATTTAAGAGGAGGCATGGGTTCGAATCCCATGGCAAGCAAAGAGCATTTATTTTGCTAACAGGGGGCGGCAAGAGTTGGTGTTGAATTTAAACTCTGATGATGGAGGGATCCCACATCGGGAAGCTAACATAAGAGTGGATACGAAGCTGGCTTTAAATATAGAGAACCATGAGGAGAGTAAGGTACCTTTCTTGGCTAACCCTTTCGCTTTATGGCATACTCGTTTGGGTTGGGCGTCGGCTAAGAGTGCTCGGAGCGTGGATTAACTCCAGTCTCCAATCAGGTGTGTATTTCTCACTACTCTAGCTGTAGGATGGCTACTTCGGGCCGCGATGGGCACAATGGGCTTACGGGCCTAATTGGATAAGTTGTTTAATTGTGTAGTAAATATTAGACTAGGTTAGGTGAATATCATATTTGTGGCTAGATTTGGGCTAAAAGGGCCACACGAGCGTGTGGGCCTATTTGGGCTGAGAAAGGGCTTTAGGCCCATTCGTATTGTTATCCCTGTTTAGAATATTTTAGTTTACCAAATTACCAAAATACCCCTAGTTTGTAAAATTACCAAAATACCCTTGGTTTACAAAATTACCAAAATACCCTTGGTTTGTAAAATTACTAAAATACCCTTGGTTTACAAAATTACCAAAATACCCCTGGTTTGTAAAATTACTAAAATACCCTTGGTTTATAAAATTACCAAAATACCCCGGGTTTGTAAAATTACCAAAATACCCTTAGTTTACAAAATTACCAAAATACCCCTAGTTTGTAAAATTACTAAAATACCCTTTGTTTATAAAATTACCAAAATACCCCTGGTTTGTAAAATTACTAAAATACCCTTGGTTTACAAAATTACCAAAATATCCCTGGTTTGTAAAATTACCAAAATACCCCTGGCTTGTAAAATTACCAAAATACCCCTGATTTGTGAAATTATCGAAATACTATCGATTTGTAAAATATCAAAATACCCCTGTAGGGTAGAATTACCGAAATACCCCTGTAAGGTAGAATTACCGAAATACCCCTGTAAGGTAGAATTACCGAAATACCCCTGTAGGGTAGAATTACCGAAATACCCCTATAGGGTAGAATTACCGAAATACCCCTGTAGGGTAGAATTACCGCAATACCCCTGTAGGGTAGAATTACCGAAATACCCCTGTAGGGTAGAATTATCGAAATACCCCTGTAGGGTAAAATTATCGAAATACCTCTGTAGGGTAGAATTACTAAAATACCCCTGTAGAATGGAATTACCGAGATACCTTATGGGGTAAAATTACCATTTTACCCCTAAGGTGTTGAATGACTGTTTTGCCCTTGTAGCCAAGTGACTAACTTGGACTGTATGGATGACGAATTTGATTGTGAACATATGTTGGTATATGAATGACTTGACTGTGATTGTTTGATTCAAATATGGGCATGACATTCTGCATACATGACATGTTGCATGGGTTGGACTTTTGTACGGAGGAAGATCTGATCTGTTAGGATCGCATGGTTGCTTGATGACTGTGGATCCACCGAAGGCTTAAGAACCGTATATTTGTACTGATTTGATAAGGTCGCACGGGTCGCCCAAGATAACTGTGGACCGATCAATGGCTGAATGCTGATCATATTTACTCGAGGCTGTGTGCCAACTATATTACCGTCGCTGATGGCTATGTGCCTAACATGATACAGCTACCGATGGCTTAAAGCTTTCTGATTATGGCTTTGTGTCAACCTACATATGGCTCTGTGCCAACCTGATTACGGTTTGTATGCCAAACGTATTTGCCTAAGGCTATGTGCCAATATATGGTTATTGACGACTCTGTGTCGATCACATTTACCTAGGGATGTGTGCCGGTTATGTTACTCTAGTTGATGGCTATGTGCCTAACATATACTGATTATCGATGGCTTTGTGCCCGTGATACATTAAGTGGCTTTGCCACATTATTCATTCGGTGGCTATGCCACAAATATCTGTTCTGGTGGCTCTGCCACAATATCTGTATCTGGTGACTCTGTCATAATATCTGATAACTGAGCAGCAATGCTGCAATTGTGGAGTGTAGGGCTAGGTGGGTTGAGCTATTCCCCACATGGAGTGTAGGGCTGAATACGGTGGAGTGTAACGGTTGGTTATAAAGGTGGATTGGGTTGGGATTGCATTCACATTCGACTTTTGATTACATTACACGACATCGATTTCGATTTTGATTACATTACGATGCTAATTTTGATTCTGATTCTGTCACCTAATTCTGATTATGATTCTGATTCTAGTTCTGATAATGTTTCTTATTCTGTAATGGGTTAAAGCCCATCTGGTACTGTCTGTTATAATGGGCTAAGGCCCAATTGGTACTAAAACTGTAAGTAAGGCTGGGGCCAGACTTTTAATTCTTTTATATAACTGACTGTTCCTTTTTATAGTAGGAGATTTCACACTGATTTTTCGTAAACTCACCCCGTTTATTAACCTTTCAGGTAATTTCCAGCCTTAGACGGATCGGGGCTGCGAGGGGCTCGGAGGAAGCCACACACACTGTTTATGTTACAGTTTTGATTATTACTTTTAAATGTTTTTATGAGGGTTATAGTAAAGCCGTTGTAATTTTCTGGATTTCAAATTTGGAATTTTATTTATTGTTCTTATAATTACTAGTATTAGAACACGGTTTTCCAAAGCAACTCATCGTTGTTCAAAACATCACGTAACGCAATTGTTTTTAAATTAAGCTTCAGAATCGCCGAGATTTTTACAAAGTTGTTAAGAATGTTATTAAATTGAGGTTTTCTAACAAGGTTTAAAAGGGTATAAGTTTTAATTATTAAAAGGGTTTTAATGGAAACATGGTTTTCAAAAACACTTCAATGTGACACGCTAGATTCGAGCCAAACTTCCAGGTCGAGTTTGGGGTGTTACAATGCATGTAAATTTTTGAACCAATTCGATATCTCTATCATGTTGATCTGAAAAAAGTGTCTATATTAATACCTATTGAACGATTCAAAGTTTTTTTATATAAAATAAATAGTTTAAAATTTTAATTTATGTCAAATTTGACATGCATGATCTATAAAATGAAATATGAAATATAACATTTGGATAATTAAAATATTATTCATACAAAAATATACGAATGATGTAAAACTAAATTAGTGTTACACTATTGTAAGTGGATCCCTCTCCAAATATATTTATTAAGTTGTTTATATTTAAAATTTTGATTTTTTTATAAAATTAAATATTGTTATGAATATCTTATTAAGTGGATGTCCATCATGATCAAGATAAAGTTTTGATATACTTTAAATTCTAATAGTTATTAGAATTAGATCTCTACTTCTTTCTTACTTTTTATGCCTATAGATAGTGTAGCACCCCAAACCCGGCCTAGAAGTTATGGCCGAATCCGGCATGCCACATCAAAAACGTAAAAAAAAATTTCCATTCTAAGTCCGAAAATCGTACTTGATGTTCAAAAGATTAATTCATTAAAGGTTAAAGTGAATGGAAGTCGTGCACCGGGTAGGAAACAGGAAAAGAGGTGGTGAGTCCATCGGATCGCTATACCAAGCTCCTTCGGATCCAATCCTAGACATGCATACCGCCATTGCCACACCTTAACGTCATGGATATTTCTAGGAAACCGATTTTTAGGAAAAGTGATTAATTTTGGAAAATACTTTCATTCGGAAGCTTTGCTTGTTGTCGTGTTATTTTGAAATCAACTGTTGTTTTTGAAAACGCGCCCTAAAGCTATCCAATTTCAACAGTTAAATATAAGTATTACCTATCTTAGTAATACATATTAAAATCATAAAAATAATTAAGCGGCCTTATTACATTTAAAAGCCCCAAAACTTGAAACGTAAATAAAAGGATGTCCGATTCACCGAAGAAAATCAAACTTTCGAGCGGGTGGCCACTCAGAATTCCCTCACGACTCCAAGCCCACTATGGTTGGGGATTTCTGCGTGGATGAAAATAAAAGGGGTGAGTTTGGGGAAACTCGGTGTGTAAGGAAAACCCATTCAAAGCCCAAGTCACTCAAGCCTATTGGGCCTAAGCCCATTCAGTAATAAAGTGGTACTAGGCGAGCCCTTTTCAAATTACAATAAACGGGCCTTAGCCCTTATTCAGATAATGATATGGCCCATAGGCCCATTTCAAAATACATGCAACATCAATAACATATGCAAGCCCATTTGGGTAAGATGGTCTTGGGCGAGCCCTTTTCAGATTACAATAAAGCGGGCCTTAGCCCTTATCAGATAATAGTATGGCCCATAGGCCCATTTCAAAATACATGCAACATCAATAACATATGCAAGCCCATTTGGGTAATAGTGGTATTGGGCGAGCCCTTTTCAGACATAATAAAGCGGGCCTTAGTCCCTTATTCAGATAATGGTATGGCCCATAGGCCCATTTCAAAATACATGCAACATCAATAACATATGCAAACCCATTTGGGAGACTACTCAACCCACCAACCACTACACTCCACCGCACCAGCTATACACTCCATGTGGGGATAGCTCAACCCACCAAACCAACACTCCACGATTGCTTGACATTCTTTGCTTTCGATTAACGATAAATTGAGGCAAAGCCTCCAATCGTGGACAAGCCACTTTCATTACTTCCTCGTCAATATCCCGGTCCCATGCATCGATAATAACAACATGGCATGCGATAAATAACAACGATCAAATATGCATTTAGGTTAATTTAACCCTAGGGGTATTTGGTAATTTATCTACTAGGGTAAAGCGTAAATTTTCCACTTTTAAAGGTATTTCAGTAATTTATCTATTTTAGGGTTTTCATGCATATTCCTACCTTTCACGTACTAACAGAATCACGTCGAGGGTTCTTACGAATTGGGCCGTTGGCCCATCATTCCAATTTTGGCCCATTAAGCCCAAAATATCGAGGCACGTAAATCATGCACTTTACGGTCTAAATTTTGCAGCTTACCAAAAACATTAATCGATTTACCTCACGAGCATTCGCACACTTCAAATCTACAAAATACCGGTTTCGGCATTTCGACTTTTCGACTTTTGCCGATCCAGACTAAGAAAGAGGGTGTTAGTTACACACATTTGCGACGATATATTCGACGAGATCCACACACGAACCGCCTACAATTGGATTACTAACACGTTAATCTAACTATTCAAATACGAACTACGATTAACCCCTTATAATATTCGGTCAACCACACCTACAGATCATAGTAAGCTTATAAGAAATCAATAAACAACTCATTAACAAATTTTTGTCAATGTTTACCACATAATCATAATTTCACTGCAAGCTGTCTTCCTGAGCAACAGTCACTAAATCATTTATAACTAGAGCTACGAAACTCCAAATCAAGTTCCGTTAATTTTCCTGAAAATAGACTCATATATATTCTATCCATAAAATTTTCAGAATTTTTGGTTTAGCCAATCAATACCAGAAATTTCTCAAAGTTTCCCATGTTTCACTGTTTGACTAATCTGACCACCCTTCATTACGAATCAAATTTCTCATTGTACAGAATTCAAAATATGTTCTTGTTTATTTCATTAGAAACTAGACTCAATAAGCTTTAATCACATAATTTATTCAGCTTCTAATTCATCTCCCACAATTTATGGTGATTTTCCAAAGTCACATTACTGCTGCTGTCCCAAGCAGATTTATTACCAAATCACTCTTTCATACACCTATCTTGCATGCATGTTATTTAAACATGTATATCACCAATCAGTCATCACATATCTATGATTTTTACTTAAGCATAATCTCCATTTCATCATTTTAAAGCACAACATGTTAGCCGATTTTTCCTTTAGCATCTAAGGCACATGCATGCTCATTTGTTTGGCTCAACTTCACCTATCTTCCATTTTTCATCAAAAGAACATCAAACAACAACCATTTCCTTCATTTTAATTCATGACTAAATGCTCACAACACAACTAAAAATCAAAATATGCTTCAAGAGTTAAGATAGAATCAAGAAGAACTCATGAACATCAAGATAGAAGCAAACTACCATGAACTTACCTTCAATTTTCTTCCCCAAGTGACCGAACATTTAAGAGCTTTCTCCTCTCCTTTCTCTTCTCTAACTTTAGGCTAGGATGAACAAAGATGGACAAAACATTGTTCTTTTCACCCCTTTTTCTTTTAATAAAACTTCATATTTCATCCATTTAATTCTTTAATACAAAAGACATGAATTTCTTATCATGAAACATTTACCTAAACCATTATCATGAAACATTTACCTAACCCATTATCATGGAATATTTACCTAATCCATTATCATGGAACATTTACCTAACCCATTATCAATTTGTATCAATTTGTACCATAAATTATGGATATCAAGTACTCATATTGTCTACAACAACATGATGGCTAGCCACTTCATGTAAAATGGGAGGTTTGTCATGCAAATCCTCCTATTTTGCACTCCTATTTATTTGGCCACTTCAATTTAGCCTATAGCATTTTCAAACATTTTCACATAAGTCCTATTTCATAATTTCACTCCCTTTTTCTTATGGAACAAAAATTAACTAAAATTACGGGTTCTATCTTAAGCTTGGGCTTTTAGAGGCCCACTAACATAATTAAACCTATGCCAACATTCATAGGATTCCCGAAAATTGGGGCGTTACAACTCTACCCTCCTTAAAGAAATTTCGTCCTCGAAATTTACCTAATCAAACAGATGAGGGTATTCTTTGTTGCATCGTCTCTTCGGCTCCCAAACTCGAAGTTTCCCTTCCTTAACTTGTTGAAAATGAGCGACCAAAGACTCATCGTTCAACTATTTTTCCTTAATCTAATCCACCAGTTGGCCTCACTTGTAACTCACCAGCAGACTTCCATCATCATCTGAGACTCAGACGAGCAAACATTGCTCTCGGATCGATATAGCTCTCACGACTTAGAGCATCGGCAACGACATTAGCCTTGCACAGGTGATACTCGATCGAGCAGTCATAATCCTTAAGCAACTCAATCCATCTCCTTTGCCTAAGGTTCAGCTCCTTCGAGTCATCAAATACTTAAGACTCTTATGGTCGGTGTATATAATACACCTTTCTCCGTACAAGTAATGTCTCCAAATCTTAAGTGCAAATATCATCGCCGCCAACTCCAAATCATGAGTCAATTAGTTTCCCTCGTGAGGCTTAAGCTATCGTGATGCATATGCAACCACCTTACCCTCTTGCATTAACACGCAGCCTAAACCCACGTGTGATGCTTCACTGTACACAGTAAAATCCTTCTCAGACTCCGGTTGAATTAACACATGTGCTTCAGTCAGAACTTTCTTCAACTTCTCAAAAGCTTCTTACTGTTTCTTAGTCTATACAAATGGTACTCCTTTCCTTATGAGTTTTGTTAGAGGTGCTGCCATCACAGAAAAACCTTCTACAAACCTTCTGTAGTATCCTGCCAGTCCTAGGAAACTCCGTATTTCCGACACTGACCTAGGTGGCTTCTATTCCAAAATCGCTTCAATTTTCCGAGGGTCCACTTTAATCCCCTCAGCAGAGACCACATGTCCTAAGAAAGTTACCTCCCTCAACCAAAATTCACACTTGCTGAACTTCACAAAGAGTTCCTTCTCCTTAATACTTACAGCACTATACGGAGATGTTCATCATGTTTCGTTTTAGTTTCAGAATATACCAGGATATCGTCAATAAAGACGACTACAAATTGATCTAAAAATGGTTGGAACACATGATTCATCAGATCCATAAACGCTGCAGGAGATTTCGTTAGTCCATATGGCATAACCAGAAACTCGTAATGACCATACCGAGTCCTGAATGTCGTCTTTTGGATATCTGCCTCCTTGACCCTTAACTGATGATATCCAGATCGAAGGTCGATCTTGGAAAATCTGAAGCTCCTCTAAGCTGGTCAAATAGATCGTCAATCCTTGGCGGTGGATACTTATTCTTAATCGTCGGTTTGTTCAATGGCGATAATCAATCACATCGCATCGTACCATCCTTCTTTTTCACGAATAGCACTGGTGCTCCCCATGGAGACACGCTTGGCCTAATAAAGCCCCTATCCAACAACTCTTGAATTTGAGCATTTAACTCTACTAACTCCTTGGTGCCATCCTATACGGTGCGATAGACACGAGCACCATTCCGTGCAACAAGTCTATTCCAAACTCAACTTCTCAATTGGAGGCAATCTTGGAAGCTCCTCCGGAAAAACATCTTGGAACTCCTTTACGGTCCTAACCTTATCCCTTGTCGGTCCCTCCTCTTCCGGTGACTTACAAATACCAAATAGACCTCACAACCTTTCCGAATCCACTTTTGGCTCTTAATGCCGACACCACATTGGACAAATAATCCCTTCGCTCACCTATCACCATAACCTCCTCATCCTTTGTGGTCCTTAACTCCATTCGTTTAGCAGCACAATCTAGATTTGCTTTATGCTTAACAAGCCAGTCCATTCCCAAAATGAGATCAAACTTTCCGAATGGTAACTCCATCAGATCTCCAAGGAAAATCTTACCTTGAGTTTCTAAGGGTACATTCCTATCGGTTTATCTACCCTAACCAAAGTGACCCAAGGACTTAGTACAGATACCCCACTCACAATCTCCTCGAGCAGTCCAAGTTGTCCATAATCCGCTCTGTGGCCTCCAACCAATACTCCGCCACATTTGGGGCTATACCAGACACGCCCTTAAAGATCTCCTCTCCGTTTGCCCGAAGTCGTTCAGAAATGGATCCCTGAACTCCATTGCCCGTACTTGCCCCAGTAACCCTTTCCAGAACACGAAGTATTTCTGTGATGAGGGCATCATCCCGACCGCTGATCATGAGACTCTACCTCTATTGCCAGTGGTACCGGTGCATCCACCACCGGCATATGTCTCGAAGATGAAGATCTCGCTCGAACACTTTCTCGGCCCCGTCTACGGCCTCTTGTACTCATATCGTATTATCTTGATTACGAATTTTTATGCATCAATTAATATTCCAATGTTTATTACAGATGTTTTATGAATCAGACAGTAGTTGAGAGTTTGTTTTCGCAGAATCGAAGTCTAGCTACAGTTTCAGTCTCTTATCAGATTTTCCTATGGTTTCAGTATCATCCTATCTAGAGTATCCTAGCAGGATTTCAGTACAGATAGATAAGTCAGAAAAATATTCAGAAGAGTTCAGAGTAATACTTACAGACTTGAGCCGGAGATTCGGAATGCCACCTTCTAAAGACTAAATTTTGAAAATCGAGTTTTTCGCATTCTTTATAAAATTTTTGTTTTCGAAAATCTTTGTTTTTGTAAACCCATTCCACAGCCGAGTAGTTGCAACCTAGGCTCTGATACCACTAAATGTAGCACCCCAAACCCGGCCTAGAAGTTATGGCCGAATCCGGCATGCCACATCAAAAACGTAAAAAAAAATTTCCATTCTAAGTCCAGAAAATCGTACTTGATGTTCAAAAGATTAATTCATTAAAGGTTAAAGTGAATGGAAGTCGTGCACCGGTAGGAAACCGGAAAAGAGGTGGTGAGTCCATCGGATCTTAATACCAAGCTCCTTCGGATCCAATCCTAGACATGCATACCGCCATTGCCACACCTTAACGTCATGGATATTTCTAGGAAACCGATTTTTAGGAAAAGTGATTAATTTTGGAAAATACTTTCATTCGGAAGCTTTGCTTGTTGTCGTGTTATTTTGAAATCAACTGTTGTTTTTGAAAACGCGCCCTAAAGCTATCCAATTTCAACAGTTAAATATAAGTATTACCTATCTTAGTAATACATATTAAAATCATAAAAATAATTAAGCGGCCTTATTACATTTAAAAGCCCCAAAACTTGAAACGTAAATAAAAGGATGTCCAGTTCACCGGAAGAAAATCAAACTTTGAGCGGGTGGCCACTCGAATTCCCTCACGACTCCAAGCCCACTATGGTTGGGGATTTCTGCGTGGATGAAAATAAAAGGGTGAGTTTGGGGAAACTCGGTGTGTAAGGAAAACCCATTCAAAGCCCAAGTCGGCTCAAGCCTATTGGGCCTAAGCCCATTCAGTAATGATGGTACTAGGCGAGCCCTTTTCAAATTACAATAAACCGGGCCTTAGCCCTTATTCAGATAATGATATGGTCCATAGGCCCATTTCAAAATACATGCAACATCAATAACATATGCAAGCCCATTTGGGTAGCAGTGGTCTTGGGCGAGCCCTTTTGATTACAATAAAGCGGGCCTTAGCCCTTATCTGAGATAATGATGGCCCATAGGCCCATTTCAAAATACATGCAACATCAATAACATATGCAAGCCCATTTGGGTAATAGTGGTACTGGGCCAGAGCCCTTTTCAGATTACAATAAACTGGGCCTTAGTCCCTTATTCAGATAACAGTATGGCCCATAGGCCCATTTCAAAATACATGCAACATCAATAACATATGCAAACCCATTTGGGGAGACTACTCAACCCACCAACCACTACACTCCACCCGTACCAGCTATACACTCCATGTGGGATAGCTCAACCCACCCACCAACACTCCACAGATTGCGGCATTCTTGCTCGATTAACGATAAATTGAGGCAAAGCCTCCGAGACGTGGACAAGCCACTTTCAGTACTTCCTCCGTCAATATCCCGGTCCATGCATCGATAATAACAACATGGCATGCGATAAATAACAACGATCAAATATGCATTTAGGTTAATTTAACCTAGGGTATTTGGTAATTTATCTACTAGGGGTAAAAGCGTAAATTTTCCACTTTTAAAGGTATTTCAGTAATTTATCTATTTTAGGTTTTTCATGCATATTCCTACCTTTCACGTACTAACGAGAATCACGTCATCGAGGGTTCTTACGAATTGGGCCGTTGGCCCATCATTCCAATTTTGGCCCATTAAGCCCAAAAATATCGAGGGCACGTAAATCATGCACTTTACGGTCTAAATTTTGCAGCTTACCAAAAACATTAATCGATTTACCTCACGAGCATTCGCTTTTCGCAAATCTACAAAATACCGGTTTTCGGCATTTCGACTTTTCGACTTTTGCCGATCCAGACTAAGAAAGAGGGTGTTAGTTACACACATTTGCGACGATATCTTGTGAGATCCACACACGAACCGCCTACAATTGGATTACTAACACGTTAATCTAACTATTCAAATACGAACTACGTATTAACCCCTTATAATATTCGGTCAACCACACCTACAGATCATAGTAAGCTTATAAGAAATCAATAAACAACTCATTAACAAATTTTTGTCAATGTTTACCACATAATCATAATTTCACTGCAAGCTGTCTTCCTGAGCAACAGTCACTAAATCATTTATAACTAGAGCTACGAAACTCCAAATCAAGTTCCGTTAATTTTCCCTGAAAATAGACTCATATATCTTCTATCCATAAAATTTTCAGAATTTTGGTTTAGCCAATCAATACCAGAAATTTCTCAAAGTTTCCCATGTTTCACTGTTTGACTAATCTGACCACCCTTCATTACGAATCAAATTTCTCATTGTACAGAATTCAAAATATGTTCTTGTTTATTTCATTAGAAACTAGACTCAATAAGCTTTAATCACATAATTTATTCAGCTTCTAATTCATCTCCCACAATTTATGGTGATTTTCCAAAGTCACATTACTGCTGCTGTCCCAAGCAGATTTATTACCAAATCACTCTTTCATACACCTATCTTGCATGCATGTTATTTAAACATGTATATCACCAATCAGTCATCACATATCTATGATTTTACTTAAGCATAATCTCCATTTCATCATTTTAAAGCACAACATGTTAGCCGATTTTTCCTTTAGCATCTAAGGCACATGCATGCTCATTTGTTTGGCTCAACTTCACCTATCTTCCATTTTTCATCAAAAGAACATCAAACAACAACCATTTCCTTCATTTTAATTCATGACTAAATGCTCACAACACAACTAAAAATCAAAATATGCTTCAAGAGTTAAGATAGAATCAAGAAGAACTCATGAACATCAAGATAGAAGCAAACTACCATGAACTTACCTTCAATTTTCTTCCCCAAGTGACCGAACATTTAAGAGCTTTCTCCTCTCCTTTCTCTTCTCTAAATTTAGGCTAGGATGAACAAAGATGGACAAAACATTGTTCTTTTCACCCCTTTTTCTTTTAATAAAACTTCATATTTCATCCATTTAATTCTTTAATACAAAAGACATGAATTTCTTATCATGAAACATTTACCTAAACCATTATCATGAAACATTTACCTAACCCATTATCATGGAATATTTACCTAATCCATTATCATGGAACATTTACCTAACCCATTATCAATTTGTATCAATTTGTACCATAAATTATGGATATCAAGTACTCATATTGTCTACAACAACATGATGGCTAGCCACTTCATGTAAAATGGGAGGTTTGTCATGCAAATCCTCCTATTTTGCACTCCTATTTATTTGGCCACTTCAATTTAGCCTATAGCATTTTCAAACATTTTCACATAAGTCCTATTTCATAATTTCACTCCCTTTTCTTATGGAACAAAAATTAACTAAAATTACGGGTTCTATCTTAAGCTTGGGCTTTTTAGAGGCCCACTAACATAATTAAACCTATGCCAACATTCATAGGATTCCGAAAATTGGGCGTTACAACTCTACCCTCCTTAAAGAAATTTCGTCCTCGAAATTTACCTAATCAAACAGATGAGGTATTCTTTGTTGCATCGTCTCTTCGGCTCCCAAACTCGAAGTTTCCCTTCCTTAACTTGTTGAAAATGAGCGACCAAAGACTCATCGTTCAACTATTTTTCCTTAATCTAATCCACCCAGTTGGCCTCACTTGTAACTCGATAGCAGACTTCCATCATCATCTGAGACTCAGACGAGCAAACATTGCTCTCAGATCAAGATATAGCTCTACGACTTAGAGCATCGGCAACAACATTAGCCTTGCTGGGTGATACTCGATCGAACAGTCATAATCCTTAAGCAACTCAATCCATCTCCTTTGCCTAAGGTTCAGCTCCTTCTGAGTCATCAAATACTTAAGACTCTTATGGTCAGTGTATATAATACACCTTTCTCCGTACAAGTAATGTCTCCAAATCTTAAGTGCAAATATCACTGCTGCCAACTCCAAATCATGAGTCAATTAGTTTCCCTCGTGAGGCTTAAGCTATCGTGATGCATATGCAACCACCTTACCCTCTTGCATTAACACGCAGCCTAAACCCACGTGTGATGCTTCACTGTTCACAGTAAAATCCTTCTCAGACTCCGGTTGAATTAACACATGTGCTTCAGTCAGAACTTTCTTCAACTTCTCAAAAGCTTCTTACTGTTTCTTAGTCTATACAAATGGTACTCCTTTCCTTATGAGTTTTGTTAGAGGTGCTGCCATCACAGAAAAACCTTCTACAAACCTTACAGTAGTATCCCCCGGTCTAGGAAACTCCGTATTTCCGACAATCGACCTAGGTGGCTTCTATTCCAAAATCGCTTCAATTTTCCGAGGGTCCACTTTAATCCCCTCAGCAGAGACCACATGTCCTAAGAAAGTTACCTCCTCAACCAAAATTCACACTTTGAACTTCACAAAGAGTTCCTTCTCCTTTAATACTTACAGACTATACGGAGATGTTCATCATGTTTCGTTTTAGTTTCAGAATATACCAGGATATCGTCAATAAAGACGACTACAAATTGATCTAAAAATGGTTGGAACACATGATTCATCAGATCCATAAACGCTGCAGGAGATTTCGTTAGTCCATATGGCATAACCAGAAACTCGTAATGACCATACCGAGTCCTGAATGTCGTCTTTTGGATATCTGCCTCCTTGACCCTTAACTGATGATATCCAGATCGAAGGTCGATCTTGGAAAATACAGAAGCTCCTCTAAGTTGGTCAAATAGATCGTCAATCCTTGGCAGTGGATACTTATTCTTAATCGTCAGTTTGTTCAACTGGCGATAATCAATGCACATCCGCATCGTACCATCCTTCTTTTTCACGAATAGCACTGGTGCTCCCCATGGAGACACGCTTGGCCTAATAAAGCCCCTATCCAACAACTCTTGAATTTGAGCATTTAACTCTACTAACTCCTTCGGTGCCATCCTATACGGTGCGATAGACACAGGCACCATTCCAGGCAACAAGTCTATTCCAAACTCAACTTCTCAATTCGGAGGCAATCTTGGAAGCTCCTCCGGAAAAACATCTTGGAACTCCTTTACGGTCCTAACCTTATCCACTGTCAGTCCCTCCTCTTCCGACTGACTTACAAATACCAAATAGACCTCACAACCTTTCCGAATCCACTTTTCGGCTCTTAATGCCGACACCACATTGGACAAATAATCCCTTCGCTCACCTATCACCATAACCTCCTCATCCTTTGTGGTCCTTAACTCCATTCGTTTAGCAGCACAATCTAGATTTGCTTTATGCTTAACAAGCCAGTCCATTCCCAAAATGAGATCAAACTCTCCGAATGGTAACTCCATCAGATCTCCAAGGAAAATCTTACCTTGAGTTTCTAAGGGTACATTCCTATACAGTTTATCTACCCTAACCAAAGTGACCCAAGGGACTTAGTACAGATACCCCACTCACAATCTCCTCGAGCGGTCCAAGTTGTCCATAATCCGCTCTGTGGCCTCCAACCAATACTCCGCCACATTTGGGGCTATACCAGACACGCCTTAAAGATCTCCTCTCCGTTTTCAAGTCGTTGAAATGGATCCACGAACTCCATTGCCGTACTTTGATAACCCTTTCCGAACACGAAGTATTTCTGTGATGAGGCATCATCCCCGCACCATGGTCATGAGACTCTACCTCTATTGCCGGTGGTACCGGTGCATCCACACCGGCATATGTCTCAAGATGAAGATCTCGCTCGAACACTTTCTCGGCCCGTCTCACGACCTCTTGTACTCATATCGTATTATCTTGATTACAATTTTTATGCATCAATTAATATTCCAATGTTTATTACGGATGTTTTATGAATCGAATGAGTAGTTGAGAGTTTGTTTTCGAGAATCAAGTCTAGCTACTGATTTGATCTCTTATCGATTTTCCTATGGTTTCGGTATCATCCTATCTAGAGTATCCTAGCAGGATTTGATCTGATAGATAAGTCGGAAAAATATTCGAAGAGTTCGAGTAATACTTACAGACTTGGTAGGAGATTGAATGCCACCTTCTAAAGACTAAATTTTGAAAATCGAGTTTTCGCATTCTTTATAAAATTTTGTTTTCGAAAATCTTTGTTTTTGTAAACCCATTCCACAGTAGAGTAGTTGCAACCTAGGCTCGATACCACTAAATGTAGCACCCCAAACCGGCCTAGAAGTTATGGCGAATCCGCATGCCACATCAAAACGTAAAAAATTTCCATTCTAAGTCCGAAAATCGTACTTGATGTTCAAAAGATTAATTCATTAAAGGTTAAAGTGAATGGAAGTCGTGCACCGGTAGGAAACCGGAAAAGAGGTGGTGAGTCCATCGGATTGCTTAAGTACCAAGCTCCTTCGGATCCAATCCTAGACATGCATACCGCCATTGCCACACCTTAACGTCATGGATATTTCTAGAAACCGATTTTTAGGAAAAGTGATTAATTTTGGAAAATACTTTCATGCGGAAGCTTTGCTTGTTGTCGTGTTATTTTGAAATCAACTGTTGTTTTTGAAAAGCGCCCTAAAGCTATCCAATTTCAACAGTTAAATATAAGTATTACCTATCTTAGTAATACATATTAAAATCATAAAATAATTAAGCGGCCTTATTACATTTAAAAGCCCCAAAACTTGAAACGTAAATAAAAGGATGTCCAGTTCACGGAAGAAAATCAAACTTTCGAGCGGTGGCCACTCCGAATTCCCTCACAGCTCCAAGCCCACTATGGTTGGGGATTTCTGCGTGGATGAAAATAAAAGGGGTGAGTTTGGGAAACTCGGTGTGTAAGGAAAACCCATTCAAAGCCCAAGTCACTCAAGCCTATTGGGCCTAAGCCCATTCAGTAATAGTGGTACTAGGCGAGCCCTTTTCAAATTACAATAAGCGGGCCTTAGCCCTTATTCAGATAATGATATGGCCCATAGGCCCATTTCAAAATACATGCAACATCAATAACATATGCAAGCCCATTTGGGTAATAGTGGTCTTGGGCGAGCCCTTTTCAGATTACAATAAGCGGGCCTTAGCCCTTATATACAGATAATAATATGGCCCATAGGCCCATTTCAAAATACATGCAACATCAATAACATATGCAAGCCCATTTGGGTAATAGTGGTCTTGGGCGAGCCCTTTTGATTACAATAAAGCTGGGCCTTAGTCCCTTATTCAGATAACGATGATGGCCCATAGGCCCATTTCAAAATACATGCAACATCAATAACATATGCAAACCCATTTGGGAGACTACTCAACCCACCAACCACTACACTCCACCCGTACCAGCTATACACTCCATGTGGGATAGCTCAACCCACCCACCCAACACTCCACAGTTGCGACATTCTTTGCTCGATTATCGATAAATTGAGGCAAAGCCTCCGAGTCGTGGACAAGCCACTTTCGAAGACTTCCTCCGTCAATATCCCGGTCCATGCATCGATAATAACAACATGGCATGCGATAAATAACAACGATCAAATATGCATTTAGGTTAATTTAACCCTGGGGTATTTGGTAATTTATCTACTAGGGGTAAAGCGTAAATTTTCCACTTTTAAAGGTATTTCATAATTTATCTATTTTAGGGTTTTTCATGCATATTCCTACCTTTCACGTACTAATGAATCACGCATCGAGGGTTCTTACCGAATTGGGCCGTTATTGGCCCATCATTCCAATTTTGGCCCATTAAGCCCAAAAATATCGAGGCACGTAAATCATGCACTTTACGGTCTAAATTTTGCAGCTTACCAAAAACATTAATCGATTTACCTCACGAGCATTCGCACACTCGCAAATCTACAAAATACGGTTTTCGGCATTTCGACTTTTCGACTTTTGCCGATCCGGACTAAGAAAGAGGTGTTAGTTACACACATTTGCGACGATATCTTGACGAGATCCACACGAACCGCCTACAATTGGATTACTAACACGTTAATCTAACTATTCAAATACGAACTACGATTAACCCCTTATAATATTCGGTCAACCACACCTACAGATCATAGTAAGCTTATAAGAAATCAATAAACAACTCATTAACAAATTTTTGTCAATGTTTACCACATAATCATAATTTCACTGCAAGCTGTCTTCCTGAGCAACAGTCACTAAATCATTTATAACTAGAGCTACGAAACTCCAAATCAAGTTCCGTTAATTTTCCCTGAAAATAGACTCATATATCTTCTATCCATAAAATTTTCAGAATTTTTGGTTTAGCCAATCAATACCAGAAATTTCTCAAAGTTTCCCATGTTTCACTGTTTGACTAATCTGACCACCCTTCATTACGAATCAAATTTCTCATTGTACAGAATTCAAAATATGTTCTTGTTTATTTCATTAGAAACTAGACTCAATAAGCTTTAATTACATAATTTATTCAGCTTCTAATTCATCTCCCACAATTTATGGTGATTTTCCAAAGTCACATTACTGCTGCTGTCCCAAGCAGATTTATTACCAAATCACTCTTTCATACACCTATCTTGCATGCATGTTATTTAAACATGTATATCACCAATCAGTCATCACATATCTATGATTTTTACTTAAGCATAATCTCCATTTCATCATTTTAAAGCACAACATGTTAGCCGATTTTTCCCTTTAGCATCTAAGGCACATGCATGCTCATTTGTTTGGCTCAACTTCACTTATCTTCCATTTTCATCAAAAGAACATCAAACAACAACCATTTCCTTCATTTTAATTCATGACTAAATGCTCACAACACAACTAAAAATCAAAATATGCTTCAAGAGTTAAGATAGAATCAAGAAGAACTCATGAACATCAAGATAGAAGCAAACTACCATGAACTTACCTTCAATTTTCTTCCCCAAGTGACCGAACATTTAAGAGCTTTCTCCTCTCCTTTCTCTTCTCTAACTTTAGGCTAGGATGAACAAAGATGGACAAAACATTGTTCTTTTCACCCTTTTCTTTTAATAAAACTTCATATTTCATCCATTTAATTCTTTAATACAAAAGACATGAATTTCTTATCATGAAACATTTACCTAAACCATTATCATGAAACATTTACCTAACCCATTATCATGGAATATTTACCTAATCCATTATCATGGAACATTTACCTAACCCATTATCAATTTGTATCAATTTGTACCATAAATTATGGATATCAAGTACTTATATTGTCTACAACAACATGATGGCTAGCCACTTCATGTAAAATGGGAGGTTTGTCATGCAAATCCTCCTATTTTGCACTCCTATTTATTTGGCCACTTCAATTTAGCCTATAGCATTTTCAAACATTTTCACATAAGTCCTATTTCATAATTTCACTCCCTTTTCTTATGGAACAAAAATTAACTAAAATTACCGGGTTCTATCTTAAGCTTGGGCTTTTTAGAGGCCCACTAACATAATTAAACCTATGCCAACATTCATAGGATTCCCGAAAATTGGGGCGTTACAGATAGAAACTTTGATGAAACATTGTAACCACCCTTTTTGATCAATAAAGTATATTCTATATTACTTTCATACTTTCTTTGTTCTTTATTCTCCCCATCTCTCTTTATTTTATAATATGTTATCTACACGATCTTGCTCAATGTGATAGTTCCTTTTATCAACAATCAAATTTATCCTTCAGATTTTCAATATCTTTGACAGCAAGTTGCAAAGTTTTTATAGGAAGTTTCTTTTATTTAATGTTTCATATCTGATTATTATTTTCATTCTTCTTTCATTATATGTTATCATTATTTTGATTAACTTATTTTACTTTTTGTTCTTAAGGATGGTGAAATATTTGATATCGTTATCCATATGAAATCAAGAATATTTTCGAACTATCTCATACCTTCTAGTGATGACGATGATGTTAAAGATCTTCAGGTATATTTTACTATGTTTTATTTATTGTTTATTATAATTTGAGACTAATCATGACAACATGCATAGATAGATTTTGATTTGAAATCTCACGCATGTTGGCGATGGTAATTATGAAATAAAGAATCTATTGGGATATTTATAAATCCATCCTACTAGATTTGTTGTATTCCCCGAAGTGGATGTAAACATAAAGAAAATAAAAGATATACTCATGGACCACTAAAAGTGGGAACATAGTAATAAATAAGAAAACAATGAGAGTTCTCAAGACAACTTTTCAAAGGGTAAAGATAACTTATGTTATCAATATGATATGAAAAATTATTGGCCACATATGTGGCGTATGCCCAATATTTTGTTTCATTAATATTCTTTGAAGAATGATATGAAAATGTAGTAATGAATTCTATCATTACATATAGAAAATATTTATCTTATTAGGTACTGAAACAAACAAATATTATTCCAATATTTGATAATACAAAATTAGTTGAAAGCTCTAGAAGAGCTAATATATCACTATCTAAAAAGCACAAAATTTTTCATGGTTAATGCATTACTTTTAAAAGTTATTTGTAATGGATCGACATTGAGATTGTGGTGAGGAAAATATTATATTTCATATGAATAAAAAAGGGATTGAATTATTAATTTATAATATTTATGATATTCTTTTATCATCATACATATTAGAGGGTTGAAAGAAAAATATTTTACTGTGAAAGATCTACTCATGAGCGATAGAATATGATAATTCTATCTAAAGCTTATTATGGTTGGATGCACCTAAAGTTACAAGTTTTTTAAAAAAAACTGTGAGTATAACTCTACAGTATTTAGAATAAGTTCTCAATTAAAATTACGTGGTAAAATATTACTGATGAGAACTAGCAAGAGAGAAAACTTATGTATGAAAAGTCATTGGTTATATACCTGTTGTACACTTGGAAAATAAGATCCACCCTCAAAGTTTGCTATTAATAGATTTTGGGGCATTTGAAGATTTTGGCATATTCCCTGAAGGGAATATTGCATACAATTATTCGGAAATTATATTTATTGACTTCGTGGTATTATAGACTTCATATTGATTTAGACATTTCCAATAGTAAATGTCATAATAGTACTTATATGTGGATACAAATTAAAAGGAATGATAATAAAATTATCAATTTGTTACAATTTAGTACAACTGAAACACATGTTAAAGTAAACCAGAAGTTTAATAATACAAATGTGTTTACTACTTGGCGTGACCAGTTAGACTATCCTGGATCGTATATGATGCGAAAATTAATTGAGAATTCATATGGACATCCATTAAAGAACCAGAAGATTTTTTTAATTTAAAGAATTCTCATTTGTTGCTTGTTCTCAATAAAAATTGCTTCTTAGAAACTCACTAGCTAAAGTTGAGGTTTAATGTCTTGCATTTCTGAAATGAATATAGGCCCATTCATCCACCATGTGGATGATGTTGATATTTTATGATTTTGGTAGATACATCTACAAAATAATCATGTGTTATCAACTTGCAACCTATCATTTGCGAGATTGCTTGTTTAAATGATTAATTTCAGATTATGCAATTAAAACAATTTATCTTGCTAATGTTGATGAGTTTACATCCTAAGTTTTCAATCATTATTGCATGTTAATTAGGATAAAAGTTGAACATCTTGTAACTCATGTTCACACACAAAATGATTTAGCTAAATTGTTTATCAAATGCCTCTAATTAATAGCTAAACCATTATTTATGAGAACAAAACTTTCTATTTCTGTATGAGATTCATGCTTGTATTGATTTACATGTTGTACGCATTAAGCCAATACATTATAAATACTCCCCATTACAATTAATTTTTGGTCAAGAGCCAAATATTTCCTATCTTACAATTTTTGGATGTGCGGTATATGCTTCAACTGCTCCACCACAACTACAGGTCATAATAAGAGATTGGGAATGTATATTTATATGAGTCTCCTTATAATATTTTTGAGCAATTAATTCGAGATTTAATTGTGACATGAGTTGTCAGTTTTCCCAACATTAGGGGGAGAGAAACAATAACTTGTAATGAGTTAGGGGGAGAGTAATTGAACCAGAAGTTCAATAAAGATAACTCATTACAAGTCAACTGTTAGATGTATTTACAACCTTAATGAGAATAACCAAGTATTATATACCATCTAATATTTTAATTTAAATCAAAGTCCCAGTAGGACAATCAGTTTGAATAAATAATAGATTGATGATTCCAAAGATGAAAATTATTCTAGATGGTCATATAGTAGAGGCGGGTGCTCCAGAAGAGACCCAAGACATAACTAACAAGTAAAACTTCAGAAGAGATTTAGGTACCTGAAACTGAATTTTAAAAGAATGAAAATAAAAGATCTCGATAAGTTATGTCAATTCGAGAAAATGTGGAACTGAATAATAAAAGTGGTCGACAATGATTTTGCATGCAATATTATTATTGAAATAATGAAATAAAAGGAGGATCTTGAATAAATCTATTGAGAAATATAGATATGGAATAAATTGATCAAAATAGAAAGACGCAACTCAAGTACAATTAAATTCGAGGAGTTTTTGGACCAGTAGTCCAAATATCTAAAGGCATAAAGCCAATGAGGGTGCAAATGAAGTAGTTTTGCAAAAGTGGAATAATAATATAGAGTTTTTCGCTAAATACTGGTATTGATTATGAAAAGATATAATATTCTTTTGTGGTGGATGCAATAACCTTTAGATATATTATTAAATTGACAATTCATAAAAGGTTTAACTTGCATCTAATGGTTATTGTTACAACCTTTATAAATCGCTATATAGTAAAGTTTATATTAAAATCATTGAAGGATTTAGAATGCTAGAAGCATATTGAAATTCTTAGGGAATTATTCATTTATATGAATTGAAATAATTTGAATATATGTGGTAAATTTGAGTAGTTGGAGGAGGATTATAAAATGATCCAAATTACCTATTTGTGTTTTTATATAAGAATCATAATTAAAGTTTGTTATGATTATTGTTGAATCTCGTGAAGAGATCAAAATATATTTCCCCAAATTTCCCTCACTCATAACTTTTAAAAGAATGGTAATATAAATGCTTAGCAAATACACTCAAATAGTCATTTGAAAAACTAGTATTCAAGATTGAATATGCAGAATATGATAAAATATGTGATGTTTTCATGAGGGGGAGTAAATACGCGTTGTACTCTTTTTCCCTTAACCAAGGTTTTGTCCCATTGGGTTTTCCTGGTAAGGTTTTTTAATGAGGCAGCATATTATGCGTATTATAGATGTGTACTCTTTTTCCTTCATTAGGTTTTTATCCCACAGGGTTTTTTCTAATAAGGTTTTAATGAGACACATTATCTACCAATGGACATCCAAGGGGGAGTGTTATGAATATCTTATTAAGTGGATGTCTATCATGATTAAGATAAAATTTTGGTATATTTTAAATTCTAATAATTATTAGAATTAGATCTCTACTTCTTTTCTACTTCTTATGCCTATAAATAAAGACTTTGATAAAGCATTGAAACCACCCTTTTTGATCAATAAAGTACATTCTATATTACTTTCATATTTTCTTTGTTCTTTATTCTCCTCTCTCTCTTTATTTTATAACAAATATTAAATTAAAATATCATTAAATAATTTTGAAAAAATAGATTATCTAGAATGAATTTAGATTAATCATTTACAAATATAAATAAACTTGAAAAAATTTAAACCCATTTTTAACTCGAGTCAAAGTTGAAGAAACATAGATTATGCTCATCAAAGGATTAAACTACTTGGAAATAATTTCTAAATTATTTCTTTTCCACAAGAAATTTCTAAATTGTGAAGATTATTAATAATCCAAATCTATTTGATTTTATATACACATACTCACCTTTTCATTCGATTTTATATAAACTCTTTATTTGAGATATTAAAATATAAAAATATTTAATTTTTTAAGAAAAGATTAGTTTACACAAAAAATTATTTTTATGAGAGAAAAAAGTATTTTATTTTACTATTAAATAATATGTTTAATATAGTCGTTTCATATTTGAGTTACAACTCAATTAGTTGAAGAAAATTAATGATTTTTTAATAAATTTAAATGATGTAGTAAAATGGGTTTTTTTTTTAACATAAGAAGGTGATCTACAATTTAACCATTCCTTTTGTGGCAAGGGAAGGAAAGTTGCAAGTGGATGGACGAGGAACATAAATCCCACCTCAATACATTGCAGAATATGTCTAATTTCTTTTACCCATCCGTTAGAAAATGAAGGACTGTCAAAGCATCCAGTTCAACAATTAAACTCAAGCCTTCTCGACTACCCCACAATTCTACTTGCAAACTATCTATATCATGAAGCCCTTATAACACCATCACCTCAGTCGATGCTACATTGAATTTCGAATGAATTGCCCCATCGGTGCTCAAAACAAAAGCACTAACACACAGATTTTCCCAAGTGTGTTTATCTTTTTAATCTAGGTGTAAATAATTTAAATTAATTTATTTGTTGTTTAATTTAATAAAAGACATAAATAACAGAGTTAGTAAAATGTGAAAACTGAACTAAAATTAAAATTTAATGTATATAAATGTACAAAATTAAAGTCAATGTGTAACATTACAAATTTTATTAAAATTAGTATATAATTTTAGTGTTTATCCCTTTATTTACCAAATTTTCCTTTTTACAAGTTAACAAACATTTAAAGGTTGACATTCAATTAGTTGATAATTTTGGGATCAATTTTAAAATTATACATTAACTTTGATTTAATGTACAATTTGATGCAAGAATTTTGATTTCATACATTTATACACTGATTGTGATTCAGATGTATTCATGAAACTTTAATTTTGATTCAATAATACACATTTAAAGAAATAAATTCATCAATTTTTATATTGAATAAATATAATCTATTTATGTATATAAACATAAAATGATGTTATATCAATAATTGTGTTAATCATTTATTAGAGAATCAAAATTTTATATATAAAATTGCACATTAGACATTAATATTGGACAAAGTAATATATATGTATATATATTATTATCTTTAAATAACAAAACCAAATTGAAATTAGGTGTTAAAACCTATTATAAAAAGTATTGGTTACATTGTTGAAACACAAATAATATAATTATTTTAGGTACCAAAATTAATATAATTATTTTTACAAAATTATAATTTCAAAACGTAAAATATTTTAAAATAAAAACAAAATTATTATCTTAAAATCAAATTTCAAAAATGAGATAAAATTTTGGGATTGATGGCCTGTAAAATGAGATTTTTGATGAAAAATAAGAAAGAAAAGTGGAGTTTTGGTATAGAAGAAAAACAATGAGAGGAATTTCAGTTACATTGTTAGTATTGGTATTGTGGACATCATGTTTGAAGCCTGTATTAGGTTGTGGTTGTAGTTGTCATTGTTCCATGTCCCAATCTTCTTCCTTCAATTCACCTGCACAACAACAGGCTTATGTTATTTCACAACAAGACAACTGTTGTACATGTTTGTGTTGTACGCCACCACCGGCCTAGGTTACGTCCATTTCGCCACAACCACCATCACCAGTGATTGAACCAAAACCGCAACCACCACCAGTTCCTAAACCAAAACGGCAACCAGTGCCTGAACCAAAACCACAACTACCACTAAACTCGCCGTCTGAACCAAAACCACAGCCACCACTAGTGCCTGAACCAAAACGGCAGCCACAACCACCACCGGTAGCTAAACCGGACCCGCCCTCTGAACCAAAACCACAACCACCACCAATTCCTAAACCAAATCCGCAGCCACAACCACCAACAGTGGCTAAACCTAACCCGCCCTCTGAACCAAAACCGCAACCACCACCAGTGCCTAAACCTAACCCGCCCTCTGAACCAAAACCGCAACCATTAACAGTGACTAAACCTAACCCGCCCTCTGAACCAAAACCACAACCATCACCAGTGCCTAAACCTAACCCTCCTTCAAAACCAAAACCGCAACCACCATCTGAGGAGCCACCGACACCGACTAAACCAAGTTCGTCATCTCCGAAACCACCGGAGAAGCAGCAACCCAATTGTCCGAATCCTTCAGATTATTGCCAAGTACCAGAATGGGCTCCGTATATTGTGAAATATCGTACACAGTGTTGGTGTGCATTGGAGAATTTCAGAGGTTGTTTCAGAGAGATTTGGGGAGCAGCATTTAATAATTATATGAACGTTGGTAAACAATGTTGTGAAGCCTTTGAGGAAATGGATGGAAATTGTCATCGTCTAATGTTCGGTCGGAATAAGTGGTTTGTTTATAAGCTCAGACAACATTGCTCCCAGTTTTATTAGATTGAAATGATTAGGGTTTTTAGATTTTTTAGGCAGCCAATTTTGTTTTGGTAGCTTTAATAAGGTTTTCTAGTTTTTTTTTTAATTAAATAAATAAAATGAGAGTTTATTATTTTTAAAATTATTTACGAACACTGAACCCCAGTTTCTTTCCGATTGTCCAAGTGTTATTTGCTTCGCTAAGAATCACCCTCATTCTGTTGCTAATATCCGAATCTGATAGGGATAAATTTGCAATCCTCTCATCATCCTTACAAAATTCCTTACCTTTTTCCTTCTGCGGGGCTCTGTCTCTCTTCTTTCTCTCATTAATCGTTAAGCTGCTATTTTGAATTTCATACATAGACCGTATCTTCTTGTTCAAACCTTTTTTTTTTCCTGCGATGAAATATCTGATTTAATTCTTTTTCTAAATCCAGATTTGTTTCCAAAAAGGTATCTCTTTCTGATTCAATTTCCTGATCGCTGTTGTTTCCTTCCACTGAATTTGTTCTTACTTCTGAATTGGTTTTATCTATTTTCCTACAACCCACATCCATGCTCGATCCATTAGCCATACCCCTATCTTTTGTAACTTCAAATGGATCCTCTACAACAGCCAAGCTCATATCCTTTACTTCCTCCAACGGCCGACCCAAACATTTATCCACTCCATCTACTTTTCCCATTTTAATCACTTTGGAAATAGACTCTGCCGCTGCCTCTTTATTTTCCATCTCAATCATTCTCTGACAGACATTAATATTATTCCCATTTTCAAGATTGATATCCAATAGCTCTCTTGACATGACGATTTCTCTTCCCTCCGATGGGATCTCCAGCTTTATTCTCGCCACCAATCCAGATTCCGATAAGCTATCATCTTCAAATTTCTTTCATCTATCCTTAAAAATTAACCTGTCATCTTTCAACTCGGTCAGTCCCCGTTCCCTTACTCTGACCAGGAAGAGATCATCACCAACTGTCATCCTAACTAGATCATCAACCACATTCGATTGAGTAATAGAGATCAGTAGCCCTATTTTTTTAAAATTGTGAACCTTTGTTAAATTTTCACCTACAGACACCAACTTTCCCCATAACCCAGCAACTAGTTTAAAAGTTTCATATTTCCAACAATGCAATGGAACTCCTGATACTTCGATCCATGCCACCCTCTCATTTATCTTTAATTTCTCCGACCAAGGCTCAATTTTAATGAAGAAATCTTTTAAGTAGGACCATTCTATTTGCCTTAACAGATCCAACAGTTCTTCATCTGGTATTTCAACCAAAAAATGTCTTCCTTGAATCCTTCTTACTATTATTTCCCCAAGACCAGTTTTTGCAATACGATCATTAAGACTTTTTGAATCACATATCAAAATTGATTCGCACACCACACATTTCTGAAGATTCCATAACCATTCTTCTTCCACATGACCTTGCACAACTCTTTTATCTATTTTCACTTCACTTTTTGCATCATTTTCGAAACTTTCTTCACTTTTATCTTCTTGAACTAAATCTACACTCCATTCCTGTTCCTTTTGAAACGAAGCTTTCCTCCAAAACTTTCTTCTTCCATTATATCTAGCCATCTTCAACCTAATTCTCTTTCCCAACAAAAAGAAACCATTTAATCTCATTATCACCCTTTGCGCATCCCTTTCATTAGAGAATCTCACAAAACCGAACCTTTTACCATTTCTACATCTTTTTGTTGGAATGAAAGCATCAACAACCTCTCCATGGTAACCAAATAATGCCCACAAGCCTTTCCAATGCATGGATATCGGAATATTGTAAACAAACACGGTTACCACGTTTCCATTCTCCATTTTTAGTATTCTTCTCCCCAATCGTTGGAACAAAAATACAACTAAAGCAAAAAAGCGAAAAATACTGAAAAAAAAAAAACCCAACAACTCAACAATAGCCCCTACAAAGGTATCAAGCCAAATTAAAATATTCCCTAGCTCTTGCCATTGGCTAGACGATCTGCAACCACGTTTATACATCTAGCAACATGAGCAACAGACCATTCCTCAAACTTGAGACCAATAAATTTGACCTAGCTGACCACACCAGAGTTGTCGCATTAATCAACAACGAACTTGAATGGCTGGCTGCCTCCAATTCGGCTCCGCAAAGAAAGTGTAGGCTTGCGTCTCAACAAAATAGGCATCTACAATATTAATACATTTGGAGAACGTAAATAAAACGGACCCTTCATGATTTCGCAAAATTCCATCGACACCAACAGTCACTGGTTGGCCACAAACGCTGAATTTAACACAGTAAATGTAGGGACAACCCATGTCACCATGTGTCAGTCTTATTTTCTGCTTTTTGGAGGTTTAAAAGAAGCGAACGAGCTGCAAATCTCATCAGCGGAATAGCTTGTACTCTTCCATTTGTCATGTCACCACCAAGCTAGCTTTGTCTACAATTTTCCACAAGTTGCATCCTGTCAAACAATTGACTTTTTTATAAAATAACCTTAAAAATTAATTAATTAATTAATTTTTATAAAACATAAAAATAATTTAAAATTTATAATAAAAGTTGGTGGAGTCAAAGGTACACTATAAAAATATAAAAAAAATACACTATAAAGTGATGGAGCCATTCTAAATAACTCCACCAAATAAAATATTAATTTTAAAATTTTAAATTTAATTTAAAAAACATTTGAATATCTTTAAAATTAATTTAAAAATTAAAAATTTTAAAATTATATTTAAAATTTTAAAATATTTAAAATATACATTTAAAATATTATAAAACAAACAATAAATTTGAAATATCATATCTTTAAAAATAATATATTTTAAAAATATTTTAAATATTATAAAAATTTAAAAACTTAAAAATATTATAAAACAAATTAAAAATATTTAAAATTTAAAATATACATTTAAAATATTATAAAAATAATAATAAATTTGAAAGGTTATATCTTTAAAATATTTAAATGTTTTATATTATTAAAAAATATTTAAAATTTTAAAAATAATATTTAAATTTTAAAAAATTAAATATATATATTTAAAATTTAAAAAATTATAAAACATTTGAAATATACATTTAAAATTTTTAAAATCAATAATAAACAAATTAAATAAAATACATAAGGACAAATAAAACTTAAAAAAATAAATAAATATAAACTTAAAAGAAAGAAAAAGTTATAAGACAATTCAAAGAATCGACGTGAAAAGGAAAAAAAATAAAATAAAAATTGGCCTTAAACTGATCTAAGATGAAAAGGGGAAAAAAATTGGCCTTAAACTGTTTGAATAGGGAAATAAGTGTCAGGAGCTAAATTTTTTTAAATATGGTGACTCTAATTTATTTGGCTCCATTAGAAAAAAAGTAAAATTGTTAAAGTCTCCCCTTATACATTTAAAAATTATAATATTTCCTTAGTATTTATAAAAATAGCGTCATTTTATGACTCCACCAAAATATTAATTTTTTAATGTAGATTGTTAACGTGGCATGTTGGTAGCGCCAAACACTTTGGTTCCATCAATTTTTATTGTAGATTTTAAGTTATTTTCTTATTTTATAAAAAAAGTTATTTAAATAATTAATTAATTTTTAAGATTATTTTTATAAAACATCCCAATTTATTACTAAACATGATATTGTTTCTGAAAGGCCATGAGGACCAAGTACAAGCACAAAAGACATCTTCCAGACTTATTTTGCCTCCTCTTTAGGGAAAGTGGACCACAAGTTGCTTTTTAACCTCGTTTACCATTAAGTTGAAAAAGTAATTCTCAACCTAAACTTTGACTTTAAACAAAAAATAAATAAATAAATAAATAAATTTTCAAATCAAACATTGATGTTAAATTGAAATTTTAATTCAAGCAACAACAAAAAAAACCTAAATTTTAGCTTTTGAAAAAGTGTCTTTCGATGAAGTTTTGTTTTTATCCTCCATCAAACCTTTTACTTTACAACATTATGTCTAAAATTGACATTATATTTTCTCAAAATCACTCTTTTAAAAACAATAATAAACACTATCAAATATTTCAAAAAGCCTATTGAGTATTAGCTTAGTTGGCATAATATTATTGCTAGTGCAAAAGACATGAGTTTGAGCACGTTGCGGTGCATTTATCTCTTATTTAAAAGTTGAAAATGTTATAAATAATTTTAAATATTACATCAAAAAATATATATCTCAAAATTATTTTTCAAAAATTATTTTTCACTTTTCAACCTCAATAGTAAACTAGCCCTTAGTGATGGTTGATTAACTTAACAATACATTTGTAATATAGTCTAAGAGATTCCTTGGACAAAAACATAAAATTAGATAAATCAAATATTGTAAGACGAGTATTTAAAATTAAATTGGACCAAAAGAAAAACATTTTGGTGAAGTTAAAGCAGTTTAGTCATTTATTAACATCGACAAAAATTCAATTAATCTTTCTAATTAAGTGTCTCCTTAATAGTGTATAGTTGGCTACCCCGCCGAATTAAAAAAAAAAAGATTGTGACATGCACATATTGCCTTTTTCTCAATCCAAATCATAAGCCCACAAATTATCTTCGATATAGATTGTATAATATTTGCTAAGCTTCTTGGCAGTGAGAGTGGGTATAGAAATGCAAACACACATGGTAGATGAAATGTGTTCAGAACATTATCTGCTTAGAAGAAATGATGGAAAGAATGTAAAAATTATTCGACAATTCATGCATTATGCCTCACAATGTTAATATGGTAGTAAATAGACTTGTTCATGAGTTGAGTTATTTGTCTAAGTCTGAAGACCCGCTTGAAATTTAAAAGAGTTTGAGCAAAAATATTAGGCCTAAAAAATGGGTTTGAGTAAAAAAAGTAAACATGTTTAAAAAATGGGTCGAGCTTAAATTTGAACATTCAAGGCTCAAGCTCAACACTAACCCTGCCCAACTCATTTTAATTTTATAATATTTTATATTATGTTATTTTTATATATTATGTAATTTGGAACACATTAAAAAATAAGCTTTATACTAATTATATAATACTACTCTAATGTAAACATTAAAAATAATGTTAAGATAACTTTAAGATAACTATATAAAAATTTCAATAAGTAAAAATATATAAAATTATCAAATACTAAAATAATATAATATAAATATTTTAAAAATTTTAAAAATAATATGGGCGGACTTAAAATGGGCTTGAGTTTAATTTTTTACAAATATGGACGAGTTTGAGTACAATTTTAGACTCAGATTTTGAGTCGGACCAGGTTTAGATAAACATAAAGTATATTAATATCATGCTTAGGCCCGATTATTGATGGGTGTCGAAACCACCAAAAATAATTCCTACAAAAATAACTCTAATTAGTAGTAAAGAGTGGTAGTATAGTCGAGTCCACAGGGATTGGATGTTATAATTAACTTCTGCGTTTATCTTGTGAACAGAACGTTTGTTGTGTCGAATGTCGTCGCAAAGGTCGTGTCCACTACTCCAAACGGATCTGCAAAAAAATTAACAAATAAATCTGGAGGTTTTGAAAATGTTTAGAAAGTAAATAGTCGAATCAGTGTAAATAAACAATTAATTAACATTAGAAATAAATTTAGATTGGGAAATAAATTCAGACTTTTGTAAAACAAGATATAATAAACCTTAGCCTTAGACTCGGTAGATTCCGTATTAAGAATCGGTCCTTGAAAATTAAACTTCTCCTTCAAACGATAAGCTGGTTATAGCGGTTAAGAACGTTCTAACCACCAATTTTTCCTCTCGTAGCTGGTCCCGGTACGACCTGCAAACCAACCCTTACTGATTATCTAACCGAGATACACGTGTTCCTGATTCAAGATTCTGGTAGCCTTGCACTCTGAAGAACGCAACTTGAATCAACGGCGTCAACCGTGTGGGTCGTTTAAACCCAATCACTTCTTCCTTGATTTGTTTTCGGAGATCTGAGTACAGCACGGCCGACTCATTTCTCCAATTGTCAGCAAACACGACTACAACTCAACGTGCACTTTGACTTGAAATCGAGTTTAACTTTAAGGGATGAGTTTTCTATCCCGATATTTAGGAAAAAAGTGACTACCGATTAGAAGGATTTTTAGCACGAATTTAGTGAAGCATGAAATTATTCATGCTTTGTAGATTTTGAAAGGTGATTTGATGATGGTGTTGAAGAATAGGAAAGAAAAGTACTTGGAAAGCAATTAGACTAATTTTGAAAAAAAATAAAGAAATGGAAACAGAATGCTCACGCCAATTTGAAAGTAGAATTAGATGTGTCTCCCCTAAGCACATTAAGGCCCTATTTATATACATAGAATTTACTAATTTTGGCCTTAACCACTTTAACATAAAATAAAATATGATTCTTTTTTTCTATTTTTGGCTTTTACAAAGTTAAAAAAATATGATGAGTCCTTGGCTTTCTCCATATTTTTTATTCGGCCTCATTTCATTGATTGTGTTACAATTTGGTCCTTTTCTGCTTTTTTTTGTCTCTTAGCGTTCCAATTGCATCCCTGACAAGATTAAAACATAAAAGCACATAATTTAACAGGGATCAATTCAGAAATAAATCGAATTAAACACAAAATGTCATACAAATTAACGTATTATCAGTCATCTATGATTCTCACATCAATGTTGATTTGTTGAATCCATCTGTTCATCTAGTTATTTCAAATAAAATTGTTTAAGAGGAATTTTGAGTTGACACACAATTGGGCCAATTTTTTTGTTAACTGGGCTTTTGATTTTAACTTCTAATTTTGTTCTTTGGATAAGGCATTTTTTATGTTTCAACTTGATTTTGGGCTAATTAATTTTTAAACCCATTATTCACTTAAATTTTGAGTTTTAATTTGAAATTATGCTTACTGACCTATTTTATTAATGAAACAAAATTGTAAGCCCAATTACAAGTTAAAACCCAAAGCCTAAGCACATTATTCTATACTTGATTATGGTTAATTCTATACTTGATTCAAATTTTATCACTTAACTCATTAGTGAAACAAAATTGTAATGTTAAATTTTAGTTCTTTCTATTATCACTTATTTAAGCATTTTATGCATGGGATAGGTTACTTGTGATAGCCCATTTTCGCTCAGGCCATAAAACAGTAACTAAAATAAAATAATAATAATAAAAATATTAAAGTTCACAGTCCATTACAAAATATTATAGTCCAAATTTCCAATGGCCTAATATGGTCCAAAACCAACTCAACCCTAGCCCACAACACATAAACATTTTCAAAAAAAATCCTAAACCTTAATCCATGTGTGTCGCACCGCCTTCCAGATGCCTCCGCAGCACGCTCGTTGCCCAAGGTCTAACATGCGTCTATGGCCTTGCACCAAAATGGCAAGGGTCAACCTTTCTCTCCTCCGTTGACTCTGCTAGAGATATCTGCAAAGAAAAAGAAACGAAACAGTGACAAAAGAGCAGCAGAAACAACGAAAGAAAAAAGAAAATATATGTTGTAAATCTGCTATAAAAGCCATCACCATCAATGTAATATTTTACACACAAGATTAATAAAAAACTGAACTCAAAATTCCAAAAGGTGATTTTTTTATATATATTTTAGTTTCTTACAAATTTATTTGATAAATAAAGTATAAAACAAGTAGTAAAAAGGGTTGAAGCTTACCTGCCTCTTCGTACCACGCCACTATTGGAGGTTTCCTCCATTCACGAAAGCCATGGAAGCCCTTTAGGGTTTCGTTTTGGCTTCGTAAAAAAGGGGTATACGAGAGGTCGAGAGGCAGAGAAGGGCGTCAGTCGAAAATTTATTTTTCTGTTTTAGGCTTTTGCCTTTGTATCTAAACCTAGGTTTAAAAAGGGCTAAAAAAAAGGCTATTTTCGGCATTTCTTGACCACCGAGAACGGCAGAGCCCGTCACCGCCAGCCGATGACCGCCATGGGACTCACCGGAACCCTAGGCCGGAAGGGGAGAGAGTTTTGAGAGAAAAAACAAGAGAAAGAAATTTTTTTTTTTAGAAAATAAGGTAAAAGTGTTTTTTTTCTTCTGATTTTTGTTATTTATATAGGTGTCTATACGGCGTCATTTTGGACTTAAGCATTAGTTGCCAAAAAGACATCGTTTTGCTTAAAACCCGAAATCTGACCCAATCCACCCAGGGGATCCACGCGTTTTTAACTAATGGTCTATTTGCGCGATAGGTCCTTCCGCTTTTGAGGCTTAGTTTGATCAGGTCCTATTTTTTTATTTTTTTATTTTTCCAAGCATTTTTATTTTGTTTCAATTTGGTCCTTGGACCATTTTAAAAGGGAAAACCCCTAAAACGGTGTCATTTTGACACGACCCACGTCCGACCCGATCCTTCCCCTAGGATCCGCTTGTTTTCACTAGAGGGGATATTTGCACGATAGGTCCTTCAACTTTTCAGGCGTTTGCAATTAGGTCCTAGTCCTTTTTTATTCTTTAGGAATTATACCACATGATATTCGTGTGCTTTAATTTAGTCATCGGTTCGCTGATCTCCTGGAGAAGGGACGCGTGTCTATAGGATATAGATAATTGCTTATTTGGCCCTCGTTTGTTTTTGCGATTCTCACTTTGGTCCGCTATTTATTTACTTTATCTTAATTTATCATTTTAATTTGATTTGGGTTACGATTAAGTCCCTCAATCAGTTTAACTCTTTGTTTCATTTACTTATTGGCTATATTCAATTTTTTTATATTTTCTTTTCACCGAGCCTTTGATTATTTATTTATTTTATTATTTATTATTATTTTGTTTATTCATTTATTTATTACTCCTTTTACCTACCTAATAATTTATTTATTTATTTGCAACCTTTTTCATGGATTTTTATTATTTATTTATTTGCCTATTTATTATTATTGCCTTGCTTTTATTTTAAAATTCATATTGTTCATATTTGTACATATTGTCATTATTATCATTTTTGTGTGTGTTATTTTAGTATTCCTATTATTATTTTTGGCATCTTTAAGTCGTGTCTTTTCAATCATGTATTTTTTGTTTATTTTAAGTTACTTTATCATTTTAAATACACATCGTTTTAAATATTACACATGTTATTTTTCAGAAAAGGAAAATTTAAAAATAGGCAATGTATCGTATTTGGAGATTCAAGAAGTCGTACCCTAACTTACGGGGTTTCAATTTTCTCGTTGAACCTAAATGACTGAATATCCTTTTAAAATTAAACTATATGAGATTTAATTAAATAATAAAAAGGCAAGCTTATTTTTAGAGATTTCAAGGTGTTGTATCCTAACGTACGAGATGTAACCTTTGGTTACCTCGAGATAAGATGGCCTTTAACATACTTTTTGATTTATTCAAGTAATTTTTAAGTAAAAATAACATTAATATAAAGAGAGATCGTATTTTAAATTCTTTTCCAGTTTTCAACTTTCAGCATTAAAGACATCAAGTACTCAATTAGGTATCAATTTTGGGCATAACAAGGGTGCTAATCCTTCTTTGTGCGTAACCGACTCCTGAACCCATTTTCTGGATTTTTGTAGACCAAAAACATTGTTGTAATAAATCAAACCTCTTATTAAAATAACCAAATTACAAGGTGACCTGATCACACCTCTTAAAAGTGATTGGTGGCGACTCCCATTTTCATTTTAAAATAAAAAGTCGACCTTTCAAAGAAAAAAAAGGTTTCGACAGCTTGGCGACTCCACTAGGGATACTAGGAGAGTCAAGCCGTAAGTTGATTACTTTTAGTCTTTTTTTAAAAAAATAATTATTTGATTTAAATTTACGATCCCTTCATTGCATTTCATCCTTAATTTTTGTCGGTGTTACATAATGATATATTTGCTTTATTGGTTCAAGTCTCTAGGTATATTTTCGCATATTGCATTTGCATAATCGCTCGATTTTACCCTTCTTAAGTGGGAGTGAAAGACTATTCCTTTGTGAGGTTTTCACCTCCATATAAGATAGTGAATCGCTTTCGAGATACATCCGTACCTATGTCTTCGTGAGATTTTCATCTCCGTATAGCCATAGAGAAATGTATTCCCCTGAACTGAACTTGGTTCGTATGAGCTTATAATGGGTGAGGATCGAGGAATCTGTCGGTTCAGGTACCTTTTTTTTAGAATCGAATCGCATATAATGAGCCCTAAAAGTCTACCCTAGGCAAGACCATACCAAACCCTAGTGGTCACCCGAATAAGTGTTCTATTTATTATTTCTTGTTTGCTTTAAATTCTAGCTTGGTATGGAATGTACTGACTTGTTTTGTTTTGCTTTGACTATGATTGCATGGCATTTTCATCATAAAAAAGGTGTTGATTCACGTTCAGTTACTAAATAGAGAGCTTGCCATGGAAAAGGGATTTCTTGATAAAGTGGAAGATAATGCGACTGTCCGAATATGGTCCAAGAAAATGCAACCAGAGAAGGGTGATAGTCTGACAGAGGGGTACATGTCAGAATTGTGGGATTTCACTCCCATCAGTGTGACTCAGAATAATCTCCAAGAATTGAAAGAAATATAGGACCAATGGGAAGATAAAACTAAACAATTATTCTACTGTAACTATGGTGATACCCTATTTACTCGATGTCAAGGTAGATAAGCACTTGTTTCGAGCTCTGGCTCAATTTTAAAATCTCGCCTACAGTTGTTTTACCTTTGGGAAGGTAGATTTGGTACCTATTGTGGAGGAGTATACAACTTTGCTTCGATGCTCGAGGATTCCAGTCAACAAAGCTTACTCTAGAGCTGCCAATGTCCCGACTTTCTTAAAGAAACTAATGAGCATCATGGGGATGAGTGAAAATGGGTCGCAGTCCAGATTAAGCAAAAAGGAGATAGTAAATATATCTCTTGGAAAAGTTTGCGAGATTTGATTTTGGCACATCCGGACATAAAGAAAATGGTCAATATCTTTTCCTTGAGTATTTACAGGTTAGTAATCTTCTCTAAAGCACTAGGGCACATAGATGAGACAGTTTCAGATTTGTTTGATCAGCTTGGCAAAAAGGTTGCCCGTCCTGGCAATCTTGGACAAAACATTCAGATCTTTGAATGTATGTCAGAAAGCGGGTAAAGGAAAATTTATCGGGTGTGCGTAACTTTTGTTAGCATGGTTCCATAGCCACTTTTGGAAGGTAGAAAAGGCTATTATCAAGTATTCTTTGAGAACTACTCTCTATTGAAAGAATTAGTGGCTAAATCGAGGTGAGACGAAATTTCAAAAGAAAAATAGATGGCAATTCTCCAGAATCTCCAAGATGAAGACGTTGAATGGAGGGCTCATTGGATGATCCCTGATAAGATTTTGTACCGGTGTGGAGACTTCGATTAGGTCTATCTACTCGAGATATGAGGAGTTGTTGGATATGCTCCTCTACTTGTGTTGATGCAGTATAGATTGAGGCAGTTCATACCAATAACGCAAGGGTTGGCTCAACGTGAGTTTTCGTATAAGGTTGATAATTATAAGAAAAAGGTTCGAGAAATATCTAACGCTTGGAACCAAACCCACAGAATGAAAAGATTTGCTGTAAATCTTTTGACGACCCCCGAATATGATTGGTAGTGGGGTAAAATAGTCAATGACAACATCCTTGTGCCAAGTCAAGAAGGCACTCGATGAATGGAAGAACACCTACAAGTGATCCCGTCTAAGCTAAAGATCATAAAGCAGGATTTTAAAAAAAAAATTCGGAGCTAGTAAAGAAGATAGAACAATTGGAGGAGGAAAAGATGCAGTTAAGATTAGATGTTGACGTCTAAAAGTTAAAAGCCGAGAAATTGAGAAAATGAAAAAATAAGGCTGAGGAAGACTTGGACAGTCTAAAAATGGATTATAAGAAGTTGCGCTTGTCGATGAGGACTGCTAGGTTGGGAAAAACATCAGAACAACAGCAACAAGAAATCAAAGAAGAAAAGAGTATATCCGATCAATGGGAAAAGAAATTCCAAGATGTTCGAGTTCAAGAAAATGCTCTAAAAAGAGACATATTGGAAAGCCGAAATGAAAAGGTAGGATTAAGAGCCTAGGTAGCAAAACTAGAGAGGTCACTGCACTAATATCGTATTCGTAATTCCACGATTGAGCTAAGAGTAAGCCTAAACAAGATTGAAGAGTTGAAAGGAAAGATAGGAAAGCTTGAGGCCACATTGTAAAATTGTGAACTTCGAGTTAAGTTTCTTGAAACAAACAATGAACACTGACAATAGTAACTTTAACGCTCTCAAGGTTAGATTAGGGATAGAGATTACATATGGGTAAAGCTGTAACTCAAGTACAGGAAGTAGCAAACCATCTACAAACCCTTGCAGTTCAAGCCAACATACTGAGCTTAAAATACGAACTAGAATTAGATCGAAGCCAAGAAATAGCTTGGCTTCTTAGGAAAGTTAAGGCTTTGAATATTAGGGCAAAGTCGTATATGTAATCTATTTTATGTTAAGAAATTTGTTTTTTAGTAAAGTTATTCAAATAGAATTGAATCAGAATCAATGCCTCTTTTTGTATTCATTTCATTCATCTACATTACGTTTCATCATATGCATTAAGTTTCATAAAAAGACCCTAATTAATTAAAATTATGACAGTTACCTTGGAAACCAACAAGAGTCTACCAACTAACTATCGTTACGGTACTCGTGGCAAAACCAAAGTAATGGATCAAAGGTTAGAAAGACTAGAACAGATTCAGAAGGACATGCAAGATCAGTTGCAAGTGCAGTTGCAAGAGCAATTAGCGAAAGTACAACAGGACATGAGGGATTAAATACAAGAATCCAAAAGAAGTATGTTAAGCCAATTGACGCAGTTGTTGGCTGGAGGACTTGAAAAGGGGAAAAGCACTGTGGTCAACTCAGGGGATGATAATGAAGACCCTGCTTATCCCCCAGGTTTTACCCCGATAAATGTCCAAGCCCAACCAGATGCATACTTACGAAGGGTACTCATCCTCATCAGACCCCAATAGTATCAAGTCGGTACCTCAGCACTGATGAACTATCCAACAGGTTCAGGTTCCAATCCTGGAGATAATCAAACAAATTTCGTTGTTCCTAATCTAAACAATATGGCAGGAATGGATAAAGTAACGGTAGAACTGTCAAAACAACTAGAAGATCAGGGCAAGTGGTTGGAAGAAAAATTCAAAGCAATGGAGAATACTGATTACCATTACGGGATTAATGTTAAATATTTGAGTTTGGTCTCAGATCTAGTACTACCACCAAAATTCAAGACTATACAGTTTGAAAAGTATAATGGGACTAGTTGTCCTAAAGCCCACATCACTATGTTCTACCAAATAATGGCGGGATACGTCAATAATGACCAAGTATTAATCCACTACTTCCAAGATAGTCTGATCGGGTCAACGACCAAGAGGTACAACTAGTTGAACCGTGCCAAAATCAACTCATAGAAAGACTTGGCACAGGCTTTCATAAAGCAATACAGCCATGTAACAGACATGACACCTGACAAAATTACGCTGTAGAATATGAAAAAGAAGTAAAGTGAAAGCTTCAGGCAGTATGCCTAAATATGGAGAGAGGTGGCAAATCAAATCCAGCCACCTCTTTTGGAGAAAGAAACAACACTGCTTTTCATCAATACTCTGAAAGCCCCGTTCATCAACCATATGTTGGAAAGAGCTACGAAAAGCTTCTCAAATATAGTAATGTCTGGTGAAATGATTGAAAATGATGTGAGGAATGGGAAAATAGAAGCGGGGAAAAAAGTCAAAAGATTTGCCCCGAGGAAAAAAGAACATGAGGTTAATAATGCAAGCATATATAATAAAGGATATTCCAAACCAGTCACTATAGACTAGCCAAGAGCTATAACTACCAACCATCAGGGCCCCCAAGGTAAGAATCTAACTCAAGGCCAAACATAGAGAGGCTCCAGTTCACACATATCTCAATGACATATAGGGAGCTGTATCAAAGTTTGTTCGATGCATATATGGCATCCCCATTCTACTTAAAACCCATGCAACCTTCATTCCCAAAGTGGTATGATGCGAATGCTCCACGCGAGTACCATGCGGGAATAATGAGACACTCAATTAAAAACTACATCGCATTTAAAAAGTTGATTGAAAGATTCATTAAAATGAGAATTGTAAAGTTCGACGACCCATTAGGACCTAATGTGGCAGGAAATCTGTTACCTATTCATTCTGATAAATGGGTAAATATGATAATTAAGAGAAGAGGTAAGAGAACCAAAATTGATGTGACGGAAGTAAAAACCCTATTGAGATGGGTTTAGAAAAAGATGGTAGAGAGAGGATTAATCGTGCAAGATTTAGAGGAGATACTCAAAGGAGTGAGGAACTACTGTGAGTTCCATGATGAAAAAGGTCATAAGATCCAAGAGTGCATTGAGTTCAGGGCCCTGGTGTAAAATTTTATGGATAATAAAGAAATTGAATTTTATGAAGATGTCAAGGGTTTGGAAGGAGAAGATGTTTATGCTTCAGAGGAAGGATCAATGGAGAAAGTCCATAAGGTCAATCACCCGAAAATGATTATTTCACGACCAATAAGCAATGGCACCAAGGGTCATAATTCAAAGACCCGTAGTTTTTCCCTGCAAGGACAGCAAAAGAGTTCCATAGAATTATGATTTCAACATGAAGATCCTGGGAAAAGAGAACCCGGTTACCACTTTAGAAGAAAACTAGGATGTGAGTTTCTACATGTACAGTGGGAGGCGTTATGATCCATCAAATGCAAGAGCTGAGCCGTTAAAAGGAAAAGCCTTGGCAGTTGAACAAAAGAAAAAGAAGACGGCCAGATTTGAATCACCCGTTAATGAGCCTGTAACTAAGAAAGAGGCTAAAGAATTCTTGAAATTCTTAAAGCATAGCGAGTATAGTGTTGTAGAACAGCTACACAAACAACCAGCTCGTATATCAGTACTAGCCTTACTCTTGAGCTCAGAGACTCATCGTAGCGTGTTGATGAAGGTGTTGAATAAAACTTATGTCGCTAATGATATCGCTATGAACAAGCTGGACCGTCTGGTTAACAACATAAGTGCTGACAACTTCATCTTTTTCATTGATGATGGAAAACCTCCAGGGGGCATGGGATTCACAAAGGCCCTACATATCACTACCCGCTGTAAAGGATATACATTGCCAGAGGTGCTAATAGACAATGGCTCTGCACTGAATGTCTTACCTCTATCCACGCTGAACAGATTACCGGTGGATAGCTCTCACATGAAGACATGCCAAAATTTATGAGAGCATTCGATGGTGCAAAAAGAAGGGTGATAGGAAGGATTGGGATACCCCTTTTGATTGGTTCAAACACGTATGAGGTAAATTTCTTGGTGATATGCATCAAGCTTTCTTATAATTGCTTGTTGGGGAGGTATTGGATTTACTCAGATGGGGCAATATAGTCATTACTGTACTAAAAACTAAAGTTCATAACAAAGGGTTGACTGGCAAAGATAAATGCAGAAGAAGACATTATTGCATCCGTAACCAGTGACACGCAATACACAGAGGCAAACAATGAAGCGATAGAATATTCTTTCTGATCTTTGGAATTTGTGAATGCAACTTTTATCGTTGAAGGGAACAAGGTCCCGATGCCCATAATATCTAAAACTACGAGGATGGACGTACAATTGACAGTTGGAAAATGAGCCTTGTCTGGAATGAGACTCGGGAAATACCTCTAAAAGAGAGTCGAGGTACCAATTCTGATGAAAAAACGAGATCATTTTGACTTGGGATATAAGCCAGATGCGAAGTAAAGGAATAAGGAGCTAGAAAAGACGCAAGAAATGATAAGAGCGCGATTAAATAGGGGAGAGGTCAAATGGGAACCAATGACTTTTCCTCATATATCTAGAACTTTCATGTCAGGAGGAACTATTCACCCTGAACGGAAGATGTCAATAAAAGAAACCGCAAAAGAAATATTGTGAAATCTAAACATCAACGCCACATCTGAATAAGGAATTGAGGGAGAAAATTTATCAGGTATCTGCCCCTATGTACCTGGAAGTGTTCTGAACAATTGGACTACGGAAGAGATTCCTGTAATTTTTAGAGCTAATTCAAAGTAATGTTCAAAACTCGCTTATTGTTCTAAGCCTAGGAGCAATAAGAATCATTTTCTGAAATAGGCTTATGTCCAACATATTTATTTCAATAAAATACATCTTTGCGTATCATCTTGAGCAAATATTCTTTTACTCTTTCCATTTCATTCAAAATCATACCATACAAATAATTATTCTTAGATTCTTTTGTTATTTGGATCTTTTTTCATCCGTATAATAGGTCTCCAAATATCAATGATATGAGCGACGCTGCTACTAATTCAGAGTCTCCTTTTGAGCAAGATATGTGTATAGAGGATTTTCAGGAAGATGATTGAAACTGTAACCTATCTGTTGATTTGTTGAGGATGATAGAACAAGATGAGAAACAAATCCTACCTTACAAAGAGTCAGTGAAAATTGTGAGCTTAGGAGAGGAACAAGAGGTGAAGATTGGAGTTTGCATTGCCACAGAGACAAAGCGAGACCTCATTGAGTTACTCCAAGAATTCAAGGATGTCTTCTAATAAACCGTAAATTATACATATTTTTACCCCATGTTTAATGCATTTTATAGATGATTTCTCATTAGAATTGGTGAATTCGATACTCCTAATGCTTTAATTTCATGTTTTGTACTCAGGAAAGCACCAAGAGTCAAAAGGAGCCAAAAACGAGCCAGAATGGGACAAAACGGACCAAATCGAGAAGATGACACGGCCATAAGCCTTGCCACACGGGCATCTCACACGCTCATGTCTTTTGAGGGTGTCGACCAAGGCTTTCACGATTCACACGGCCTGGCCATTGACCTACACAGCTGTGTGTAATTTAACAGATCGAACACGGTCTGGCAATCACGTCACACGGCCGTGTCACATGGGCGTGTCCCTGTTGAGCCCAAGTTAAGTCCAATTCAAAAAAGGCCACTTTTGAGGGTTTCTAGGCATTCTAAAGCCTATAAATATGCACTAGAGGAGGAGGAAAAAGAGACGGAGAATAGGAGGTAAGGAATTACTCCAAAGAAGCCGATTGATCCATCTTAGAAGCCGAATTCATCATCAAGACTGAAGATCTCTCATCAATTTCCCTTCAGGAGTTTTGGGTTTTCTTTATGTTTTGTATTCTTTATTCTTCTGAGATGTTTTCTTATTTAGTTATGAACTAAACCCCTAAATACCTAAAGGGAATGAAACCTAAGACGAATCTTGTTATTATTTTCTGAATCGTATGATAAATATTTAACTTGTTCTATATTATGTGTTCTTAATTCTTGTTTTGATATCCTAGGATACTGATTTAAGACACACTCTTATTCAGAGGAGGAATAGACCCTATCTAAGAGCACATTTGTCATAATTAAGCGGAGTTGATTGCGCGCCTAGAAATAGGGTGACAAGATTTTGCCGGATTAGGGTGAAACCTAATAAAGGGATCCATAGATCGAGTTAACGCAACCCTAGAATGTTAATTAGAGAAAAGTCTAGGGATTAGACGTTATTAGTCTTGAATAGGGATAATAACATAACTTAGGGATCCCTACGGAACAAGTTGAATGAATAAATCGTCCGATTGGGGGCCAGAATAACAAGTAAAGTCTAGGTGGATTTTTCCTTAGGTATTGTTTTCATTCAATCGATTTTCCCAAAAGCAATTCCCCAATTCTTTTCTCTGTGCGTTCTTAGTTTAATTAGTTAATTAAAACAAAACCTCATTATTTTTAGGCTAGATAATAAAAAGACAACCATTACTAGTACTTTTGGTTCCCTGAGGTACGATATCTCGGTTTTGCCATTACTATACTATTGTTCGATAGGTACGCTTGCCTTTTCATCATGATAATATTTAGTCTAAGTTTGATCTTCATTATAAATATTTATTACTTGTTACGAATCACGCGATCATCTTCGCATGGTCATATCAAGACATACTCGGGTTAAGTACTGATATCATGGTACACTGGCTCCCTATAAAGGAAGAGTGTAAGCCAGTTCAACAGAAGCTCTGAAGGATGAGGTCCGACGTTTTGCTGAAAATAAAAGAGGAGGTCAAGAAACAATTCAATGTTGGTTTCTTACAAGAGGTTAAATACTCAGAATGGGTAGCCAATATCGTCTCAATCCTTAAAAAATATGAGGAAGTACAAATGTACGTAGACTACAGGGATTTGAACAAAGCCAGCTTGAAAGACAATTTCTCATTGCCTCATATTGGCACCTTAGTGGACAACATGACAGGTTATCACTGTTCTCCTTCATGAATGGTTTTTCGGGATACAACTAGATAAAGATGCATCCTAAAGACATGGAGAAGACCACATTCGTAACCATGTGGGGAACATTTTGCTATAAGGTAATGTCATTTAGACTAAAAAATGCAGCAGCAACGTATCCAAGAGCCATGGTAACCTTGTTTCATGACATGATACACAAAGAAATTGAAGTTTATGTTGATGACATGATTGCAAAATCCAAAACCGAAAAGGAGCATGTGCAAGTCTTAAGGAAATTGTTCTTAAGGTTGAGAAAATTTTAGCTAAAGCTCAATCCAGCAAAATGTACCTTCAGGACTAGGTCTAGAAAATTACTAGGATTCGTGGTCAATAAAAAGGGGATTGAGATTGACCCAGATAAAGTCAATGCTATACAGGAGCTACCTCCGCCGCGTACTTAAAAAGAAGTTCGAGGTTTCTTAGGGAGGTTAAATTACAACTCTCGTTTTATTTCACAACTAACGGAGAAATGTGACCCCATATTCTATCTTCTTAATAAACACAATCCAGGTGTATGGGATAGGGAGTGCCAGAAAACTTTTGACAAGGTCAAACATTAATTAATTAATACCCCTGTACTGATGCCACCTAGTCTAAATAAACCACTAATACTGTACTTGGCAGTATTTAGAAATTCCATGGGATGTGTACTTGTTCAACATGATGAGTCAGGAAGAAAAGAAAGAACAATATACTATCTTAGTAAGAAATTCACTGAATGTGAGATAAGATACTCACCAATTGAGAAGTTGTGTTGTGCCTTGACCTAGATACCCCGAAGACTGAGACAGTACATGTTGTACCACACAACTTAGCTTATCTCAAAAATGGACCCTCTAAAGTACATGGAGTAGACTGTTTTGAATGGAAGGATGGCCTAGTAGTAAATTCTACTTTCTGAATTTGATATAGTCTATGTGAATCAGAATGCTATAAAAGGGAGCACAATAGCATATTTTCTAGCCAGTAGAGCTCTAGAAGATTACGAGCCTTTGAACTTTGATTTCCCAAATGAAGATCTAATGTATGTTGTGGCTACTGAAGAAAGCGCTCAAGAAAAACATCCTTGGAAACTAAATTTTGATGGAGCTTCAAATGCTGTAGGTAACGGAATCAGGGCAGTCCTGGTATCCCCAAACGGAGATCATTATCCTTTTACTAGTAAATTGGATTTTAATTGCACGAACAATATGGTAGAATACGAAGCATGCATCATTGGTATCCATGCAGTCATAGAACACAAGATCAAAGTGCTAGAAGTATATGTGGATTCTGCATTAGTGATCTATCAACTCAAAGGTGAATGGGAGACTCGAGACCCTCAATTGACCAATTATCGAAGGTGGTTCTTGAGTTCATTAAAGAGTTTGATGACATCATCTTCTACTGCCTCCCATGAGATGAAAATCAAATGGCTAATGCTCTGGCTACTTTAGCTTCCATGATCAAAGTGAACAAATAAGATGATGTAAAACCTATCCAAATGAGTGTTTGTGAGGCTCCGACTCATTGTTACGACATTGAAAAAGAAGAAAATGATGATCACCCTTGGTACCACGATATACTGCGATATGTGAAGAATCGTTAGTACCCTAATCAAACAGCCAAGAATGATAAAAGGATGTTGAGAATACTAGCCAATGATTATGTCTTGGATGCGAAGATCCTATACAAAAGAAGAAAGGATCAAGTGCTACTAAGATGTGTGGACACTGTTGAGGCTAAGAAAATCCTGGAAGAAATTCATGAGGGTGTTTGCGAGACACATGCTAATGGTTTTACAATGGCTAGGAAAATCATGAGATTCGAGTATTATTGGTCCACCATAGAAGGAGACTGTACTAATTACGCCAAGAGATGCCATAAGTGTCAAATTTATGGAGACAAAATTCATTTGCCTCATTCACCTCTTCATGTTATGACTTCTCCATGGCTTTTCTCTATGTGGGGTATGGATGTCATTGGGCCGATCTCGCCAAAAAATTCTAATGGGCATTGATTCATCTTTGTAGTCATTGATTACTTTATCGAGTGGGTAGAGGCAACTTCATATGCCAACATCACAAAGTTGGCAATCAGCAAATTCTTAAAGAAAGAGATCATATACCAATATGGGATGCCAGAAAAGATTATATCTGACAATGCATTGAATTTGAACAACAGCATGATAGCGAAAATCTGTAGTCAAGTTAAGATCAAACACCACAACTTGTCACCACATTGCCCAAAAATGAATGGTACGGTGGAGGCTGCCAATAAAAACATTAAGAAGTTTATGGGAAAAATGACTGAGACTTATAAAAATTGACATGAAAAGTTACTATTTGCCCTCTACGCCTATCGAACGTCTGTCAGAATCTCTATCGGGGCAACACCTTTCTCTTTGGTTTATAAAATGGAAGTGGTTTTGCTCATTAAAGTCGAGATTTTTTCCCTCTGAGTTTTGTCAGAACTAAAGTTAGATGAAGCAGAATAGATCTAGTCTCGATATGATCAGTTGAACTTGATCAAAGAAAAGAGGCTAAGGGCTATCCGTCTTAGTCAGATGTACCAAAAATGAATGATGCGAACTTACGACAAAAAGATTTGCCCAAGAGAATTCCATGAGGGGGACCTGGTATTGAAAAAGATCATTTCTATACAAAAGGACTTCAGAGGAAAGTGGATGCTAAACTGGGAAGGACCTTATGTGGTAAAGAAGGTATTTTCTAGAGGAGCACTGATTTTGAACGAGATGGATGGTAAGAACCTACCTAATCTTGTGAATTTAAACTCAGTTAATAAATATTTCACTTGAAAAAAAAAAAGGGGAGAGGCCAAGGTAAAAACTCGCAAAGGGCGCATTAAGACCAAAGGGGTTTTGAGTTGAAAATCGGGAAAAGAGCAACTCAAATTTTGATCGAAGATGGGGCATGTGGTGGTCTTATCCCCTCAAAATTAACAAAGAGGAGGAACGCTACATCTTAGGGCATAAAAAAAGTACTCTAGATCTCTTAAACACATATCAAGCTCAAAATGATTCTCAAGAAGTTTGTGCAAAGAAGCTCATGCTGCGATATTTGGGGCACCTAATTTCAACTTACACATTTTGTATTTTAGCAATGTTTGCTATTTTGATTAATTCATTTCGAGATTTTCTCCCAATAAATTTCAATCTTATCTATTGTTATAATATTTTTCAAGCATTTTTACATTGAAATAATGATTAATGTACTAACAATATTCAAGTAAAAGGATTTCTTGCATATTGCTCTTAAAGTTTTCTAAATAGTACAAGGACTTAAAATAGGACCACTAGTCAGAACAAACCAAATCTAAGAGTTGGAAAGCTTTGGGAACGAATAGTTTAAATTATGATTATTTCCTCGAGTATTCTGTCAAAGATACCAGCTGAACAAGAAGGTAAGGTAATGTATCAGTGAAAGAATCTTGATGAATAATGAGCAATGTCAACCTAAGCATTAAAAGGGGATCATTCTCGAAAAATGACATTCTACATTCATGCAAACATCATTTATACATATCTAATTAGGAGTATTTGATTCATCCTGATCATGACATCCTAATCACTAGGCATAAATAGGCCCATGAAATGGATTTTACAGATCATGTTCCTCAGAAAATGGTGTAACAAATCAAAGAAACCTTAAATCCTATGCCCCTGAAGTTGCAGTGGGAAGGATTGAGGTTACAGTGACGAATCTTATCTCCTTAAAGTTGCAATGGAAAAGATTAAATTCATAAATTTTATCTCCCTAAAGTTGCAGTGGAGTAACTACAAATCTCATCTCCCTGAAGTTGCAGTGGAGCAGATGGAAGATAGCAAATCTTATTTCCCTAAAGTTGCAGTGGAATAAATTAAAGCTACAAGTTATAAATCTTATCTCCCTAAAGTTACAGCGAATCAGGTTGAAGATAGCAAATCTTATCTATCTAAAGTTGCAGTAGAGCAGATTAAAGCTATAAATCTTATCTCCCTAAAGTTACAGTGGAGCAGATTGAAGTTACAGATCTTATCTCCCAAAAGTTGTAGTAGAGTAGATCGAAGATAGCAAATCTTATCTCTTTGATGTTGCAGTAGAGCAGATTGAAGCTACTAATCTTATCTCCCTGAAGTTACAGTGGAGTATATTGAAACAACAAGTCCTATACCTCTAAAGTTATAGTGGATCGGATTAAATCTACCATAGCAAGTCTTATCTCCCTGAAGTTGCAGTGGAATAAACTAAAGTTACAAGCTATGAATCTTATCTCGTTGAAGTTGTAGCGGAATAGGTTAAAGATACTAATATCTCTCCGAAAATGCAATAGAGTATATTAAAATTACAATTCCTATACCCCTGAAGTTGTAGTGGGTTAGAATGATGCTACTTGAAGAAGAGGAGTACCAAAAAAGTTAAGATTCTGCGAAACGGGGCAAAATTGGTCATTCTTAAAAGTAATTGCTCCATTCTCGTTACACGGCAACGAGTAAAGAGGGGCAGCTATAATAGCCTATTTTCGCTCGGGCCCTAGAACAATAACCAAAATAAAATATTAATAAATAAAATATTAAAGTCCACAGTCAATTATAAAATATTAGAGCCCAAATTTTCAATGGCCCAATATGGCCCAAAACCAAATCAACCCTAGCCCACAACACATAAACATTTTTATAAAAAAACCTAAACCCTAATCCATGTGAGCCGCACCCCCTCCTCGTGCCTCCGCAGCACACTCGCCACCTGAAGTCTGACGTGCGTCTGTGGCCTTGCACCAAAATGGTAAAGGTCAGCCTTTCATTCTTCCGTTGACTTCGCTAGAGATACCTGCAAAGAAAAAGAAATGAAACAGAGACAGAAGAGCAGCAAAAACAACGAAAGAAAGAAGAAAATATATGTTGTAAATCGAATATAAAAGCCACCACCATCAATATAACATTTTACACACAAGATTAATAAAAAACTGAACTCAAAATTCCAAAAGTTTTTTTTTTATATATATTTTAGTTTCTTACGAATTTATTTGATAAATAAAATATAAAACAAGAAGTAAAAAGGATTGAAGCTTACCTGCCTCTTCGTACCACGCTACCATTGGAGGTTTCCTCCGTTCACAAAAGCCATGGAAGCCCTTTAGGGTTTCGTTCGGGCTTCGTAAAAAAAGGGTACACGAGAGGTTGGAAGGTAGAAAAGGGTGTCAGCCGAAAATTTAGTTTTCTTTTTTATGCTTTCGCCTTTAGATTTAAATCTAGGTTTAAAAAGGGCAAAAAATGGCTATTTTCGGCATTTCTCTGCCACCGGGAACGATGAAGCCTGTTGCCGGCAATCGGTGACCGCCGTGGGACTCGCCGGAACCCTAAGCCGAAGGGGGAGAGGGTTTTGAGAGAAAAGCAAAAGAAAGAAATTTTTTAGAAAATGAGGGTAAAAGTGTTTTTTTTTCTGATTTTTGCTATTTATATAGGGGCCTATACGGCGTCGTTTTGGACTTAAGCATCAGTTGCCAAAACAACGTTGTTTTGCTTAAAACTTGAAATTCGACCTGATTCGCCCAGAGGATCCGCGTGTTTTTAACTAATGGTCTATTTACACGATAGGTCCTTCTACTTTTGAGACTTAATGATCAGGTCCTGTCATTTTTTTATTTTTTTATTTTGCCACGCATTTTTATTTTGTTTCAATTTGGTCATTGGACCGTTTTAAAAGGGAAAACCCTTGAAACGGTGTCGTTTTGACATGACCCGCCTCTGACCAATCCTTCCCCTAGAATCCGCGTGTTTTTGCTAGAAGGGTTATTTGCGCGATAGGTCCTTCTACTTTTCAAACGGTTTGCAATTAGGTCCTAGTCCTTTTTTATTCTTTAGAAATTATACCACATGATATTCGTTTTCTTTAATTTAGTCCTCAGTTTGCTGATCTCCTGGAGAAGGGACGCATGTCCGTAGGATCGGGATAATTACTTATTTGGCCCTCGTTTGTTTTTGTGATTCTCACTTTGGTCCGTTATTTATTTACTTTATCTTAATTTAACCTTTTAATTTGGTTTGGGTTATGATTAAGTCCCTCAATCAGTTTAACTCTATATTTCATTTACTTATTGGCTATATTCAATTTTTTATATTTTCTTTTCACCTAGCCTTTGATTATTTATTTATTTTATTATTTATTATTATTTTGTTTATTCATTTATTTATTACTCCTTTTTACCTTCCTAATAATTTATTTATTTAATTTCAGCCTTTTTCATGGATTTTTATTATTTATTTATTTACCTATTTATTATTATTGCTTTGCTTTTACTTTAAAATTCATATTGTTCATATTTGTACATATTGTCATTATTATCTTTTTTGTGTGCTATTTTAGTATTCCTATTATTATTTTTGGCATCTTCACATCGTGTCTTTTCAATCATGTATTTTTCGTTTATTTTAAGTTATTTTATCGTTTTAAATACACATCGTTTTAAATATTACACTTTTTATTTTTCAAAAAAGGAAAATTTAAAAATAGGCAATGTGTCGTATTTGGAGATTCAAGAAGTCGTACCCAAACTTACGAGGTTTCAATTTTCTCGTTGAACTTAAATGACCGAAAATACTTTTAAAATCAAAATATATGAGATTTAATTAAATAATAAAAAGGCGAGCTTATTTTTCGAGATTTCAAGGTGTTGTATCCTAACTTATGGGATGTGACCTTTTGTTACCTCGAGATAAGATGGCCTTTAACATACGTTTCGATTTATTCAAGTGATTTATAATAAAAGTAACATTAATAGAAAGAGGGGTCGTATTTTAAATTCTTTTCGAGTTTTCAACTTTCGACACTAAAGACATCAAGTAATCAATTAGGTACCAATTTTGGGCGTAACGAGAGCGCTAATCCTTCCTAATGCGTAACCGACTCCCGAACCCATTTTCTGAATTTTTGTAGACCAAAAAAATTGTTTTAATAAATCAAAACTCTTATTAAAACGACCAAATTACAAGATGGCCCGATCACACCTCTTAAAAGTGATTGGTGGCGGCTCTCATTTTCAATTTAAAATAAAAAGTCGATCTTTCAAAAAAAAAAAAGTTTCTGACATTACTAATATACCTTGCCAACATTTCTATATGATACATATTATGATTTTAAACTATACTCTAAAATTTCATGTGATCATCTTATAGTCAAGGGTATTCACCGTTCCAGGTGAAATCTAGATTCAAGTCACACTAATTATGTTTGATGTTTGGACTTTACTTTATTATTATAATTAAAAAAAAAAAACTATACTCTAAAACACATTCCTCATATGTTATTAATTATTTATTCATTATAAATTCTTTGATCTCTTACTTCTACTTTGGTTATTTATTCATTATAAATTCTTTGATCTCTTACTTCTACTTTGGTCCTGTTACATTTGCAAATCTTTTTATTAGATCCACTTTTCTTTAAATATTAATGGTCAAATTATACTTCATGTCTTCAGTTCCATTTTAGTCCTATTGTCATCTTTCACTACTAGTACTATTATCGATGTGACGATGTCGGAATTTTGACAACATTACATTTCAATGTGAGTTCAGAAAGCAACGGTGCCCGATTTGGTGGCCTTCTCAATCGGAGATGGCGGCACTGACAATAGAGAATAACTGTGGCACAGAGCAGTTTAGGTTATTGTTTTGAGAAAAGCTTTTTCCTTTTTCTTTAGTAGGTGAAAAGAATGAAGAGTTAGCAGAAAAATGGTTACTTCAGTCTGTAATTCTTTGCTTAAAAAAGGTGGAAGTGGGGGGTTTTTTTGCCAATAAAAAGAAATTAGTAATTTCTTTGACCTAATTTGCTTTATTTTTATTATCTATCATTGAGATAATGAGATTTGGTTTAGGAAAACGTAACTGGGGGTAGGAGAATAAGCAATTAATGCATTAAAAAAAATCAAATTTAATAATTTCCTCAATTTAGTTAATTTGCTTGCAAAACGGGAGGGGTAGGTGAGGTGTAAACTGATTTGCATGATGAATGTTCAATTTATTTATTCAGTTAATTTCACGACGTTTTGCATGATTAATTTTATTTGGAATTTTCGTTCAACCATTAACTTAGTATTAGTATTGGTATTGTTGTTAAATAAGTAAGAGTAAGTGATAAAAGAAAATCAAAAGTGACAGAAAATTAAAGATGGTTATCGAATTAAGAAAAATTTCAAACGTTATTTTTAAAGGAAAAGAAATGAAACATCTCAAAAACATCTTAGTCGTAAAAAAATATGTAATAAATTCTTAATAAAATAAGGTATTAGACGTCATGAGATACTCAAGAAATTTAAATCAAGAAGTATGACGTGACTTATTAATTTAAGATATGGACTAAATCGTAAAAATATAAAAGTATTGTGGTTATAATGTAAATATTCAAAATTTATGCGGTTAAAATATAAATATGGAAAAATTGAATGACCAAAAGTGAAAATGACCTAAAGGAGGAAAGGACTAAAGTGTAAAATAAATTGGTAAACGGGGACCAAATTGAAAAGGTGGAAAAATAAAAGGGACTAAATTAAAATTTTACCAAAAGTGAGAAATGACACCAAAGTGATTGTTAAGTGATTACAAGGGCAAAATCATCATTTCTCAATCAATATCAATTTCATGAATTCTCATTATAATAATTGTTGAATTTAGATATTGAAATATAATTGATGGAATATTTTATTATAAAATATTTTAATATTTTAATTAACTAAATTAAAGGATATATTTGTATGGAAATATGAAGAAATTCCTTCATACTCTCCATGCTCCAACGTCGCCAGCACCATTATAAAAGGGGAGAAGTTCTCATTTTCTTTGAAAAATTCCATAGGACGCAAATCGGAAAGATAAAGTAGAGATCCTAGAGAATATGTTCCAAAATTTATAAGCAAAAAATTATTATATGGAAATGGAAGTTAAGAAAATTAAAGGAAAAGAGAAGGATAGTGATGAAGTTGAGAAAGAAATGGAAGAGAAGCAAAAGAAAAATTTTTGTCAAAAGAGGTAAGTTTTCATATTAACTTTAATTGTATTTTTATGAGCTGAATTAAATATGTTATGAATAAAATGTATGAGATGTGAATTTTAATTGAAATAGTCGAGATAGAAAGTATTTGATGAAATATGGTATATAGAAACACTAAGTTTTCAAGTGAAAGAGAAGTATATGATTTGTATTATGAGAAGTCTAAATTGAATAGTAATCATAATGATTATGTATGTATAAATGAAAGATAATACAAAAATCACGGAAAAGTAAATATTATCACTAAAATAGTTTCTGGATAGCAACAAGTAGCTTAACTTTAAAAATTCACCAAAAAATGTAGAAGGTGAGTCTAATTCAAGAGAAATAAACAAAAATATTATACGAATTTTGTATAGAAAGATAAATAATATTTAGTAGAGAAGGGTCAGAACTGCCTAACAGCAAAACATGGAAAGATTTGAAGAAAAATTGGTATTAATCTACTTTGAACTAAATTCTGAAATTTTGAGTTAGTTTCAAAAACAACTGGCTAATCTTAATTTTGATTTTTTTAGGTCGAGATAAAAATAATTTAGTGATTGCTATTTAAGTAGACAACTCTGTTAAGAGTATAAGGTAATTAGTGAAAGAATAATTAATATTACATATAGGCATGTTATACTAAAAGCCAAAGATTCTTATATATATACATGTACATATAGGGTTTGGAATGAGAAGGAGGAAGAGGAAAATAATAGAAGATTTGTAATGCTAAGAAGATGTTACAAGTGATGAAATTGCTAATACATAAAAGAAGTTTAAATGAGGTTGTTGGGGCATTAACTGATAATTGTTATATGGTGAATTAATGAAGTTTTAGTTGATAAATTGAAGTATTATATAGATTTAAATTGATTGATACACATGTGGGGGATTATGTGATATTGATCTTAACACGAAAATGAAAAAGTTTTGACTTATTTAATAAAAGAAGACTCAAGGTTGCGACATTGGTTACAAAATGTCGCGACATGAGCAATCAGAAAACTTAGTGTCACAACAACCCCATGATATCGCGACATAATGTATGTATGTAAAAGATGATAATAGAGAATCTTTTAAAAAACAATATTTATATAAATAAAGAAAAGACGAAAATTACAAATTTAGTTGAAATGGATTTTTCCTAAAAATAAAAAGATAAAAACAACATTATTGTTTTAAACTCAACTAATAATTTCAAATTTCAAAAACTAAATGATCAGATAATAAAAATAAAATTTAAAAGAATTTTAAATTTCAAAACCAAATAATAAAAATTGAAAGGAAGTAAAGAGCTGCCGTGGCCTATAAAATGAAGTTATTGATGAAAAATAACAATCAAAAGTGGATTGACTTTTGGTAGAGAAGAAAACAAAGACAATGAGAAAAAGTTTAGTCATTACGTTGTTAGTTTTGGTGTTGTCGACAGCATGTTTGAAGGCTGACGCTGAAGCAGATTGCGGTTGTCATTGTCATTGTTCCTTGTCACAAGAGGCCTATGTTATACCACAAGAAGATAAATCTTGTGTATGTTTGTGCTGTACGCCACCACCAGCCTCGGCTAAACCAGTTTCACCGCCTCAAAACAAACCACAACCACCCCCATCAGTGGCTACACCGAATCTTTCCTCTGAACCAAAACCACAACCATCCCCATCAGTGGCTAAACTGAATCCTCCCTCTGAATCAAAACCACAACCCCCACCAGTGGCTAAACCAAGCTCTCCATCTAGGGAGCCATCGACACCGGCAAAGCCAAGTCCGTCATCGCCCAAATATCCGAATCCTTGGGATTATTGCCACGTACCAAAATGGGCTCCGTATATTGTGAAATATCGTGCACAATGTTGGTGTTCATTGGAGAAATTCAGGGGTTGTTTCACCGAGATTTGGGCAGCAGCATCGAATGATTATATGAATGTGGGTAAACAATGTTGTGAAGCCTTTAAGAAGGTGGATGAAAATTGTCATCGTCTAATGTTCGGTCGAAATAGGTGGTTTGCTTATAAGCTCAGGCAATATTGCTCTCAGTTTTAGTAGAGTTGAAATGATAGGGTTTTTAGATTATTTTAGGCAATCGGTGTAACTAGTTGTAATAAGGTTTCATAGTTTTATGTCATGGACGCATGCGGTTGTCGTGGACATGATATATTGGGTAGCGGTCGACGTATAGAACTGTGTTTAAGCCATTTCAGTTAAATAAATAAAACGAGAAACTTATTGTTCTATATTTGGTTTTTATAACAAAATGCACCATTAATTTTTTAGTTAAATATTAAAATTCAAATAATTACATAAATTTAACGAGCAAAATAAATATTAATTTTTTCACATTTAATTACTTTTAGTCATGTTATTATGATTAAAATTCTTATCAAATTTATCGAAACTGTTTTATCTTTATCTCATTGTATAGAAAATATCTTTGATCATACATGTTAATAGCAATTAACAGCTCAATAATTAAAATATTACAATATATTAATGTAACCGACTAAAATAATATTTTAAATATAAATAAAAAATAACTATTTTAATAGCTTCTACTTGTGTCTAATATAACTACAACATTAGTTTTTGTTTTTGTTTTTCTTTTACTTTTGTTGTAATTGATGAGTTCAGGTAAGTGCTTTTTGGTAACACCCCCTACCCGTATCCATTGCCGGAATAGGGTACAAGGCATTATCGGAGTTTACTGAACATTTTCAGATAATTCTGAGTCATTTATTATTCATATTTTAGAAATAATCATAACGTCTCTCTATTGGGCCCTCGAAGCCCCAAACATACATTAGAAACCAACCGGAATTAAATCGGGATTATAAAAAAAATTTCGTAAAATCTTAAATTTTATTTTCATCTAAGTACTTACTATTTCAATACTCCTTATAATTAAACATGTTACCGTTCAATCAATAGTTTGGCACTTGTCTAAGCATCAAACAACATCACTGTTAGTATACTTGCACACATTTCATCTAAATTCAATATTGATATACTTATTTTCTCTACATATCGCACTTGAGTTTAATAATAGTCTCAACTTACATAATTTCCTTGTATCAACATATCAAAGATAATCATATATGTACATGTCATGAAACATATCATGCTCTTACCATTTCTTCATAAGCATATATCATTCATTTCATTATATCAATATTTCATGCTCCATCATTTCCATATATTTTATGTATATTTATTCGGTAATAGTTTATATCAAACTTGACATAAATTATATTCCATGTACTTATACTTATTTTGTTTATTTATCTTCATAATTATTCCATACAACTATTTTGTACATATATTTCCATATGACCAGTTCTTGTAAACATTTCACACAACCATTTCATATAACCATTCGTCATCTGATAAGTATTACCTGAATATCAATTGTTCAATAGAGGTCATAGCGTCTCCCATCCACGGTCTTATTTATCTTTGACATGATGCCATAGTGTCTTTCAACTATGGTCTTACTCATTCATTTTCTGTCATGTTGCCATGGTATCTTTCAACCATGGTCTTATTCTTTTCATGTCACATTGCCATGGTATCTTTCAACCATGGTCTTATTCATTTCATATCAAGTTGCCATGGTATCTTGCAACTATGGTCTTATTCTTTTCATGTCACGTTGCCATGGTATCTTTCAACCATGGTCTTATTCATTTCATATCATATCACGTTGCCATGGTATCTTTCAACCATGGTCTTACACATTTCATATCAGGTTGCCATGGTATCTTTCAACCATGGTCTTACACATTTCATATCAGAGAGCACACTCCCGCGAACCTCATCCTTACAGTGGAATTACCAGTCCAGGCTAAATCCCCTGTAATATAAACTCATAGAGTATTGTCGGGATTACCAGTCCAGCTAAATCCCCTACAATGACAATTACTCTAATGAGCTTGATCCAATTACATCCAAAGCTAAATTTAGACCCTAATTCGGATTACCCGTCCGGCTAAATCCATTTTACACGTATTCTTCGGGAGGGTTGTATCAGAATAGGATCACCCGTCCGGGCTAGATCCTTTTTACCGTCAATTCCTTTTTACCGTCAATTTTCCTTTCATTCAACCGGGCTTTATTTTCAATTTATATCGAGTATTAGCAATATTTCATCAATTATCATGAATTGAACATTCAAATCATATTTTCATCACATAACCACATATTTCAAGTATTTAAAATACAATTCAAGTTACACAAACTTACCTCATTGCTTGTTTGTGTTTATAATTTCATTAATCCGATATCTTTTATTTTCCACGATCAAGTCTCATTTTTGAGTCGTCCGGATCTTTATAAATAAATTTGATCATCATTTTCATTCATTTCATATTCTAATGCATTTAATTAATGCTTTAGGAAAAATTACCATTTTGCCCCTAAACTTTTAATTAATGACGATTTCATCCTTAGGGTCAGGAAAATAAAATTCTTGCAATTTAATCCTTATTTCTAGATATTATTCTCATACATATTGATAACAATCCATGAATTCTATAAAATATCAGAATTTTCCATAATTTCAACACTTTTCAATTTAATCCCTAAAACATGTTTTCCCCCAATCTTGAACTAAATTAATAATTTCATTCAATTTTGTAATTTAAATAATAAAATAATCCATTTCATGCAATTTGGTTATTTCTGACATTTTTACAAAATTACCCATAAAGTTTTACTTTTATTCAATTTAGTCCCTGAGCCTAAAACATGCAAATTAGCCATGCTAGATGAATATTCATACATATTTTTCCTCCTCCTCCTCTCCATTCCACATCCTTAGTGTATATAACACACTTGTAAGTAACATTATCTATAATTTTTATTATTTACTTTTATGAATATTCAAGCTGTCCGTCTGTGTCATAGTCACTAAATTATTTATAACTCGAGCTACGGAACTCCAAATTAAGATCCGTTAATTTTTCCTGAAACTAGACTCGTATATATTCTTACCATAAAATTTTCAGAATTTTTAGTTTAGCCATTAGGTACATTTTATTCTTTAAATTCACCCCTATTCTGTTGTCTGACAGTTCCGACCCTTCTTCACTAAAAATTAATTATCTCACAGTACAGAACTCGGATAATATTCCCATTGATTTCTCCTGAAAATAGACTCATTATGAATTCTGAAAATATAACTTTAATCCTCTAATTATTTTTATTCAATTTTTGGTGATTTTTCAAATTCAGAACAGGGGAACCCGAATTCATTCTGACCTTGTCTCACAAAATTCATTATATCTCATAATTTACAATTCAATTGCTTACATCGTTTCTTCTATAAGAAACTAGACTCAATAAGCTTTAATTCCATATTTTATTAATCCTATAATTCAATTTCTAAAATTTTTGGTGATTTTTCAAACTTAGACTACTGCTGCTGTCCAAAATAGTCTTGTGCAAAATGTTGATTTTCTACTTTTAATTTCAATTTAATCCTAACTAAATTCACTTACTTTTCTATCTTAATTCATACTTTATTTCTACTCAATTTTAACTAAACTCATATTTAACTATTAAATTTCCAGCATATTTTCCTAATTTCAAAATTTCATCAATTTAGTCCCTACAACATAAAACTTATGAATTAATTTACAATTCAATCCTTATTTTATTTCTAACTTGAATTCCTATCAATCTAACCCCTAGTTCATCTTTTTATTCAACATGAACAATATTTAAAAATCTAATAACTTTCAAAATATTCACTTAATTTCATCAAAACCTTGTCCCAAAACTTCCAAAACATCAAAACTAAGTAAAAAGGACTAAATTGACTTACCTATTTAACTTTCAAGCCTTGAAATCCCGATTTTTCCCTTTTTCCTTCTTTCTTTTTTTCCTTCCTTCGTTCTTTCCCCTGCTCTCTGTTTCGTTTCATCCTTTCTTTCTTTTTCAATTCTTTTTCTTTTTTATTCCTTTTACTTTATATATATATATATATATATATATATATATATATATATATATATATTATATAATAACTTAATAATAGCTATAATAAAATATCTATTTAATATCCAATATCTATTTTACATTTGTATACACATATATTATTACATTTGTCTTTCTTTAATCTATTTATTATATAAATATTTTTACTTAATAATAATATATAATTTAATAATATACTTATATAATAAGTAAATATACATGTATTTTACAAATGTATGTATACTAGTATCACACATGTCACTATACATACCATACAGTTGTCAACTTTTTATTTATTTATCATATAATATTAATTTAATAATAATAAATACATTAATATTTACTTAAATAATAAGCAAATAAATATATGTATTACAAATGTGTGTATTATATTTATTATTCTTGTATTTTATTTTTCCATACACTTGGCACACTTTTGGTTTATTTACTTATTTAGTCCTTTTAATTTTCTTTATTTTATAATTAAACTTTCACACTTCATTCAATTTAATCATTTTATCTAATTATCCTTTATTTAAGCTAATTTGCTTCATTAAACTTTAATTAATCACTCTCTTAACTTCGTAAATATTTTTAATAAATATTTACAAATCTATTTTTAGAAACGGAGACCGAAAATATACTTTTTGATAACTGTAAAAATTGGTCATTATATTTTTTCGTTTTTTTTTCGGTGATACTTACTTATATCAAACATTGAATTTCATTTGTTAAATTAATTAATAATTTAACATTTAATATTTACTTCATTTTATTAAATGTAATCTGTTAAACAATTTAATAATATTTATATGAATTTAAAATATTAATTTAGTTGTTATTATTATTCAACGTTAATAAATGAAAAGTAATACAATTATATTTTAAATAATTTCTCTTGGGTGTATTTCCTATAGTAACGTTTTTTTTTCTTACAAATAAAATCCTTAAAATGTAAAAAAAAATTAATTAGGCCTTTGTATTAAATTCGTACTCAATTAAGTTTTTATCATTAACTAAAATAATAAATTATGGCCTGCAATTAATGTAAAACTGGTTCAACTGCTCAACTCCAAGTCAACCGATTTAATGGTTTTTCCGGATCGATACCCTTATTGATTTTTAGTATTTTTTACAATTTTATTATTTTAAGATTTCTAATGTTATTTTTTTTATTTTAAGCATTTTAACTTTTTTAAAACTTATTAGTTTTTTATACTTTTATAATATTTAAATTTTTCATAATTTTAATAAGTTTATATCAAGGTTTTCAGAACTAAACTGGTGATCAAACCGATCAAGCCACTGGTTTACCAGTTAGACTAATTCATCCAGTTCAATTAAATAAAAGATTAAAAAAAATCAGTTCAATCGTATGATTCCAGGTCAACCGGTCTAATAGCTTTCTTCGGACTGATACCCTTACTAATTTCATTCTAAATGGTCCAACCGGTTGATCTGGTCTAATTTAAATTTTTGCGATTTTTTATATTTTTATAAGTTTATATCAATCTTAATACTCTTTATATTTTTCATTATTTTTATAGAATTTTAATAATTTTTTATAAAATTTTAGATATGTTTTATAATTTTTTATAAATTTTCATTTTTTAATATTTAACAATTTTTATATTTTTTAATATTTTTTATGATAAAAGATTAGATTAAATCAAAAGTGACACATGTCACCATTTTATTAGTTCACCAATTTATTTTAACGGTCAACATGTTCAATGAAAAATTATTAATTGATTATTTTAATTAACAAAATTTTTAACTAAGTGTAATATGAAGACTTAATTGATTTTTTACATTTTTTTAAATTACATATAAACCTTTTTTCAAGGTATTTTGTATCATAACTTAGGCTGAATTACTAGAAAAGGTCCATTTTTTTTTCAAAATAATGGAAATAGGTCACTTTTGTTAAAATTGATAGAAATGGGTTGATTTTACTAAAACGTACCCTGGTGTCATTTTCATGGAAAATCCAAAAAAAGCACATTCAACTGAAAGTACTTTTCCTCGTGTTTTGCCACATCAACACTAAAACTAACAACACCAATTTTATTTTTAGTGTCACCTATTAATGTAAAATTAAAACTTACAAAACAAGCATTTATATAGACCCAAAGTCTCATTTCTTTTTTTTTCTTAAGCAATGGGAGATATGAGATATGTGTATATATAGAGTCATGAATAGATTTGCAGCTTATTCCTAGACGATGTGAAATTGCTTCCTTAAATTGTGATATATAGAGAATGTGTATATATAGACTCATGAATATGTTTAATTATAAAATTAAATTTAATATAATTGTTCAATTTACGATTTCTTTTTCATGAAGACATATGATTATAAAATTTAAGTTGTGATCAATATGTGAATTGATTTTTGTTAAAATACATTCCTTAAGAATCATAAAGTGATTAAATTTATACGATTAATAATAAACTCGATGTCTTTTTTAATGTTTAACTATTGTATTTAAAGTGATTGATTTATATAAAAGTGCAAATTTAAAGTCTATATCTAATATATTAAAGAAACAAAGTTAAAAAAAAAATATATATATATATATATATATATATATATTTTAAAATGAGTATTTAGAATTATTCCACATTGCATACTAGTTAAAATCTATATTTAATATACTCAAAAATAATTTTAAAATTTTTCTAAATATATATTTAAAATAGTTGGGCTTAATTTGAAGATTTATAATTTACTCGAAAAGAGTTGTGATTTAAGGATAATGCTCTTTCTTTTTTCTTGCACAACTTTCAGTTTTATCTTTTATTTGATATGATTTAGAGCTACATGTTGGAAATCAGAGTCCAACACTTGTCACAAAATCTAGAATTGATTTGAATTTTTTATTTAAATATTTTTAAACGATTAAATTTAAAATCGATGGGTTGGCCAATTTAATCATCAATCTAGATGTTACAATATTTGTAAATTTTTTTATTTAGTCACACCAATAAATTTAACAAAATGATTTCAATAATATTAACAATTAGACTTGTATTTTAAATTCAAAAATAGAGAAATTAAATTATTTGGAATAAAATAAAAGGCTTAAATTCCAAACTTATCAAGAATACTGGGATTTCAATCTATTTTAACAAATAATAATAATATGTATGGACGAAAACAAAAATCAAGATTTGTCTCTGCACAAAGATAATAGGGGGTCATACTCTTCCAAATTCTTTAGGATTTGGAACTGCGATACTCAAAAATTGGTGAAAAAAAAGATTTAAATTAAATAATTTTGGTTTTTATCTAAATAAAATAATTATTTAGGCATTGTGGTGGAAGACCCTATTCATGTGTTTATATATACACATAATCTATATATTACAATTTAAATAAGCAATCTAACATTCTCTAAGATTGTAAACTTATTCATGAGTCTATATATACAAATATCTTATATCTCATATTACTTAAGAAAATAAGGGAAATGAGATTTTGGATCTATATAAAAGTTTATTTTGTAAATTTTATTTTCAAGGTGGCACAAAAAATTAGTATTACCATTTTTAGTGCTGAATGACAAAACATGGGAAGAAATACTTCTACTTAAACATAATTTTTAGATTTTTCCTGAAAATAGCATTAATTGAATGCGTTTTAATAAAATTAGCTCATATCTGTCAATTTTAATAAAAGTGGTTTATTTCCCTTATTTTTTTTAAAAATGGTTCTTTTATGATTATTCAGTCCACAACTTTCATGAAGAAAAACAGTATAATTATTTTGAATATCTATACCACTATATATAAGCGCCTTCCACAATCGACACCAACAATGGACACCTGTCAACTATTTTTGACACGAGTATAATGGGTAAATTTGAATTCCAAACCTTTTACTTTTTTAGATTATAAAAATGGTTAAATTTCAATTTTATACTTATATTATTCTCAAATTGAAGATTTAATCTATACATTTTAATTTTGACATAATTTGGTATCTTAATTTTATAATATCATTAGTTTAAATACTTTATTGTAATTAAAATGATTAAATGAATCTTTAAGAATTATTAGCATCGTTAAAATATTTTATTAAATTTAGATACATTGTTATTTTTTATTACATAGATATCAAATGAGTTTTTTATTATTTTAAAATTTCAGACTAATAAATTTAATAAAAAATTAACAATATTATTAAATGAACCTCAAATTTTAAATTAGAAAAGTATACTAATTAAATTTTTATTTTATAAAAATTAAATTTTAAATATCTGAAGAGTATAAAATTTTGAGTAAATTATAACATTTAAAATCTTACTCTATTATTTAATAAATAAATGTATAAGATAAAAAATTGATTTTGTTTGATTGCAAATTTAAATCCGAAACTTGGTTTTATCCTCTGGTTAATGAATAGATTTTTATTAAAAAATTAATTTTTTTCAACGGTTGAGATGTATCCAAAAACTTATCTAATGGTGGCGATAGGCTTTTCTAGAAAATTCCCAAATGACAGACAACCAAAAACCGAGTCATTCAGAAAAGGCGGTGAGTCGGTGGCCGCTGCCGCTTTCTTCATTTTATTTTTAAACTATTAATAATCCGACCTACAATTTATTTAATTAATATTTAAATAATAAAATGGAATTTTGATCAGTCAAGTTTGAAAAAGGAAATTAAGTTGAGATTTTATTTTAAAAATAGTATTGTGTTTTTAATATTGAAAATTAAATATATTAAAATGTTTATAAAAAACAAAAAGGAAACAAATATTCTTGCTTTGATGTTACGTTCGCATAAAGCAAAAGCTCATTCCCACCATTTCCTTCTTTATCTAAAACAACAAAAAGAGAAAAACTGACAAAGAAAATAATAAAAGCAGCCGTTAATTTCCATCCATTCTATTCAAGAAACTGATGTTCCTTTCACTCATTTCCCAAAAGCTTGAATTTTCCGATCTGGGTCGATGGCAGAATTGGACAATAGCAGCACCAGCTCATCATCGGGATCGACGCTCTTCAATCGCTCCTTCACGATGCACGCAAACACAGCTGAACCTGATGCCCCCAAAGTTCATCTTCTTCTCAACAACCCATCGTCTCTTAATCGAGCAGCTTCCATTTCCAAAATTTACAATTCAATCGATTCAGTCAAAGGTAAAGTCAAAAAGCTTTGCAATTTATTCGAGTCCGCGAAATCTTCATTAACCAGTAAAGAACTTTCCCCTAAAGTTGTTTTAAGACCCACGAAATCAATCGGGTATTCATCTTCGTTTTCTTCGAGTTTTAATAACCCATCGATAAGATTACCCGGAACTGAAGATCGGATCGTTGTTTATTTAACTAGTTTACGAGGGATTAGAAGGACTTACGAAGATTGTTATGCTGTTCGGATGATATTTAGAGGGTTTAGAGTTTGGGTTGATGAAAGGGATGTTTCCATGGATTCAGCTTATAAGAAAGAGTTACAAAGCGTTTTGAGAAAGAAGAACCCGAGTTTGCCTCAGGTTTTTATAAAGGGAAAGTATGTTGGTGGTGCTGATGTGATTAAAAGCATGTTTGAAGTTGGGGAATTGGCTAAGATTCTTGAGGATTTTCCAAGGATACAACAGCCTGGGCTTGTTTGTGATTGTTGTGGGGATGTCAGGTTTGTGCCTTGTGGGAATTGTAATGGGAGTCGAAAAGTGTTCGACGAAGACGAAGGGTTTCTTAAGAGATGCTTGGAATGCAATGAAAACGGCTTGATCCGGTGCCCCAATTGCTGTTCTTAACACTTTGATTGCTGCTGCCTGCAGGATGTTAAGGTATATATACATAATGAGCTTGGTTTTTTTTTTTTTTCGATTGCCGAGGTATATCAATGATGGTCTGATGTGTTCTGTATGAACCCTTTCATTAGTATTTAGCTGATGATCGTTTGTTGATGACGAAATTAGCATCACCACGTAATCGAAATGCCGTATTTGGAGATCATGCATTTTTCGGCCACCAGGCAAATCGGGAGAAGATGGCCGGGCTCTGTAAGCTCAACCTTATCGTGTCCTATGGAGTAAGGGAGGTTGTTCCATGCCAGAGCCATACCATAATGCTGCGGTCGGGCGTTTGGGCATTCGATAGTGAAGGAGATCTTTTGGTTCTCCTATCCTATATGTTGCTGTAAATATTTATTTAGTGCTATCTTAATGTAATGCACTTGCGTCTGTTGCAAGTGACTGTGAGAATAGACTAAAATTTATGCTTATAGAGTTATTGTTAGAATTAAGTGACCCAAATTCTTATTTAAATAAAATACGATGGAAAATAAAATAAAAGTAAAATCCATATAGAACTAGACTTCTTTTATTTTATTTTAGAATAAGGTTTTTAAACCTTATTAAACTCCATCTATTTTATATTGATTAGGATAAGGTGTTTCAATCCTACTAGAATATGGCTTTGCAAGCCTATAAATAGACATAGTCTATTCCTCTTGTATTGGAGTAAAAATTTTTCGACATAGTGAATTTTCTTCTCCTCTGCCCGTGGTTTTTTTCCCGAAAGGGTTTCCACGTAAAATTTATGCGTTCTTTATTTTTATTTTTATTTATTTTATTCTATTTTATTTTTCACAAATTGGTATCGAGCTTAGGGTTATTCATCTCGATCACGGTAATGGCGTCTTTGAAGTATGAAATTCATTGTTGGATCGCAACACCGATTTGCGTTGTGGCAAATTAAGATGCAAGCGGTTCTTGCAGATGGATCTAGAGGATGCCCCGCTAGGATAGATAAGATGCCTTCGACATTAATGATGAAGAGAAGAAGCGTAAGGATCGAAAGGCATTAACACAATTATATCTCGCATTTGTCCAACGAAATTTTGCGAGGATGTGATGAAAGAGAAAACCGCATTGCATTATGGAAGAGGCTAGAACAAATATGTATGTCGAAAACTCTAACAAGCAAGTTGCATATGAAGCGGCGTCTTTATGCTCATCGTTTGGAGGAAGGTGCGTCGTACACGAACACTTAATGTTGTTTAAAGAAATTCTCTCAAACTTGGAGGCCATGGAGGTTCAAGATGATAAGGAAGATCTAGGGTTGATTCTACTTTGTTCGTTGCCCCGTCTTATTCAACCTTTAGAGACACGATTTTATATAGCCATGAGTCTCTCACAGTTGATGAGGTTTATGATTCTTTAACCTCGTATGATAAAATGAAGCATCTTGTGGTTAAACCCAACTCTCGGGAGAGGGTCTCATTGTTCGTGGGAGACAAGACCGGAATGTTGATGATGATCGTGGTAGAACACGAGAAGAATCCTCGTGGTAAATCTAAGGGTAGATCGAAATCTTCAAACAGAGGTAAAACTTGCAACTTCGCAAGAAGAAAGGGCACATTAAATCTGAGTGCTATAAGCTACAAAATAAGATTAAAAGGAGGTGCGAATCAAAAGGAAAACAAACGGAAAATTCGGTGAAGGCGATGTTGTAGAAGACTACAATGATGGTGAACTTCTAGTTGCTTCATCAATGATTCTAAAGTAAGCGAGTGGATACTTGATTTAGGCTGCACCTTCCACATGAGTCCCAATCGGGATTGGTTTACAACTTATGAAACGAGATCTGAAGGTGTTGTTTTGATGGGAAATAATGCTTCATGTAAAATCGCAGTGTTGGAACAATTAAAGTTAAGATGTTTGATGGAGTTGTCGAACACTTAGTGACGTGCGGCATGTTCCGAATTGAAAAGAAATTTAATTTCGTTGAGTACTCTTGATTCAAAAGGGTGCGGATACACAAATTGAAAGTGGAGTTTTAAAGATTTCCAAAGGGTCCCTTGTTGTGATGAAAGGGCAAAGAAAGATTGCCAAGTTATATGTTTCTGAGGTTCTCATCATTCTTGGTGATCAATTGCCGCTTCCTCTTCCTTGTCGATGATGATATTACTAAACTTTGGCATATGCGCCTAGGGCATATGAGTGAGAATGGCATGGCGAATTAAGCAAAGAGGACTTCTTAATGGGCAAGGAATTTGCAAACCGAATTTCTGTGAGCACTTGTGTTTTGGGAAGCAAAAGAGAGTTCGATTCACTAGAGGAATCCATAACACGAAGGAAACGTTGGAGTATATCCATTTCGATCCGTGGGGCCGTCGAGTGCCTTCGAGAGGTGGAGCTAATTATATGCTAACCTTTATTGATGATTTTTCCGAGAAAAGTTTGGGCGTTCTTCCCAAGCGTAAAAGCGATGTGTTTTCCACATTTAAGTCTTGGAAAATTATGATTGAAAAAGCAGACGGAAAAGCAGATAAAATACCTCCGCATGCACAATGGCTTAGAGTTCGCTCGATGAGTTTAATAGATTGTGCAAGTCGGAAGGATCATGAGACACTTGACGATTCGTCATACTCCACAACAAAAGCGGCGTTGCGAGCGAATGAACGTAGCGATCATGGAGAAGGTTCGATGTATGTTGTCAAATGCCAACTTACCAAGTCATTTTGGGCGAAGCGACCTCATCTTGCATGTTTTTGATCAACCGATCTCCATCCGTTGCCATTGAGAAAAGACTCCACAAGAGGTATGGTCCGTAATCCCGCTAATTTTTCCGATTTAAAGATTTTTGGGTGTCTGCGTATGCTCATGTTGATAATGGAAAATTGGAACCGAGATCCATTAAATGCGTTTTCTTGGTTATAAAGTGGTGTAAAAGGCTATAAGTTATGGTGTCCTGAAAATAGAAAAGTTGTGATTAGCGAGATGTTGTTTTTGATGAAACCGCTATGCTACCTAACTTATCTCTTAAAGACTCTTCCAATAAAGAAAACCAAAAGCGGTGGAGCATCAGTTAATCTGAATCAACTCCTCAAGCCAAGATACAAAATTGAGAATAGAGTTGCTTCTTCACCGCAATACTCTATCGCCAAAAACAGGACAAGAAGAGAAATTAAACCTCCAAAGAAGTATGCCGAGGTTGATCTAGTTGCTTATGCTTTAAATGTGGTGAAGATATAGATGCGAATCAAGAGCCATTTAATTATTCGAGGCGATTAGTGTGAAGACTCGAAAAGTGGATGTTTGCTATGCAAGAGGAGATGGAATCACTCCACAAAAGCAGAACATGGGATCTTGTAAAACTTCCTAAAGGTAAAAAGGTCATTCGTTGTAAATGGGTGTTTAAAAGAAAGAAGGGACTCGGGAGTTGAAGAACCCGGATATAAAGCAAGGCTTGTTGCAAAGGGTTACTGATCAAATTCCGAGTGGACTTCACAGATGTGTTCTCTCCGGTTGTTAAGCATAGTTCGATTCGAGCTTTGCTTGGTATTGTGGCCATGCATGATTTGGAGCTTGAGCGATTAGATGTAAAAGCGCATTTTGCATGGAGAACTTGAGGAAGATATTTACATGCAACAACCGAGAGGGTTTTATAGTCTCGAAAAAGAGGACTATGTTTGCTTGTTTGAAAAAGTCCCTTTACGGTTTGAAAGCAAATCACCAAGACAAAGGGTACAAGAGGTTTGATTCCTTTATGACTTCTCATGATTTCAAAAGAAGTAGTTTTGACAGTTGTGTCTACTTTAAGAAAAACAGTGATGGTTCTTTTGTGTATCTACTTCTTTATGTTGATGACATGTTGATAGCGAGAAAAGATAAAAGAGAGATAAGAAAGGTTAAAGCCCAACTAAGTGAAGAATTTGAGATGAAAGATTTAGGACCAACAAAGAAGATACTTGGTATGGAGATTCTCGAGATAGAAAAGCAAGTAAATTGTACCTAAGTCGGAAGGGTACATTGAGAAAGTTCTTTGCGGGTTCAATATGCAGAGTGCTAAGCTCGTTAGTACTCCTTTAGCGACCATTTCGGACTTTCATCGGCCTTATCTCCTCAATCGATAATGAGATTGAGTACATGTCACATGTTCCATACTCTAGTGCGAGAGGATCTCTCATGTATGCTATGGTTTGTTCACGCCCGATTTATCATATGCACGATCGGTCAGAGTTAGCGAGATACATGGCGAATCTCGGTAAAGAACACCTGGAAAGCGATTCAATGGATTTTAAGATACTTACGAGGCACTACTAATGTTTGCTTACAGTTTGGAAGAACTAAAGATGGAGTTATAGGGCATGTTGATGCTGATTTTCTTGGAGACCTTGATAGAAGAAGATCTCTCACGAGTTACGTCTTTACAATCGGAGGTTGTGCAATTAGTTGGAAAGCCACTTTGCAAACTACGATCGCTTTGTCTACCCGAAAGTCGAGTACATGGCGATTCTTGAGGCTTGTAAAGAAGCTATTTGGTTGAAGGGACTATTTAGTGAACTCAATGAAGATCTTCAAATCAGACAAGATTTTGTGACAATGAGTGCCATCTTTCTTACAAAAGATCAAATGTTTCATGAGAGAACAAAACACATTGATATTCGGTATCATTTTGTTCGTGATATTATTGCTCGTGGTGATATTGTTGTGAGCAAAATTAGCACTCATGAAAATCCTGCAGATATGATGACTAAGTCACTTCCTATAACCAAGTTTGAGCATTGCTTAGACTTGGTTGGTGTTCATTGTTGAAGTTAAACCCTTAAGGGGTTTTTGGAAGAGGTGAAGAACTTGTTTATTGAAAGTTCGCGATGAAGAACTTGTTCATTGAGAATTTGTGTCAAGGTGGAGATTGTTAGAATTAAGTGACCCAAATTCTTATTTAAATAAAATACGATGGAAAATAAAATAAAAGTAAAATCCATATAGAACTAGACTTCTTTTATTTTATTTTAGAATAAGGTTTTAAACCTTATTAAACTCCATCTATTTTATATTGATTAGGATAAGGTGTTTCAATCCTACTAGAATATGGCTTTGCAAGCCTATAAATAGACATAGTCTATTCCTCTTGTATTGGAGTAAAAATTTTTCGACATAGTGAATTTTCTTCTCCTCTGCCCGTGGTTTTTTTCCCGAAAGGGTTTCCACGTAAAATTTATGTGTTCTTTATTTTTATTTATTTTATTCTATTTTATTTTTCACAGTTATGGTCCTGAATTCACTTTGTAATCGAAGAAACTTGAGTGCCAATATATAAAAATTCATTCGTTGGTACCCATTGTGGCAATGATTTCTGGTTTGTTGTTATCTTAATGGAAGTGTTGACGGTATGCAAAATCTGGTTTGAGTATTGAGTGCATACGTGGTCCCAACTTCTGCAAATGTCAACTATCTACTTTAGAGAATGAATTGAACTGATATCTACTTTGTCCCAATTTCTATCAGGATTTAGAGAGATGTTTTAAATGGTGGATTATTTTAGGTTGTGTTATTCGGATTCAGGTGTAAGTGTCTACTACGAATATGTCCATACCATGTTTAATTAATTATTACTTGAAAGAATAAGAGTGAGGTCAACGTAAATGTTGGCAAATTACAAGTGGATGATGAAGAATGCTATCTCTGTTTTTTTTATTTGTTTAAGAGTCATGAGTTACATGAGTAGTGCTAACTGGATTTCTGCTGGTCAATGATGTATTTTTCTTTAAATTTTAGCTCCACTTTGACTTTAAATTTTGCTGTAAGTCAATTCCAATTAGCTGTTCTAGTTTCCGGTTTTTGATTTTTTTTTTTTTTTTTACTTTTGACTCTTCAATTCTTTGGAAATGCTATCTTTTATAACTTCTTAAAAAATTAAAAAGGGTTAATGTACTACTTGCCTCCAAAATTGTATCTAATTATCACTTTGACACTTAAAAGGATTCTTTTATCAATTTGGTACTTGAAGTTCCCAAATTGTGATATATGTTACCTCCAGCCGTTAACGCATGATGAGGCATGCTCTTAGTGTGCCGCATCATTCAATTCATGTTTTCTCTATAAATTGTCACGTTCAATAATCACCAAGAATGGGTATAAATTGTCACGTTCAATAATCACCAAGAATGGGTGAATTGATGTTTTAAAATTATCAAAAAGAAAAAATCAAAGGAGATTCAAGAATCTTGAAGAAATATTGGGTAGAGGGGAGGGGGTTCGACGGTGGAGAGAAAAAGGAAAAAAAAGTATATTTCTATTATATATATATATATATATATATATATATCTTGTGAGTTGTGTTGATATAAATTTGTGTGTAATACTTTCAATGATAAGAAATTATTCCGACATTAATAATGGTTATAATTTTTTCTCATGTTATATATACACATTAAGAACATTTCGAGACGATATATGAGAATAACACAAACATAGAAATGTTTTATTTGCTTCATCTTCTCTTGTATACATTCATTGTGTGCTGTATTTTCTGTATTAAATTTTTATATTTAAAATTTCAATTTGCAAACACTCATTGCTAGTTTGCTCATCTTCACTTTGTTACAAGAAGCACGCTTAAGGTCTTTGGGGTATAAAACCTTAAATAGATTGTAAAAAGTTTCTAGTTGAGTCACAAAATTTTAGTTAAGTTATAAAAATTAAGAGAAATGTTCTATCTTAGACTTGTGAAAGAAATAAGGTATAATTCAAGTATAGTAAATTGAGAAATTCTTGATTGAAGTATATCAAGGTAGTATAGGTAGACAAATACTACATTAACCCAATAAAAAAATAAAGATATATGTATTGGACAATTTGCACTCAAATACAAGTAAATTAAAATTTTGAAATTACACCTAAATATTGGATGCTTATCACCTAAATTCTTCCCAAATACGAATAACAAATATCCAAAAGGTTAATATTCATATTTGTTGCATTTGGATTTTTTTTAAGGTAAAAACAAGAAGGGTAAATTACACCAACAGTCACCCAACTTTGGGGTAGCTTACAAAACAGTCACCTAGGTTTCATTTCAATTACTCAACTTTTGAAAAGTTACAAAACAGTCATTTTTGTCGTTTTTCGTCATAGATGTCACGGAAAAGTGACATGGCAGGTGACGGCGTCCTTGGTGTCAAAAAATCGTCCAACTGGCCGGTTACTCTTACGTTAACAGCCCTACCAGCATTGTATAAGTTCGAAAAAAGTAGGAATCGACTTTAAAGAAATGAAAGTTTGGAGTCGCTACCAATCCTTTTTGTTTAGGTCTGATCGGGTCACCTTGTGGTCGATCATTTTAATAAAGCATTTTGGTTTATTAAAACAACGTTTTTGGTCTACGAAAAACTAAAAAATGAATTTGGGAGTCGGTTACGCGTGAGGAAGAATTAGCACCCTCGCAACGCCCAAAATTGGTACCAATTGATTATTTAATGCCCTATCGTTGAAAATTTGAAGAAAAAAAATGCTAAAATACGATTCCTTTAAAAATGTGTGAACAATTCGAATTGGATTTTAATATTCACTCGTTCAAAGAAATAAAATACCACATCCAGCACGTTTAAGCGATATGCAATAATATATGATTGTTTAAACAAGGTAAGTGATATGCAAAATAATATATATGTTGGAATGTATCAATGAAATTCCAAAATAAACAAGGTAAGTGATATGCAAAATAATATATATGTCCATTTAGGTAAAATATATACATGAAATTAAGAAAACTTAATATAAATAAAATATATAAACTCCAATAATATATGAAAATATTTGGGGATAAAATGAATATATGTATATATATCAAGGTAGGAAAATAAATATCATATAAATCTCTAAGGTATAGAACTATATAAAAGAATTTTAAAACCAATAAGTCATATAATAAATCAATGAAAAAATATACAAAAGGAAAATAAAACTTAACAATATGTAATTAATTAAAACAAGATAAAAGAAAATAATATACTGAAAAAGATGGATAAGAAATAAATTATAAAGAATATAAAATATGAATTAAAAACTTAATTGAAAAAATAGGTTAAAATCAAAAGGATAATTTGTAAATAAAAAAAACTGTAGGTCTAAAATGCAAGGCGCATAAACTAACGAGGGCTAAAAAAACAAATAAACCAAATGCCTAAAATGAAACATTTAAGCGCGGAATGATTTGTAACGGCACGCAAATTCTAGGGACAATTTAAAAGAGTCAAAAAAACATAAATAGGGCTCAATTGAATGTTAGTGTGAAAGAGGGAGACTAATTGCGCAAATCCCCCATTTATAGCCAAAACACGCGGTCGGGCTAAAAAAACAAATAAACCAAATGCCTAAAATGAAACATTTAAGCGCGGAATGATTTGTAACGGCACGCAAATTCTAGGGACAATTTAAAAGAGTCAAAAAAACATAAATAGGGCTCAATTGAATGTTAGTGTGAAAGAGGGAGACTAATTGCGCAAATCCCCCATTTATAGCCAAAACACGCGGTCAAACTCTCTCCTCCCCCAAATGTTGTTTCATTTTATTACTTAAAACCTGCTTTAAAATTTTTCTTTAAAGAAAACCTTTTAACTTTTGTTTTTTTTTTAAGAAAGAAAACCCTAAATGCCTTGCACATTCTCTCATTTCCCTCACTCTCCCTTTATTCTCCAGCCGAAAGGCTCATTTCAAGCCTCAATCGCTCCCAAAATTTGATCGTGACCAACACAGCAAGGCCCTCCGACGTTGTGAACGCGATATAACTCCGATAAGCACCTCGTTCTCTTTTATATCTCGTATTTGTGTCGAATGAAAAAAGAAAAGTAGAATAAAATTGCAACAAATAATCACTTTTGAAGTATTCTTGGTTGCTTTCTACTGATCTTCGTGTATATTTTGTATTATAATCTGTATTCTGTTTCCCTTGAAAAGAAGGGAAAAAAAAGCCCCATTTACAAATAAAATTTGAAGGCTTTATAGCCAAAATACAAACAGTTTCCTGTTGTTTCTTTGCTCATGTCGCAGGTCACAAAGACGTGGAGGAAGAACAGGCATGGGACGTGCAGAGCGGACGTGTGAGTGGAGTGCGTGAACTGCTGGTGGCTGCATTCCTGTGGCAAATGGAAACTCCAAAAACCTGGGCCTATTGAGCTTGTTTAATTTGGGTCTGTATTTGGGGCCAAAATTATATTTCAGGCTAGCACTTCAAAATTTGTAATGGACTATTTTAATTCATACGGCTTGGGCAAAATTTGGGCCTTACAGCTGCTCCTCTTTGCTCATTATCGTGAAACGAGAATGAAGCAAAGACCACAAAAAGGCTAATTTTGCCCGGTTTTGCCATATCTCGACCTCTTTATGCTCATCTTCTTCAAGTAACCCCATGCCAACCCACTGCATCTTTAGGGGTATAGGAATTGTGTTTTTAATCCCCTCTACATCCTCAGTCTGCTCCATTGCGACTTCAAGGAGATAAAATTTGTAATTTTGAGCCTACTCCACCGCAACTTCAGGGAGATAAGGCTCACTATCTTCGATCTGCTCCGCTACTGCTTAGGGAGATAAGATCTGTAATTTCCAGCCTGTTACCCTACTGCTTAAGGGGTTAAGGCTCACCGTTTTCGATCTGCTCCACTATTGCTTAGGGAGATAAGATCTGTAATTTTTAACCTGTTACCCTACTGCTTAGGGGGTTAAGGCTCACCGTCTTCGATCTGTTCCGCTACTGCTTAGGGAGATAAGATTTGTAATTTTTAACCTGTTACCCTACTGCTTAGGAGGTTAAGGCTCACCGTCTTCGATCTGCTCCACTACTGCTTAGGGAGATAAGATCTGTAATTTTCAGCCTGTTACCCTACTACTTAGGGGGTTAAGGCTCACCGTCTTCGATCTGCTCCCCTACTGCTTAGAGAGATAAGATCTGTAATTTCCAGCCTGTTACCCTACTGCTTAGGGGGTTAAGGCTCACCGTCTTCGATCTGTTCCGCTACTGCTTAGAGAGATAAGATCTGTAATTTTCAGCCTGTTACCCTACTGCTTAAGGGGTTAAGGCTCACCATCTTTGATCTGCTCTACTACTGCTTAGGGAGATAAGATCTGTAATTTTCAGCCTGTTACCCTAATGCTTAGGGGTTTAAGGCTCACCATCTTTGATCTGTTCCCCTACTGCTTAGGGAGATAAGATCTATAATTTCTAGCCTGTTACCCTACTGCTTAGGGGGTTAAGGCTCACCGTCTTTGATCTGCTCCACTACTGCTTAGGGAGATACGATCTGTAATGTTCAGTCTGTTACCCTATTGCTTAAGGGGTTAAGGCTTGAAATTTTCAGTCTACTTCCTTTCTACCTCAAGAAGATAAGACTTGTATCTTCGACCTGCTCTCTTGCTACCTTAGAGAGATAAGGCCGATGGCTAAAATTTGCTTCATAGCTGATACATAAAGATAAGACTCACCATTTCCAATCTGCTCCATAGCCGATACATGGAGATAAGATCTGTAATTTTCAGTCTGCTTCCTTACTATCTCATGAAGATAAGACTTGTATCTTCAACTTGCTCTCTTGCTACCTCAGAGAGATAAGGCCGGTGGCTAAAATCTACTCCATAGCCAATACATAAAGATAAGACTTGCCATTTTTAATCTGCTTCATAGCCGATACATGGAGATAAAGATTTGTAATTTTCAGCCTGTTACCCTACTGCTTAGGGGATTAAGGCTCACCGTCTTCGATCTGCTCCATTACTGCTTAGGGAGATAAAACCTGTGAATTCATCAATGTTGCCACACTGTCCTCTGGAGAACATGCCTTGTAGACTCAGTTTCATATGCCTATGTTTATACTAAATGATTAAGATGCTATGATCAAAATAAATCAGAATGCTCCTAACTAGGTGTGTATGAATGATATTTGTATGTAATGCAAAATGTCGTGAGAATGGTCCTTTTTAATATTTGGGTTGTCATTGCTCTTTCCATCAAGGTTCTGTCACCAATATATTATCCTGTCTTCTCTACTCAGCTAGTATCCTTTTATAGAAAATCATCTTCTTCAATTCATCCCACTACAACTCAGGGGTATAGGATTTGTACCATCTTCTTCAATCAAATGATCTACTACACCTCTCTCTGGGTAACATGACCAGATGCGTATGCAAAATATCAATTTTCTTTTTCGAGCTGATCCCATTTAATGCTTAGGTGAATATTGCTCGTTATTCATCAAGGTTGTATCACCGATGCAACATCTTGTATCTGATACTTTTGAAAAAAATCTAAAGAGATAGTTACAATTTAGACTTCTCTTTCCAGCCCTTAAGTTTGGTAAGTTCTAAACAATAATCTTGTTTCAGGTTCTTGTACCATTTAGAAACTTCCAGAATAATATGCAGAACCCCTTTTGTGAAGGTATTATTAGTCCATTAATCATTATTTCAATGCAAAATGCTTGAAAAAGATCATAATAATGGATAAGAGAGAAAATAATTGGGAGCATAGCTCAAAACAAATATGTTAATCAAAAGATAGCAAACGTAATAATAAGGAAATTTATTGAGACTTATCTTGAAAAGAATAAGGTAATCAAAGATAGCAAATTTAAAATGGGCAAAATGTAAAACTAGATGCCCCAGATATCGCAACTTGAGCTTATTTGTACTAACTTCTTGAGGACCATTTTGAGCTCAATTTGTGTTTAGGGAATCCGGAGTACTTTGTCGATGCCCCAAGACGTAGCATACTTCTTCATTGTTAATTCAGATATAGCAAGACTATTGTATACCCCACTTTGATCCAAATTTGAGCAGCCCTTTTCGGGATTTCAACTCAAATCCCCCTTGGTCTCAAGGCACCCTTTACAGGTTTTCGCCTTAGCCTCTCCTGTTTCCTTTTCTTTTCTTTTTTGTGTTTTTTTTTAAACTATTAACTGTGACTGAATCTGAGTTCACTGAATTGGGCAGGTCCTTGCCATCCATCTCGGACAATATCGATGCTCCTCTAGAACAAGCATTCTGTACTACATAAGGTCCTTCCTAGTTTGGCATCCACTTTCCTCTAAAGTCCTTTTGTATAGAAATGATCTTCTTCAATGTCAGGTCCCCAATTCTCAAGGATGAACCCCCTTTGTCACAAGCCAGCATTATCTGACCGTGACAGATATCCTTCAAATTTGACTGATCATATCAAGATTGGATCCATTCTACCTCATCCAAGTTTTAGTTCTGGCAAACTCGGAGAAAAGAAATAATAGACAAAACACTTCCAAAACTAATGATAAAGGTGTTGCCCCGATGAAGGTCTTAGCCAACGTTTGATAAGTATAGAGGGTAAACGGTAACTTCTTTATGTTAATCTTTACAAGTCTTGGTCACCTTCCACAATCTTTTTTGTTGTTTTTGTTTTTATTTTTTCTTTCTTTTTCTTTCTTTCTTTTTGGTTGCCTTTGTTGCACTGTGATATAGTGTCTAATCTTTGAATAGACTGTAATCTTTTGACATTGTGTAGTTGTATTAGACATGATATTTTCTGATATTACCTTTCGGTACCCTTTTTTATGACTATCGACCTTGTAACATTGGCATATGAAGCGACCTTCACCCTCTTCGTGAAGACATCGACGACTACCAAGATGAGTCGGTGTATATTAGATGAGAATAGCCTGACAACATTTATGTCCCGCATATAGAAAATCTGTGAAGAAATGGAAGTGTCACATAAGTCTTGTCTTCCTCCATTTGGCATTTACGTTATTACTAATACAATCCCCTTATTTGGTGGATTAGCAGTACCCGAACCTCATAATTAGCTTAGCTAACGTAAAATTATTAGCATGTGTCCTTCTAACACCTGTATGGACCTTTTTAGCATCCACAAGTCTTAGTAGCCCAGGCATATCTTGATACGATCATGCGAAAACATCTTTGAATTCTTAAAATAACTCCATGATGTCTCGCTTTGTCTTTGCAGTGATGCTGGCTTCAATCTTTGCCTCTTTCTCTTTTTCTAAGCTCACTGACCACTGACTTTTTGTAGAGTAAGATCTTTTTTTCATCTTGCTCTACCATTCTTAACAAATCAGAAGATAAATTACAATATCTGTCATCCTCAAAGTCTTGAGATCCGCTTAAACACATATCTCACCCTAAAAAGGGAGTCAGTTACAGCGTTGCTCACGTCGTTGATATTTGGGGACCTATTGTAGGTACAAAGGCATATTTCCAAAGAATAAATAATTCTAAAGATGATTATTTGTATGATATGATTATGAATGAAGAATAAAAGAATATTTAAAAGACAGTTCAAAAAACAAAAGAATGTGTACTATGAAATGGAAAAAATGATAGTATATTTGCTTAATAAGATGCATTTTATTGAAATAAAAATTCTAGACACAAGCCTATGTCACAAAAGGATTCTTATTGCCTCTAGGCTTAAAGCAACAAGCGTGTTTTGAATATTACTCTAGATTAGCTCTAAAAATATAGGGATCTCTTCCACAGTCCCATTGTTCAAAGCACTCCCGAGTATGTAAGGATTTGGAAACTTTTATTCCCCGATTCTCTCTTCGGATATGTCATTCAGATTCTCCGATATTCCTTCTTCATAATCTTGACTATTGGGTTTACCCCATTATCATTATGATTGGGTAACGGATTTCTTACGCCAGGTGCATCATCGAATTTCACAACACCCATTTTAATGAGCCTTTCGACTACCCTTTTAAAAGAGGTGCAGTTCTCTATCGAGTGTCCCGTGACTCCTGCATGATATTCACATTGGGCACTTACATCATACCACTTGGGGTATGGGGGTTACAACGGTTTTATGTAAAACGGGGATACAACATGTGCATTGAATAGACTTTTGTACAGCTTCCGATATGTTATTGAATGGGAGTAAACTGGAGCTTCTCCGTGTTTTGCTTTGTATTGAGCTCTTTTCTTGACGAAGCTTGCTGGCCCGTAACCATCGTTCTTGGTTGATTTACCGTGATTAGTTTTGCATAACCCAAGCTCACATTGCTAACCTCGTTTTCTCTCTTTTTCGGGGCTGACCTGCTGGTGCTTTCCCCAGCTTCTATCTTTCCACACTTTATCGTATTCTCTATCATTTCACCGGACATCATTATGTCCATGAAACTCTTAGTTGCACTACCTAACATGTGATTAATGAAGGGTGCTTTCAAAGTATTAATGAAGAGCATGGTCGTTTCTTTTTCCAGCAATGGTGGTTGGACTTGTATAGCAACTTCCCTCCATCTCTGGGCATATTACCTGAAACTTTCACTTGATTTTTTCTCAATATTCTATAACATGATCCTGTCAGGCCCTATGTCCGTCAAATGGTCGTACTGCTTCATGAAGGCCTGTGCTAAGTCCCTCCATGATCTGATTTGGGTGCGATTCAACTGATTGTACCATTTAGCCGTAACCCCAGTCAAACTGTCCTGAAAGCAGTGAACTAACAACTGATCATTGTTGACATGACCAGTCATCCTCCAAAAAACATCGTGATGTGGGCCTCAGGGTAGCTGGTTCCATTGTATTTCTCAAACTCTGACATTTTGAACTTCGGAGGGAGCACTAGATCCGGAACCAAACTTAACTCCTTAGCATCTATTCTGCAATGATAATCAACACTTTCCAACGCCTTGAATTTCTTCTCCAACCATCTGTATCGGTCTTCCAGTTGCTTTGGGAATTCCGCTCTTGCCTTTCCTGCTTCTGCTGCATCATCGAGGTTAGGGTCTATAGGATTTGCCCGATTGTCTTCAAGGTTAGAACACGAGCTCATTGAGACATTTATCAGTGCTGAAGTACCAGTCTGATATTGCGATTTGACATTGACAGACACCCCTTGTGGTGGTACTGGGGTATTTGTTGAGGTGAAACCTGGAGGGTTAGCAAGGATCTCACTGTCATGCTCAGTATTATCCATAGAACTCTTCCCTTTTTCTGGCCTTCCCATTAGTAGTTGAGACAATTGGTTCATCATATTCTTTTGAGTTTCCAGCATATGATCCTTCATATCCTACTGAATCTTGGCCAACTGTTCTTGCATCTGTAATTACAGTTGATCCTGTATTTCCTTCTGCATCTGTTCCAGTTTTTTAACCTTTGATCTATAGCTTTGGTTTTTTTCCGTGTGTAGTATTAAGGTTCCAGGGTAACTATAACATGTTTCCTAATTAATTAGGGTTCTTTTATGAAATTTAATGCACATGATCCGATGTAATGCAAATGCATGAAATGAATGCAAAGAGAAAGAGAGGCATTGATTCTGAATTCAATTCCATTTAAAGAACTTTTCTAGAAAAAAATTTCTTTACATGAAACGGATTACACATGCGGCCTTACCCTCATATTCTAAGCGAAGACACCGGTCAAATTTTGTAAACTTTTAATAGATCACTAGCTCATTTTTGCTTGATTCAGGCCACGGTCCATTGCTCACTCTTCCCCACGATGCTTCGTTAGCTTCTTTAAGGAAGTTGGCGGTTCTCGAATAATCTTTGTCATCTTGAATCCCTGGATAAAGACACAAAGTCGTGTATTCCTCCACGAACTATTAGCTTTCTCTCTCGTTGTGCTTGCTTGGACCATAGTCGAGCGACTGCATTATAATCCAGTTTATCAAGAAATCCGTTTTCCATAAAAAAAAACTCTCCATTTAGGAACCAAACATAAATCAACACCTCTTCTCTATGATGATGCAATGCAATACATTTATAAACAAAACAAAACAAAACATGTTTGCACAAATACATAAATAGCAAATAGAGCACCTACTTAGGTAACTACTAGTGTTTGGAGGCTCTACCTAGAGTGGGCTCTTAAGGCTCGCTATATGTGGCTCGGTTCTAAAAAAAAGGTACTTGAACCAGCAGATTTCCCAATCCTCACCCATTATAGGCTCATACAGATTGAGTTTAGTTCAGGGGAATACATTTCCCTATGACCATGCGAAGGTGAAAACTTCACGAAGATATAGGTACGGATGTATCCTAAAAGCAGTCCACTAGCCCATGCAGAGGTAAAAATCTCACTTAAAAGGTGTGACCACAATAGTCATGCAATGTAATGCAAAAGTATCCTAACAAACACAAGGATCACAAATAAATGCAACAAAAGAATCGTGATTTTCAAATCAGTTTTTCAATTTTCGACAAAAGGACAGAAAATAATCAATTTTATGGCTTGACTCTCTTATTGGTCCCCAGTGGAGTCGCCAAGCTGTCAAAACCATTTTTACGTTTGAAAAAAAATGGGGATCGACTTTAAAAAAATGAAAGTTTGGAGTCGCCACCAATCATTTTTGTTTAGGTGTGATCGGGTCACCCTGTGGTCGATCATTTTAATAAAGTATTTTAGTTTATTAAAACAACGTTTTTGGTCTACGAAAAACAAGAAAATGGATTCGGGAGTCGGTTACGCGTGAGGAAGGATTAGCACCCTCGCAACGCCCAAAATTGGTACCAATTGATTATTTAATGTCCTATCATGTGAAAATTTGAAGAAAAAAATGTTAAAATACGATTCCTTTAAAAATGTATGAACAATTTGAATTGAATTTTAAGATTCACTCGTTCAAAGAAATAAAATACCACATCCAGCACGTTAGGACACGATATTTTAAGCCTTCAAAAACTGAGATTACCTCATAATTTCTAGAACACACAACGAAATCTAAAAAGGGAATCTCGCTATTTGGCCAAACGAAGAAAATTGAAACCCAGCACAATTGAGCACGATTTCTTGAATTTCCAACACGAAACATTGCCTTGTTTTGAGGAATTTCCAAATAAGAAATTATAAAACCGGCTCCAAATTCTTTTTATTTGGTTAGGAATACCATGTGAAAACAATATGTTTAAACCATTTCACAAATACTAATATTAACAGGCTAATGAATTAAAAACAGATTAAAAGAAATTCGAAGCAAAAAATACAAATAACATGTAACAAATTTTGAAACAAGTAAACAAGTGAATGATATGAAGGAAACGCAATTTAGAAATACCAATATACAAAAGGAAAATAAAAACTTAACAATATGTAATTAATTAAAACAAGATAAAATAAAATAATATACGAAAAAGATGGATAATAAATATTATAAAGAATATAAAATATGAATTAAAAACTTAATTGAAAAAATAGGTTAAAATCAAAAGGATAATTTGTTAATAAAAAAAATAGGACTAAAATGCGAGGCGTATAAACTAACGAGGGCTAAAAAATAAAATAAACCAAATGCCCAAAATGAAACATTTAAGCGCGGACTGATTCGTAACTACACGCAAATTCCAGGGACAATTTAAAAGAGTAAAAAAAAGCGTAAATAGGCTCAATTGAATGTTAGTGTGAAAGAGGGGGACTAATTGAGCAAATCCCCTATTCATAGCCAAAACACGATGTCAAACTTTCCCCCCTTCCCAAATGATTTTCATTTTATTACTTAAAACCTATTTTAAAATTTTGCTTTAAAGAAAACCTTTTAACTTTTGTTTTTTTTTTTAAAAAGAAAGAAAACCCTAAATGCCTTGCACATTCTCTCATTTCCCTCACTCTCCCTTTATTCTCTAGCCGAAAGGCTCATTTCAAGCCCTCAACCGCTCCCAAAATCTAATCATGACCAACGGAGCAAGGCCCTCTGACGGCGTGAACGCGATATAACTCCGGTAAGCCCCTCGTTCTCTCTTATATCTCATATTTGTGTCGAATGAAAAAAGAAAAACAGAATAAAATTGCAACAAATAATCACCTTTGAAGTATTCTTGGTTGCTTTATACTGATCTTGGTGTATATTTTGTATTATAATTCGTATTCTGTTTGCCTTGAAAAGAAGGGAAAAAAAAAGCCCCATTTACAAATAAAATTCGAAGGCTTTATAGCCAAAATACAAACGGTTTCCTGTTGTTTCTTTACTCACGTCGCAGGTCACGAAGACTTGGAGGAAGAACGGGCATCGGGCATGCGAGGCGGACGTGCGAGTGGAGTGCGTGAACTACTGGTGTGCTATTGTGGAAACCCAATGATGCGATCGTTGAGAGCACCAAAAATATCCTATCCCTATAAAATAATAAAAATAAAAAAATAAAAAATAATAGTATAAGGGAAGTAGGGTCAAATTCTCAGGAACTTGATTTGCAGAATTGCTTGTTCCTTGAAATCTTGAACAGAATCGTGCCCAAGAAAACCTGCGTACCTGAAAAAAATAAAAAAAAATAGAATTAAAATTTTTGATCTAGAAAAAAATAAAATAAAAACAGAATTAAAAGTTTTGAAATTGCGAAAATTTAAATTAAAATAGTAGCGATAAATAGAGTTGAGAAAAAGCTTCTTATAAAGAGACTCTAGCCTCCGGTTGTCTCGATCCGCCTTGGGTTCAGTATTTAGCTTTTAGGTGATCATTCTCAAACAGAATAAGCTAGTTATAGTGGAAGAGGATGCCTACGACCACCAACTCCAAGAACTTAGACTTACGATTTAGAGGAACTTGACTCTAGCCAACAATCACTTTTGTAGGATCATCTTATGCTAGATCATTACTTCTCAATGGCGAATCCCACGCCATTTTGTCTCTTAGGCTTGACAATCTCTGACGCAGTAAGCTAACGAACCGACTATGCAGCCTTCCCAAAACATACAAAGCGGTCGCCTTTGCACACATTGAAAAGTTCACCTTTTAAGGGACATTGATGGAAGCGTCAGCTTCGTAATGCGGAGAAACAATGAATACTCGTCTAGATAGCTCAATACGAATTCTAAGCCTCATGAACCCTTTTTGGGGAACTTTAACTGTAACGGCCCAAATTTTAGTGGTGTCGGAACAGTGATTCGAGATCACTAAATCTGACAAATGAGTAGAAAATATTATTAATTTAATGAAAATAAGTTAGATGTGAAGTTAGGAAAATGATTGAAATAGTGAATGGTATTTTATAATAAATACTAAATAATTTGGAAGTGAAAACGAGGTATTGAGACCTCGAAATATTAAACCGAGCCATAAATATTTTTATAAATATTTATGGAGTGTTAGTAAGCTATTGTTAAAGTTTCGTCAAGATATTTTAAGGTTTCGGTAGTCAATTGGGTAAAAAGGACTAAATCAAATTAAGTGTAAAATTGTGAAATGTGATTAAATAGCTTTAGTAATAACTAAAAGAGGACTAAATAGGCAATTAAACACCTATTATTGGGCTGGACGGCATGTGTGTGCTGGAAATATTGAAATTAGGTGTGAACAATGGGTAAAATTGGAAAAGAAGTAAAAATTGAATAGTTAAAAATGGAATGTAATTGGAAATCTAGAGATTTCTTCAATTTTCTTCATCCTCTTCAATTAAAAACAGCCATTGAAGAAACCTTAGAGCTGGTTTTTCATATTTTTACTGCAAGTAAGTTCTAATCTTAATTATTTCTTGAGATTTTTGTGTTTTTGGGATTTTTACAACTAGGTCCTATCACCTAATCCATTAGTTTTTGATTTCATGGTTGATTTTGAAAGTTGTCATGAATAAGTGCTGGAAGTTTATGATGATTTAACATGGAATTAAAGCTTTAATTTGTTTATATGTTGATTTTATCAAAAGAATTATAAAGAAAGTGAATATTTGGGGACCTAATTGTAAAAGAGATTAAAATTAGGGTTTTATGTGGAAATTTTAAATCTAAATGGTTGTGAAATAACTTATAATGTCTTGATAAAGTGTTATTTGAGAGGAATTAGCTCAATTGATGAATAAATTAACCAGGGATTAAATTGTAAAAATTAAAAAGTTTGGGGTAACAGTATGATTTCAAAAATTTAAGGGCATAAATTATGAATTAGAATATAATTGAAATAGATGCTAATGAAGGAATGATTTTATAATTATAGATCAAGAAAACGAAGTGAATCGTGGAGAGGAAAAATTATAAGAATAGTCCCTGAATTTCTACGACTTTTGCAAATTAGCCCAGGTAAGTTCATGTGGCTAAATTTTAGTGATCATTTTTATTCTTATGAATTTTATAATGAGTTATACTATATGATTATGATAAAACCATGAGCAATGTAAAAATATGAAATTGAAAAAATGATCATATTGAGTAAAACATCGGATTGAGTACTTTTGTCCAGTGTTAAGCAATATCCGTATAAGACCATAGGATTAAAGTGATACAAGTGATCCGTATAAGACCATAGTTGGGCTATGGTATCGGAGAAAAGTGATAAGTGCTCCCGTGTAAGATCATTTTCAGGAAATGGCATTGGTATGATATATGACTCGTGTAAGACTATGGTTGGGCCATGTCTTCGGAAAGTGAAACGTGATCATGTGTAAGTCCATAGTTTACTATAGCAAGGTAAAGACGAAGTACTCAAATTCCATATAGTTTCTTAATTAGAAAAGAGATGGTAAGCGATAAATGGGCCCAAAAGAATGAAGTTTAAGTGTGAATAATATTGAATAATACTAAATGAAACTGATTTGATTTGTGAATGTCAGGAGAAATTAATGAATTATATATGATATGAATGCTTTACCATTTTTGATAAGTTTACTTTCTAAGTTTATAAACTTACTAAGCTTTTACAAGCTTACTTGATTGTGTTTGATCCGTCTTGTAGATTAACGTGAAAATGGAGGATCGGATCATCACCGAAAATCACACAATCCAAACGTTCTCCGGTAGTTTTTGGGTTATTATCTTTTGATTTATATATCATGTATAAGTATTTGGTTGGATAAAGTTAATGATGGTTAAAGTATGTAAAGGGATAGCATAGATGTATGAAACTTAGTTTAATGGTTAAATAATAGTTTATTAATATAAAATGCATATTCTGGGCATAAATTGGTTGATTGGTTGGTTGTAATTTATGTATAACTGTGTTTAAGTGCAGGTAATGGATGAACAGGTGAGAAAAGTAGCCTAAAACGACCTATTTTCATCCACACGGTAAGCCACGGGCATATGATATGACCGTGTGTCCCCTGTATCCTTAATTGTAAAGTCAGGATAGTATACGGGTAAAAGACACGGCCGTGTGTCTTGGTCGTGTGAAGGACACGGGCTTCAAGCATGGTTATGTGTCAAAATTGTATGAAAATGGATTAAAAATGGTGAAAAATCAGTTTACCACACGGCCTAGCCATATGGGCGTGTGCCTAGGCCGTGTGCACCTTTGATACTTAAGAAATTGCAAGTCAGAATTCTAGACGGGCTAGCCATACGGCCATGGGATCCCACGGGCTGGCCACATGGCCATGTCCAAGGCCACACAGGTGTGTGCCCTTATCTTCAAGGAAAAATTTCCAAAGTTTCCAGTTTAGTTCCGAACCACTTCCAAAGCATATATTGGGCCCCGTAGGCCCATATTAGGGACTTTATGGTGAAGTTTGAGAAGAATTGATTTGGTATGTAAATTTTATGACTCGGTTCTGTATAAATGATGTGTATAAGTCTGGTAATGCCTCGTAACCCTATTCTAGTAACGAAAACGAGTTACATTTAGTGGTATCAGAGTTCAGTTTAGTCGATTCTCGGAATGATCGTGTTGTGTAAAGTGATTAGAAATACATGCCATATAAATATATGATAGTGTGATATGTATGATCCTATCTAACTCCTGATTATAAAGATGTCAGATAGACCAGAACGTACAGAACAAGAAGAATAGGTAAATAGTAGAGTACAGACTTTTGAATAGGGGACCAGTAGTGAAGTTCCGATTTCTTTGATAAGGGAACGAGAACTTAAAGATATGATTTATGGAATTATGAATCAATGGTACAGTGAAACAATGTAAGAAAGAAACTCAGCTCGACAACCTCCTCCCCTACTGCACCACTTGTAGTTCCCTCGGTTGCCCCTCCACCTCCTTCGACAGCTGAATCTAGTAAACGTACTCTGTTGGAAAAGCTCAGCAAACTTAGGGCCGAAGAATTTCGAGGAAGAACAGATGATGATCCTGTCAAAGCTGAGTATCGGTTACAAAATATAATGAGGATTTTTAAACAAATGACATGCTCACCAGATGATTACTTAATATGTGTTGTGTCATTATTGAAAGAAGAAGCTTATAACTGGTGGGAAACAATAGAAGCTGTGGTACCAGCTGAGAAAATCACTTGGGAATTTTTCCAGAATGAATTTAAGAAGAAATATGTTGGTAGAAGATATTTGGATAAGAAGAAAATAGAATTTCTCGACTTACGACAGGGAAATAAGTCAGTGGCTGAATATGAGAGAGAATTTATTTATCTCATCAAATATGCATGAGATATTGTACCCACTGAGGAAGAAATGTGTATCAGATTCGAAGAAGGGCTAAATGTTGAGATCAGAATGATGATAGGGGGCACTGAGATACGAGAATTCGTTACTCTATCAGATCGTGTCAGAAACTTAAAGAAGTATATAATAGAAAGATGCAACGAGATAGAAGGAACAAGGAATCTTTCAAATGCATCTAAGTCATTTTCAGCTTTACCAGCGAAAAAATCTAAAAAAGAATTTAGACGAGCCACTTCAGCACCGGAAAGATCGAGAAAGAATAGATTAAGACTATCTGATTACAGGGCATTTGATAGACCTGCTGTTAGCGTGGGTAGTGTACAAAATACCCAATAGCCTAAATGCCAACATTGTGGAAGAAGTCACCTCGGTGAATTTAGAAGTAAGTTAGGGGCTTGTTATAAATGTGGGTCCACTGATCACTTTATTTGTGACTGCCCCCAACTATAAGTAGAAGAAATGGAACAGAAGGAGAAACAGAAAATTCCACCTCAAAAAGGAAGGCGCTCTGGTCAGAGCAGTGCTACAGGGGCTACCCGTTCAGGTATGAGAGAATCAGCTAATCGATCAGATGTTAGAACACCTGCACGTACCTACACTATTCGAGCGAGAGAAGAGGCGACAGCTTTGGACGTAATTGCTGGTACTTTCTATCTTAATGATGTTACTGTGTATGCATTGGTAGACCCTGGGTCTACACATTCATATATTTGTACCATGTTAGCATCTGAAAAGAATTTATCTATTGAGCCTATTGATTTCGATGTTCAAGTTACTAATCCCTTAGGCCAGTGTGTAATAGTTAATTTAATATGTCGTAATTGTCCACTGAGAATAAAAGGTTGTGAATTCCCTGCTGATTCGATGTTGCTACCCTTTTAGGAATTTGATATTATTTTGGGAATAGATTAGCTAATGAAGCATGATGCAATAATGAACTGTCGTGAAAAACAGATCAGTTTGAAATGTCAAATAGGGGATATGATTTCAGTTGGGTCTAAAAATCTGGGTGATAATATTAGTATTATTTTAGTTTTCTCTGCTCAGATATTGTTACGTAAAGGAAACGAGGCATTCTTGGCCTATATTCTTGATGCTCGAGGTTCCAATTCAAAGTTAGAACAGATGTCAGTAGTTAATAAATTCCCTGATGTGTTTCTTGAGGAGTTGCCAGGTTTACCACCTGATAGAAAAGTAGAATTTGTGATAGATGTGATTTCGGGAACAACTCTCATTTCAGTGACACCGTATAGAATGGCCCCAACTGAATTAAAAGAGCTGAAGACACAGTTACAAGAGTTGTTAGATAAGGGATTCATCAGGCCGAGTATGTCACCTTGGGGAGCACATGTTTTATTTGTGAAGAAGAAAGATGGTTCTTTGAGGTTATGTATTGATTACAGGCAGTTAAATAAAGTAACGGTAAAGAATAAGTATCCCCTGCCTCGTATTGATGATTTATTTGATCAGTTGAAAGGAGCAGCAGTATTTTCAAAGATAAACCTCCAATTCGAATATTATCAATTGAAAGTAAAAGAGTGTGATGTGCCGAAGACTGCTTTTTGAACCGGGCATGGCCATTATGAAATTTTGGTAATACCATTTGGATTAACCAATGCCCCTACTGTATTTATGGACTTAATGAATCGGATCTTCCAACCCTATTTGGACAGATTCGTGGTTGTATTTATTGATGATATATTGATTTACTCAAAGACGAAATCTGAGCATGCTCAGCATTTGAGAACAGTGTTACAAACTTTGCGGGAGAAATAGTTATATGTAAAGTTTAGTAAATGTGAGTTCTGGCTTCACTAGGTTGCATTTTTGGGTCATATTGTGTCAGCTGATGGAATTCGTGTTGATTCGAGTAAAGTAGCGGCAGTGGTGAATTGGAAAGTTCCAAAGAATGTTACTGAAGTACGAAGTTTCTTGGGATTAGCAGGATATTATAGTCGATTTGTCAGAGATTTTTCAATGATTGTTTTACCATTGACCCGGTTGTTACAGAAGAATGTTGAATTTGTATGGTCGGAAGAATGCCAACGAAGTTTTGATCAGTTAAAGAAGATGTTGATAGAAGCACCAGTGTTGACTCAACCGAAATCTAGTGTGCCGTTTGTGGTATACAGTGATGCGTCTCTAAATGGTTTGGGTTGTGTTTTGATGCAGTCGGGTAAAGTAGTAGCATATTCTTCTCGACAACTAAAACCGCACGAGAAGAATTATCCTACACATGATTTGGAATTAGCTGCAATCGTGTTTGCTTTAAAAATATGGAGACACTATTTATATGGTGAGAAGTGTCATGTGTATATTGATCACAAGAGCCTAAAATATCTGATGACACAAAATGAGTTGAATTTGAGACAGAGGCAGTGGTTAGAACTTTTGAAAGATTATGATCTTGTTATTGACTATCATCCGGGGAAAGCGAATGTTGTAGCAGATGCACTTAGCTAGAAATCGTTATTGTTTGCTCTCTGAGCATTAAATACTGAATTATCTGTTAATGAAGATGGTTCTATGTTAGCAGAATTGAAAGCAAAACCTGTATTCTTTCAATGAATTCAAGAGTTGCAAGATGAAGACCGAAATTACTATTGAAACGACAAATGGTCTTGGATAAGTTGAGCTTGGAGTATTCCATGGATGACAGTGGTATGTTATACTATCAAAATAGAATTTATGTTCCAAATAATCCAAATTTGAAGAAAGATATTTTATCAGAAGCTCATAGCAGCATATATTCTATTCATCTGGGAAGTACGAAAATGTATTGCAATTTGAAGAAAATATATTAGTGGCCCGATATGAAACAGGAAATTTGTGAATATGTAGTAAAATGTCTGATTTGTCAACAGGTGAAAGCTGAACATCAGGTACCGACCGGTTTATTACAGCCTATTATGATTTCAGAATGGAAATGGGAACATTTCACGATGGATTTTGTATCCGGGTTACCGGCGACACCGAAAAAGAAAGATTCAATATGGGTGATTATTGATCGGTTAACTAAATCGGCATATTTTATTCCAGTCAGGGCAAACTATTCACTTGAAAAGTTGGCGAAAATATATGTTTCAGAGATAGTGAGATTACATGGGGTGCCAACATCTATTATTTTTGATCGAAATCTGAGGTTTACCTCAAGATTTTGAGGTAAATTACAAGAAGCTTTGGGCACCAAGTTAAACCTCAGCATAGCTTTTCATTCCTAGACAGATGGGCAATCAGAGCGGGTAATTTAGATATTAGAAGATATATTAAGGTGCTGTGTACTTGAATTTGGCGGCAGCTGGGAAAGGTATTTACCTTTAGCTGAATTTACTTATAATAATAGTTATCAGACTAGTATCAAAATGGCCTCGTTTGAAGCTTTATATGGAAAGAAATGTAAAACTCCATTCTATTGGACTGAATTAGGTGAATCAAAGTTAGTGGGAGTAGATTTGATTCGAGAAATAGAGGAAAATGTTCGTATTATACGAGACAGATTAAAAGCTGCTTCTGACCGTTAGAAGTCATATGCAGATTTGAAAAGAAGAGATATAGAGTTTAATGTGGGCGATCGAGTATTTTTTAAAGTGTCACCGTGAAAGAAAGTTTTGCGGTTCAGTAAAAGGGAAAACTGAGCCACGATTATCGGGCCATACAAAATTACTGAAAGAATTGGTCCAATAGCATACAGATTGGCTTTGCCTCCGGAACTTGAAAAGATTCATGATGTGTTTCATGTGTCTATGCTGAGATGATACAGATCAGATCAATCACATGTAATTCTTCATATGGAGATAGAGCTTCAACCGGATATGACTTATTTAGAGGAACCAGTGAAAATTTTGGCACGGGAGATTAAAAAATTAAGAAATAAACGGGTACAGTTAGTTAAAGTACTATGGAATCGTCATGGGTCAGAGGAGGCAACCTGGGAAACGGAGGAATCAATGAGATGACAATATTCGTATTTGTTTTTAGGTACAAAATTTAGAGGACGAAATTTCCTAAAAGGGGGAAGAGTTGTAACGACCCAAATTCCAGTGGTGTCAGAACAGTGATTCGAGATCACTAAATCTGACAAATGAGTAGAAAATATTATTAATTTAATGAAAATAAGTTAGATGTGAAGTTAGGAAAATGATTGAAATAGTGAATAGTATTTTATAATAAATACTAAATAATTTGGAAGTGAAAACGAGGTATTGAGACCTCGAAATATTAAACCGAGCCATAAATATTTTTATAAATATTTATGGAGTGTTAGTAAACTAGTATTAAAGTTTCGTCAAGATATTTTAACGTTTCGGTAGTCAATTGGGTAAAAAGGACTAAATCGGATTAAATGCAAAATTGTGAAATATGATTAAATAGCTTTAGTAATAACTAAAGGAGGACTAAATAGGCAATTAAACACCTATTGTTAGGCTGCATGTGTGTGCCGGAAATATTAAAATTAGGTGTGAACAAGGGGTAAAATTGGAAAAAAAGTAAAAATTGAATAGTTAAAAATGGGATGTAATTGGAAATCTAGAGATTTCTTCAATTTTCTTCATCCTCTTCAATTAAAAACAGCCATTGAAGAAACCTTAGAGCTTGTTTTTCATATTTTTACTGCAAGTAAGTTCTAATCTTAATTATTTCTTGAGATTTTTGTGTTTTTGGGATTTTTCAACTAGGTCCTATCATCTAATCCATTAGTTTTTGATTTCATGGTTGATTTTGAAAGTTGTCATGAATAAGTGCTGGAATTTTATGATGATTTAACATGGAATTAAAGCTATAATTTGTTTATATGTTGATTTTATCAAAAGAATTATAAAGAAAATAAAAATATGAAATTGAAAAAATGATCATATTGAGAAGAAGGCGAACCTTAAAGAGATGCCCTCAAAGTTTATATCAGTGTTAGAAACCCGTTTTCAGAACACCGAGACAGCACTTAAAAATCAACAAGCTTCGATTCAAAGACTCGAAACTCAGATAGGTCAGCATTCCAAACTAATCTCCGAATGACCACAAGGTAGCTTGCCAAGTAACACCGAACCTAACCCAAGGGAACAGCTCAATGCAATTAATATTCAAGATGACAAAGGAGTCGTTGAGCCTGAACTAGAACCGAGGCAAGAAACTGTGGTAAGCAAAGGTCAAGGTGAGGTAAATCAAGATACAAACAAACCAGTAACTGTCGAATATAAACCCAGTGTGCCATACCCTAACGCGACAAGGAAAGACCGTTCAGACGAATAATTCTGTAAATTCCTTAAACTTTTGAAAAAATTACATATTAACTTACCATTTATTGAAGCTCTGTCGTAGATGCCAAATATAATGAAATTTTTAAAAAAGATTTTAGTAAATAAGCGAAAGTTGGACGAAGCGTCGCGTGTGGAGCTAAATGCAGTCTGCTCAGCTATTCTACAAAATAAGCTACCCCACAAATTAAAAGATCCTGGGAGTTTTACAATTCCTTGCTTAATTGGTAGTTTAGATATAAGTCATGCATTAGCTGACTCAGGGGCTAGTATTAACGTCATGCCTTACAAAATATTTAAGCAACTAGGTCTTGGGAAACCTAAACAAACTAGGATGAGCATTCAATTGGCAGATAAAACTATAAGATTTACTAGGGGTATTATTGAAGATGTACTAGTGAAAGTAGATAAGTTCATATTTCTCGTTCATTTCGTTGTTCTAGACATAGAGGAGGATAATAACACCCCTTTGATTTTAGGGAGGCCCTTTTTAGCAACTGCTAAAACAATTATTGATGTTGGCACAAGTGAGCTTACACTTTATGTGGGAGACTAAACGATCACCCTTCAAGCTCGTAATTCCGGCATCACATCGAACATTGAAGGTAATGGTCCACATCAGTCTACTAAAATTGACAATATAACAGAACCTACTTTACAGAAACTGAGTTTCAAAGAAGTTTACGAGTCATGTTCCAGCAATGATAGAGGACACATTCATGAAGAACGAAGGCTACAAATAGAGGAACTAGACGAATGGCGAGCATATAAATCGAGAACACACAATAAACTAAAATTATGCCAGAAAGAGTTCGATACCTCCCTAAATTTACTTAAGGTTGGTGATAAGGTCTTCTTAGCTGCAGCAATCCCCACATTGTCACTACCACACCAAATGAGGAAATCTCTCTTACGGTACTCAGTATTTTTCCATTCAGTACGGTAGAGGTGAGTCACCCTAAGTTCGACTCTTTTAAGGTAAACAATACCTGATTAAAACCTTATTTTGATAAGATTGATAATAGAAATGATGAGTATAAACTCCTTGAGCCACCATGATTATTCAACGGAGAGGTAAGTCGAGCTTAGACTATAAATAAGCACTTCTCGGGAGGCAACCCAAGCACTAACTATATTAACTTCATTCAAAATTTAGTATTCAATATCTAACTTATTAACGGAGCTCTTTTATACGATTTTTCCACAGAGACACGGCCAAGCACACGGGCGTGCTTATGGTCGTGTGAAAATAGGGCAAGAAATCCCTCAACACGGGCTACGATAAAACGCCACGGCTGTCCAACATGGCCGTGGCTGAGCCTGCCAAACCAATACAGGCGTGCGACACACCTGTGGGGAAGACTCGTGGTTGAAACTGAGAAACTAGCACGGCGTTCGACACGCCCGTAGTAAGTGCCCGTGGTCGAACCTGTTAGATAGACACGGGCGTGGGGATTTCATACACAGGCGTGGGAGAAGCGAACAAAGCTAGGCACGACCGTGCGACATGGCTGTATGCCCCATACTCCCAAGACACACGGGCGTGGAATAGTAGCCGGGCATGACCTAAATTGTAAAATTTGAAAAACAAGGGCTCACCTTTAGGGTACACGGGCTTGGCCCTAGGCCATGTGGCCCTTCCCTATTTAAGCAAACCACTATTCATCTTCTTCCCCCTTTCAAAACCCTACCCGAAATCTCCCCTTCTCCACTCCCTAATTCCTATTTCGGCCACTATCCCCCAGATTCTCACTTCCCCAACCCCCAAACCACCCTAAAATTCACCCCCTATATTAATGCTACAGTAGTTTTTGGTACATTATGTCATCATCGAGAGGCAAGAAGGCCGCAGTCCCATCCTCAAAGAGACGTAGGGGACCGGGTTCTTCCTCGGTACATGCTACAGCTGAAGTTCGGCACCTGTTCCTTGAGTTTCTGCACACTTCGCAAGAGGAGCTATTTCAAATACTACGCGAGTGACCCCCCACTACAGGTCGTTGTATCAACTGGGCTGCCGTGGAGCAAGTCTAGCTAGCTGATACCATCCGCGCTCTCCTATCCACAGACCCATGGGAACGGTTCTTCGCTATTACCGAACCCACTTATTTAGAGCTAACTTTAGAACTATGCTCTACTTTTCATCTACAGGTGGTAATGACGAACAATGATGACTGCGGCACCATTCAATTTTGATTAGGCGGTCTAGTTCACGCGATGAGTGTCCCAGAGTTTGGAATCGCTCTGGGACTTTACACCGATGAATTTATGGAGGAAGAGGACATGAATGCATTATTACGCAATATCCACATTTCTCCCTCCTTGTGCTGGAAGGCTTTGGTACCACTCTCTTCCACCTACGACCCCAGCCGCTCGAAGGCCTCAGCTCTCGCCCCTTCTCTACGCTATGTCCATGCCATATTGGCACACACTTTAACCGAGAGGAGAGAGAGCACCGGTATCGTCAACATCCACGACACCTACTATTTATAGTGCATGGCGAATGCACACGTGACCGACTTGGCATATCTCATCACTTTCACCATTCGCCATTAGACCGAGCAGCATCGGAAGGGAGTGATCTCTATAGGCCCCTACATAACGTGCCTCGCCAGACATTTTGGTCTCCTCAACACCGTGGCTCAGTCATCAGCGCTTACATTGATAGGTCAGATGTCCTCATAGGGCTTCACGACTATGTTACACATGAAGATGATCGAGCGCCAACGTGGGACCGATCCTCCTCAGTACCATCTCACTCATGCCATTGACGAGGAGGATCTTGAGGATGTTCCTAATGATGTCCCCCTACAGCACGAGGAGCCTTCTACCGCACCACCTAGGGAGCAACCAGTTCATGCGGCTGCTTCATTGGCACACCTTTCTGACCGATTCGCTCACTTCGAGCAGTATTGCACTACACTGTTCGAGATGATTCACGAGTGAGATCGGCGACGTGATAGACAGATAGATGACATGCAGGCCATGATGCAGCAGCTGTGCCAGCACTTCCACATCGCCGCTCCAACTCCACCACCACCACCTAAGGGCCCCACTGACGAGGATAATTGAATCCTCCTATGTTTTTATTTTTGTTTTTATTTTCATTTCAATTTTATTATTTTCTTTTGAAAGAAATATCTATATTAGTAAATTTTACTTTCTTTATTTTGCTGGTATTTCTACCAAGTAATCCCACTACGCTCTCTTCCACACCCACTCTTAATAAGCTTTTCATGACTCTATAGACTTCCAAGCAAAGCTGCTAGGAATATTTTAAGGAATGAGGAAACCAATAGGGAACAATACCCCACGAGTGCCATGTTCAACAACCCAATTTCTTCATCTAGCAAAGAACAGTGGCATCTACCACTTTCCCCAAACACTCCAGCCTCAGAATCAAGCTTCGCATCCATAAATCAGGGAGCTTCACCTCTTTCTCTATTATGATCTTCTTTATTTTGAATATTCTACCTTTTTACATTGAGGGCAATGTACATCTTAAGTGTAGGAGGGTGAACATGAACATGATGCCTAACTTTTTGCATTATTCTCAAATCCCTGAATTTGGTCTTGTGCTTAAGAGATTTTCTCATAATATTGATAGAATGAATTTTGATTGGTCTATAATTATTGTTGATATGTCATGAATTAGACCATGGGAATTATGTATGATTATTTGATTATAGGACATTAGAAAATCGAACATGATAAGTTGATATTTTGATAACTAAAATTTTTAGATTATTTTCTTGAATTGAGGTATTATCTTGAATTCTTAAGTATACAGGAATGACATCAAAAACCCTAATTTTTGGTGAGATTTTTGATCCTTTTTGAGCATATAGCTTTCTTTCTTACTCACTTCTTTTGTGGTTTGAGTGTGTCAACATTGAACTGTTATTTTAGAACTTGCTTCGATTATACATGTCGAGATCACACGTATGATTTGATATACTGAGATGATAAAGGCACTTATGATTTAACCCATTTACTCCGTAAAAAGCCTTCCCACATAATTAAACCCTTAGTGAACCTCCTTGAGCCTACTAAACCTTTTTATTGATTAACCCTCATCATTAACCCATTAACCTATTATTATTGAAATTCTCTTACTTAATTTGACCCTATTTTATCGAGATTGAATTTAATATTGTTACCTCACTATGTTCACCATTTTTTTACTGAATCATGAAGTATGATTTCTATATTGTATTGACTTGATTTGTTCTAAAAAAAATCAGTATTATTATTATAATTCTCAGCAAGCTAAAGTTGTCATGAAAAAGAGAGCTCATGTAATATAGTTCTAGATTTTTGTTTGTAATTCAGTAATTAAGTTTTTGATAGTCGGGTAACATATTGAAATTACCTCGATTCTAACCTTTTTCTTTTCAGCTTGTATCCATACCCGTAACCTAAACCCCTTTACAACCATGCAAATACCTTTTGATTTGTGTATCATATCATTTACAAGTGATAGAGATTTGATTTTCATGTAAGCCTATGGTAATAACTTCTTATGTTAGACAATCAAGTGCTTAATCTTGAACCTTAAACACTTTGAGTGATTTGAGTGAATCTTTAGTGAGGATGTCATTTCTTGTATATTTAGGACTAAAGTTAATTACTTAGAGGAAGGAGATTACCTATGATTTTATTATCAAAATATTCGATTTAAATTGTTTAAGGCTTTTAATGCCCCTATAGTTGAATTCTCACTGTATGATTTTCTGTGGAATAGTTTGTAACATTATAAATAATGATTATATGATTGAAAGAAATAAATTCTAGTAGTAAATGAGAGTTTTTCTTGAGGACAAGCAAATGATTAAGTGTGGGGGTATTTGATAAATACCAAATCATACATATTTCTACCCCAAATACTTAGCATATTTATGGATGTTTATTACTAGATTTGTGGATTTTGGCGCTTTTAATTTGGTTATTTCATGGTTTGTACTCAGGAAAGCACCAAGAGTCAAAAGGAGCCAAAAACGAGCCAAAAAGAGACAAAACAGACCAAATCGAGAAGATGACACGGCCTAAGCCGTGCCACACAGGTAGCTCACACGCCCGTGTCTTTCGAGGGTGTTGACCAAGGCTTTCACGATTTACACGGCCTGGCCATTGACCCACACGATCGTGTGCAATTTCACGATTCACACGGCTTAGCAATTACGTCACACGGCCGTGGCACACGGGCGTGTCCCTTTTTCAAGAAGTTGTATTTTACACGGAAAATGATACTTAGGAAAGAATAAAGCCAATCCAAAGCCTATATAAACACCCTAAGTATGACTTAGAAAGGGAGCTCCCTCCAGAACTTTTCTGGAGTACAGAGCCATACGCCATGAATTACTTGAAGGAAGCCAGACGATCAATCCCAAAAGCCGGAGCTACTCCAAGACTGAAGATCTCTCTCAGAATTCCTTCAGGGGTTTTAGAGTTTTCTTTATGTTTTTTTATTTTTATTATTTTTGAGATGTACTCTTATTTTATTATGAACTAAACCCCTTAGATACCTAAGGGGGATGAAACCTATGATTGATCTTGTTATTATTATCTGAACTGTATGATAAATACTTGATTTGTTCTTAATTATGTGTTCTTAATACTTGAGTTAATATTACGGATATTGATTCATGATTTGATGTGCTTATGCAGAGGAGAAAAAGTCCCTGTCTAAGAGTAGATTTGGCATAATTAAGCGGAGTTGATCGGACGCCTAGAAATAGGGTTACTAGATTTTGCCGGATTAGGGTGAAACCTAATATGGGAGTCCATAGATCGATTTACTGCTTCCCTAGGGGTTTTAATTAGAAAGAGATTTCAATTAATTAAACTGAGGGTTAGATGTTATTAGTCTCGAAAGAGATAATAATATAGGTTAGGGAGTCTCAAGGATCAAGTTAAGTGAATAAATCGTCTGGTTCAGAGTTAGATAACAAGTGAAATCTAGGTGGATTCCTCCTTGGGTGTTGTCTTTATCAATTGCTTTTCTTCAAGTCTTTTTCCAAATTTTCTCTTTGCTTTAGTTTAATTTGTTAATTATTTTAGTTAATTAGTTTAATAAACAACCCCTCTTTATTTCTAGGTTAAATAATAAAAAGACGGTTATTACTAGTACTTTTGGTTCCCTTGGGTACGATATCCCGGTCTTGCCATTACTATACTATTGTTCGATAGGTGCACTTGTCTTTTCATCGTGATAATAGTTAGTCTAGGTTTGATCTTCATTATAAATATTTATTACTTGTCACGAATCATGCGATCAGCTAGATTTGGGTTCTCGTCAACCCTAGCGTTAAGCACTTCTTCTGGTGAGTCGATTTCTACTTTTTTGCTTTCAAGAGTTTGAGTAGGGTTTTCGTTAACCCTAGACTCAACTTCGTCGTCGACTTCAATTTCTGGTGGTAGGTTACTTTGAGTCCCAACCACTCCTGACTGTTTTTTCTGTAACTTTGTCTCCTTGCGATTAGCTCTTACAGTCTTCTCTATTTCTAAATCAAACGCAAGAATACCTGGAGCAGATCTGGTCATAAGAAACAAAGAAACAAGATTAGTATGTTACCAGTCCCCAGCAACGGCGCCAAATTTTGATGCGATCGTTGAGAGCACCAAAAATATCCTATCCCTATAAAATAAAAAAATAAAAAAATAATAGTATAAGGGAAGTAGGGTCAAATCCTCAAGGATCGGACTTTCACAATTGCTTGTTCCTTAAAATTTTGGACAGAATCTTGGCCAAGAAAACCTGCGTACCTGGAAAAAAAAAAGAATTAAAAGTTTTGATCTGAAAAAAATAAAATAAAAACAGAATTAAAGTTTTTGAAATTTCCAAAATTAAAATTAAAATAGTATAGATAAATAGAGTTGAGAAAAAGCTTCTTATATAGAGATTCCAGCCTCCAATTATCTCAATCTGCCTTGGGTTCAGTCTTCGACTGTTAGGTGATCCTTCTCAAACAAAATAAGCCAGTTACAGTGGAAGAGGATGCCTACGACCACCAGCTCCAAGAATTTAGACTTACGATTTAGAAGAACCTAACTCTAGCCAATAATCACTTCTGTGGAATCATCTTATACTAGATCATCACTTCTCAATGGCGAATCCCATGCCATTTTGTCTCTTAGGCTCGCCAATCTCTGACACAGTAAGCTGATGAACCGACTGTGCAACCTTTCCAAAACATACAAAGCGGCCGCCTTTTCACACGTTGAAAAGATCACCTTTTAAGGGACATGGACGGAAGCGTCAGCCCCGTAATGCCGAGAAAGATGAATACTCGTTGAGAAGGCTAAATACGAATCTTAAGCCTCATGAACCATTTTTTGGGGAACTTTGACAACCTTCGGCTAGATAGATTTAGTGGCTCATGCTTTTTTGGGAAAAAGAAATAAATATAATGGAAATGAAATTTGCATTGGAAAAATATGAAAAGAACAAAAGGCTAAACTTTTTGGGAGAAAGAGTGTTTACAGAAAGATGAGTCAAATTTGTGTCACTCCATCCCCTATTTATAGTACTAGAAAACCTAATCTATTCCTAATTAAATTCTAAAAGATCAATACAAATAATTAAAGATAAATAAAGATAAATGCTAAAATTAAACCTAAATAATAATCCTTAATAATTATCCTAATATAATTGGAATTAAAATTGAGTTTTGTGCTATAAAATCTCTTCTTTTGCATTTTTGCCCCCAAAGTTTTCCACTCTTTGTATTTTCGGCACCATTTCTCTCCTACTTCACATGCTGGCCCAATTTATCTTTAAATTCGTGCTTTTTGCTCCCAAATTTCTTTTTGCCTTCAATTTAGTCCCTACAAGATAAAGAACCATAAATAGCTCAAATTAGTAGGATCATACTCAAAATAAACATATAATTAATACATAAAAATATGTCATTTTAGAATATTATCACCCAGACAAATTAAACACGTCTTGGTCCAATGACAACCCAGGTAAGAGGTTTTTTGGGTGTAAGAAATTTGGCAGTGAATTTTGAAAACCATGTCGATTTTTCAGCTGGTTTGATCCACCATTGACGCCCTGTTCACGAATTGTGCTGTTGGGTTTTCTGAAAAAAGTGAGAACATTGGAGGATGCAATAAGGAGGGAGAGAAGAACCTGGTTTTTGGTGCTTATATTTGTAACTATTTTGTTGTTTTTCAAACCTTAAAAATCAGCTTATGTTGTTGTTGTTAGCATTGAAAACCAACTTATGTTTTGTAATATTGTTGCTGGTATATTGTTGCTTATGTTGGTATGTATGGCTGCTGGCATATTGTTGCTTAACATAGTTTATACATGGTTGCTAGTATACATGGCTAACCAACTCATGTTGTTGTTTACAAACACTTAAATGACTTGAATTGGGATATTTCTGTTGATTACAAATTGTTTTTGTAATATTTTTGTTGCTTATAATAATTAGAAAGAATGTTTAATCTTCATTTTATTTGTATTTCTCAATACTCATATATCAGAAAAAGATAACAAATGAAAAAAAAAACATATGTATTTCTCAATTCTCACACATTTTATTTTTTCAATACTCATATGTTAGAAGAGAAGAGATAACACAAATAGCATGGATCAATGCTCATATATTAAGGCTAAAATGCCAAACTATTTACAAAAGGAATGAGGGGCAAAATATTGCCAAATTTTCCTACAATTCAACACAATTGGACAGATATGAATTATAGGGAAATTTACAAAAAATTTCAATGGCTATATGCCTAAGTTTATCAACAGTAGCAATCAAAGGCAAATTTACAGAAAATTTATCTGCCTAAGTTAACAAATCAGTAGCAGGCAAATTTACACATTTTCAAAAAGTTAACAGAAAAAGGTTTGTTCACAACATCATCAATGGTCTGTCATGGATGACTTTTGAGTAGGAGGCATCCATCTAACGGTGGTTGGTTTTCTCTTGAATGAGAGCTTTTCTCTTAGGCCAACTTGTTGATGAGTTGGGCAGTAGGTAACTGAGTTGGGACAGCCTGTTGAGCTGGGGTACCCTCTTACTGATTTGGGGTAGCCTGTTGCTGAGTTGGGACACCAACTTTATGTCTTTTGACCTACAAGAACAAGAGAAATATGAAAAACAAATTCATAAACAGAAGTATACTATAACTTAACTTAAGGCAAATGACTTACTGGAATGTTTTGGCTAACTTCCTCTTTGCAACTCCTCTTATTGTGGCCTATTCTTTTGCATTTACTGTACCTTATATCCACCCCTCTCTTGCTCAACCTTTCTATTGTTTGTGGTTCATCAGGTTCTTTCCTTCTCACCTTAGTAGGTCTGCCAAGTAGCCTTCTTAGTGTAGGAGGCAGTATTGGAAACATGTTTGACAAAGTGGCCCATTGTTTAGGACCCCTTACTGGACTTATAAAGTTGGAGTAAATTTGAAGCTGGGTTTGCTTGGTGTACAAGTTTGTACATAAGTCTCTAGGAACTCATCTTTTAGATGAATGACAGCCAATGCATGCATGCAAGGGATGCCAGTGAGATCCCAATTCCTACAGGTGTAAGAATTCTCAACTAAGTCCACCACATGTTGGCTGCCAAGACCACATTCAACCCAATACTTGTCCCCACCAGCATGTGATGAAACACACCTAAAAAACAATCAGCATGCTTAGTTAAAAAATAATCTCTAAAACAACATTGTGAGCAATCCCACCAATAATGATACACATACACAACCCTAAAATATAGTCACTACATGCAAATTATAAAAAAAAAATCACTGCATGCATATTAAAATATAATCAACACACTAACAATCAGTATATGCATATTAAAAAACATTCACCAAAATAGCATGTGGCCAGCAACATGAAGTCAAAATAAAGGCATCAGAAAGATTAAAAATGGTAACTTTACCCCAAGGAATCTTTTATATTTACATCCAGCTTTTTCTTGATCTTTGGACACAACATTCCTTTCCATTTGTCAGCTTCTTCTTTCTTCTTGATAATAAGCAACATAATTTTGGTCCTTATTGTTTCCATCATGGTCAGAATAGGTTTCTCTCTTGCTTCCACTATCATCTGTCAGTAAACAACATAAATTATTAGTGAATTGCTAATGATTAGTAAGAAACATAAAACATAGGGGTTTACCTTGTTAAATGATTCAGAAAGATTATTCACCAACATGTCAGAATGGCTCCTAATTGAGAAGTGAGACCTTAACCAGTGAGTAGGGTTCTTTTCCTTCAACCAATCATAAGCATGTTGATTGGTTTTCCTCAGTTCATCCATGGCATCCTCAAATCCCTTGTAGTACTTGTTCTGGCAGCTTTCCAAAGCGAATCTTTCAATTTCTTTGTTCGAAAACTAGCCTTCTTGAAATTGGCATGTAGGTGTCTAACACAGTCTTGTTTCTGCATTAAGAAACAACATACATATTGCTTCTAAAAGTCCCTGCATTAGAAAAAAAATAGTTTAATTCTTTGACAATCCCTAAATAGAAACAACATAAAATAAATAAATAAATGGAGTTTTACCTTTTGTTTGTCAGACATGAAAGATATTTGGTATGAGCTCCTAATTGAGAAGTGAGACCTTGACCAGTGAGTAGGGTTCTTTTCCTTCAACTGATCATAAGCATGTTGATTGGTTTTCCTCAGTTTATCCATGGCATCCTCAAATCCCTTGTAGTACTTGTTCTGGCAGCTTTCCAAAGCGAATCTTTCAATTCCTTTGTTCGAAAACTAGCCTTCTTAAAATTGGCATGTAGGTGTCTAACACAGTGTCTTATTTCTGCATTAGGAAACAACATACATATTGCTTCTAAAAGTCCCTGCAATTAGGAAAAAAATAGTTTAATTCTTTGACAATCCCTAAATAGAATCAACATAAAAAATAAATAAATGGAGTTTTACCTTTTGTTTGTCAGATATGAAAGATATTTGGTACGAGCTTGCAATTTCCAAGTCTATTGCATGCAACTCCAAGAACCAAAGCCATTATGCTTGGTTTTCACTTTCAACAACAGCATATAAAAGATGATAGATGCCATTATTTGCATCTATCCCAACAGCTGCAAGCAAGTAGCCACCATAGTAGCCCTTCAAGGAACATCCATCTAAACCTACTATCCTCCTACAACCAGCCCTATAGCCATCTTTGCATGCCTGCAGACAGACATACATCCTTTGAAACAACCTATTATCCAGATAACAGATTGTTGTTGTTCCCTCATTTTGTGTCCTAACCTCCAACAAATACTCATAAATCTTCTCATATTGAGCCTTATGAGCTCCTTCAATTAATTCTAATGCCCTAAGTTTAGTCTTCCTACATCTAGTTAGTGAGACTATGCAATACAAATCTTTTTTGACATCTTGTTGTAATGATTTCAGAGAATAATCAGGATCAGCAATAAATTTTTCTTTATAATGTTCACCTATCCAAGCCGAGGTTACATTCTTATTTTCATATACTTTAGAACAAGTATAGTTAGGGTTTGAACTTCTAATTTTCCAAGTCTGGTCAGTAGGGTCATTAGGGTTTAGTCTAGAAGCTCATGTGAACCAAGAACATTTTTCACTGCAGACTACCTTTAACCTTTTTAAATCATTTTTGGGAAACTTAATAAAATAACTATTCAATCTCCCATACTGCTTGGCAGCTTCTTTTAGACTGTCTTTAGACTAAAATAACATTCCAACCTTAAGTTTAGGATTACACATGTCATTCTCTAGGTTGAACTCAGGCCAATTTTGGTCATTTGAGTAAGATTCATGTGTATTATCTAACCTTCCAGAATCATCACTATCACACAGTTCATCTACTCCTATACCATCCATGTTTAAACCATCTAAATTAACTCTTATTCTATTAGACACATCACTTTCAGATGCATCACTACTAGACATATCACTACCAGACATGTCTTCTTCATTCTCATTAAGATTGTCATCAATTAAACCTGCCAAACAAAGTACTCATCAAAAAAGGCAAACAACATAGGCAAACACTTTAACCATTTCTGTCAGACAATAACCAATACAAAATACCCAATAATTTAATACAAACACAACCATTTCTGTCATGCACATGGCAGACAACAACCAATACAAAAATAATTTAATACAAATACAACCATTTTTGTCATGCACATGGCATACAATAATAGACAATAACCAGTAAATAAAGAAGGTGAATAACAAATTTTGATTTTGTCACATACAATATAGCAGCTTAGATACAAACAATGGCAGATATACACAATAAACATCAGTTTGACAATGGCATCCATACAATGGCAGATACAAACAATCCATACAATAGCAGTTACAAACAAAAAACATCATGCACATGGCATACAATACACGTTATATGTCATACAAATCGAAATAACCCTAAATTGAAATAACCCTAAATTGAAATCCAAATCGAAATCAAAACCAAAATCTAAATCAAAATCGAGATCGAATTGAAATCAAAATCAAAATCAAAATCAGAATCAGTGAGTCTTTCAAAATTGAAATCAAAAGCGAAATAGAAATCAAAATCAGAATCAGAATCAGAATCGAAATCAAAATTGAAATTGAAATAACAACATTGAAATCCAAAAAATGTAAAACTAAATGCAACAACTTACCCGTTAAAGTGGATGTAACAACACTGGTAGCTTCTCTTCTATTGCCCATTGTCGCTGAGAATAAAAAAATATTGAATCGATTTCTAACCCTAAACCCTTCTTAATAAATTCCTGAATTAGTTTTAACCCTAAAAAAACCCAAATCACAATTAAAAATTTCAGAAATCAATTTTCTTTCCCCTTTCCCAAACCCCCTTAATCCTAATCTATTTCTAACCCTAAAACATTTAGTCCAAAACCCTTCAATTTTTTCCCTAAACCCGCCCCAAACCAAGACCCCCCAGCCGCTTCACCAACATGGCAAGTTAACTTGCCACATCAGTTGATTAACTTGCCACGTCAGCGCTCCCGTTAACCCCCTAACAGAAACTGTTAATCAGTGACTATTTTGTCACTTTTTCATAACATTAGTGACTATTTTGTAACTTTCCAAAAGTTGAGTGACTGAAATGAAACCTAGGTGACTGTTTTGTCAGCTACCCCAGAGTTGGGTGACTGTTGGTGTAATTTACCCAAACAAGAAAATAAGAAGAAGACGTGAGGAAGAAGAAGATGAAGAAGATGACATCTTCTTTTATTTTTTTTTACATAACAAATGTTATTTCGCAGATTAATATGGAAATACTATTACAGAGTTGAAGCCAACTTTCTGGATCTGGTTTTTACATGAATCCATCAATTAGATACCAAATTGTTCATGTACATCACTTCAAATTTTCAAATGGGTTTTTTCCTAATTTACCATCTCAAAATATTTCCGACCGCTATTGAGTAAGCGGAACGCATTCGAGTTCAATCTCTAATGTCCCTCTCTCCACATTTTGTAGCCTAAATGAGATTTCCTGTTTAACTTTCCCATCTGCTAAGTTTATGATACCATCTTTTAGGAAGTTGTTGTCCCTGTTCGCCACGCATTTCCCCAGCTGCATCGATTCTTGAATCTTCGACTTCTCATAGGCTTTTGCTGCTGCGACTAGTGGTTGAATGTCGATCTCCGCATCCCCCATAAAGTCATCGGTCGTGAATGTATCTTTATCGTACACGATCTGCATACAAAACTTGGATATCCTTTTACGAAATCCCAGACAATTAAATTTTACATTTTCCTTTTCCCTTTTAAGAATCAAACTCACCACTCTCAAAGGAGGAATGTTTTCTGGAATCGACAACATTAAGCTTTCATTCCAGACAGGGTTTAGGTTGTTCTTTATGACGCGAGTCTTGACCGACTACAAAATATGGAAATACAATGAACTCGGAATACTACCACGACATGCTGATGAGTCTTTGAAGATCATATCTCCATATTCATACATCTAATAATATCAAAGTAAATTAAAATTATATAAGAATATTAGTGAGAGAAAGAGGCATACTTGATGACCCAAGGCAAGAATAACGTAGGGATCGCTAGAGAGCATATCCCGGACGGCTAGATTGGTGCCTTTCACCACATTCACTTTAATCAGCCCAACAAATTCAACCATACCTGCCTATAAACAGGACATTTATAGAAAAATAAAATAACATTCAGTAACACACTTCAATAATAAAAGTCACTTAGAAAATTTTGTATGTCCTAAATAAATACATTGAAAATTTTTCATATTTATGATATGGATGTCAAAAATGGATATTACAAGCAAAATGAAAAAGTCAAAGCAATGTATACAGGGAATAAGCAACTGACGAAACCAAAAAAACAAAATAGTTACCAATGAGTTGCTCTTCTTACTGATCTTCAGATGATCACTATCTTTTCTTCCCCAGCTGTTTCTAAATCTGTTCCCGATTCGATGTCTGCTTTGTTTCTCACTGTGTTTTTTCTCATTAAGAAGTGGGTAGCCGGGAGGAAGTGGTAACGTAGACGATGGAGTTCGATGATGCGGCTGAAGGCGGCAGCTCGTCTGTTCGCCTTCCAAAAATTGCTGCATCTCATATTTTCTCCTGAGCATGCAAGAAATAGAATACTGAGAAAAAAATAGGATTTGAAAAATTAAAAAATAAAATACGGAAATTTTAATTTGGCATTATTACTTGATGAAATCAGAGCGTTCTTCAATGGATGAATCTGGTCTGGGTTTTTTGAGGTTATTAGGAAGGAAAGCTTCATACTTATTGTTTACAACAATATTGCCTCCCAAATTTACTAGACCATCAACTTGGTCTTCCGTCCATTCATCTAGCTTCACTGATAAAACCTAGCACAATTGCTTATCAAATTAGACAATTAATGGATAAAATGGTATGGATATGATCCTCTTAAAACCATATAAATGCATTGAAAGAACTTGTAAATTTTTGAATATACCCATCTCAAACATATATCTACATCAAACACCTGTCCAAGTAACATAGACTCAGCATGGACGCTTCTATTTGTGTTTGCATGTGTGCATGAGAAAATCAAAGAACTATAATCAAGATACTATACCAAGTATTACGGAAATCAATGATCAAGAAGTGATTGAATAGGATATTTGGCACTACATTGCTTTGATTCATTTTTCCCAAGTATCCGTGTAATCAATATCTTTAGGTTAAATAAGTTCAAGATATATCTCGAAAAACATTAATATTATAATTATTTGACTTCAAGAGTAAATGACAAATGAGGTATTAATTTAACATAGATATACTCAATTTTTTCATATATTCAAGTATCATAACTTTATATTTAAATATGTGTTAAATACAAATACTTAAAAGAAAAAAGAATTGGGGTGACATGGTAATAACATCAGTTACTTAAAAACTTCATTTAAGTGGAGTAAGAGAATCTTAGAACAATACCTTTGATATATGCGATCCAAGGCTTCTATGAACACCAGAGCATTTGATACAAATGAAAACTCCAATACTTAAAGATCTGATATGCAGAAAAGAAGAAGATAGTCAAAAACAAGGGCAATGCAAATTTGATATGGTAAATTTAAGCACCCAATAAAAGGAAAAACTGTGGAAAAGAGGGGAAAATTTATCAATATATTAAACTATATATTCATTTTTTTCCCTTCACAAAAGAAGAAACAAGCAATATCTATGTTACTTGGATTCAGATATCAACGTCGGATATGGATATGCAAATGTGGGGAAGCTTTTTGGACAATGATTTCTTCATACACATATTGGGCATGAGCACAAAATATGAATGTTTCAAGAATGTGTGTACAAACTCACTCCAGAAGCTCAACAAAGAAATGGTTGTCTTTGCTTCGAGTAAATTGTTTATTTGGAAGAAAAGGGGACCATATGTTTTCAGGATTTTGACACCTTGCCTTAGAGGCATAGATTGAGGTATCCGACATAGATATGGAGATATGATCCTCAAACGATTTTTCAAATTTACAGGAAAACTTAAATTCTACTTTTTATTATGCTGATCCTTCAAGAACCCTCCAATATATGAAAACCTTATAAAGGATTAACTATGCTCATATCGAATGCATACTCAAATCTGAAAAACAGAACCTAGAAACGAACAAATTTAGAAAAGAAAACACTGTAATAAGTTGGAAACATGAGATACTTACACCCATTTAGGATCCGGGGATCCGCAATCTGCACAAACACGATTCCCAGTGTCTTCCAACATTCTCTCCAGCCTGGCTTGTGGACCTGTTCAATGAATAATACAAGTTAAAAATGAAGAAAACATTCTAAGTCAAAAGCATCAATGTCATACAATATTCATATCCGACACTAGTACTCAAATCTATGTAATATACTTGTAGCATGTTAGATGGATACGATACTTCAAATATAAAATACGAGTCAAAAGGGATGATACCAAAGGATCTCCATGTTTCTTTTCTGAGAAGCCAAGATGTAGTGTCTGCATCACTAGGTCGATCCCACCGTGGTGTGTCTGAACATAATAGATCGTACAAACAAGACCTTGATCCTACAAATCCAACATAATCAAATTAACCTAACATATTCTTACAAAAAATCAACTTTTGGAAAACATTTAACCTAACTGTAAATTAATGGAAGCACTATCTTGGTACAGGGTTATCATCCTCTAAAAAAATCCTTCTAAATACATGGAAATCTCGAGAAAATTTGAACATACCTATATCGAACACATACCAATATCAAACACCATCAAAATTTTCTAGGTTTCTTTATGTATTTAGAGGATCATTGAAAGTTAGGTTCTCATACACATATATCAAAAAACAAATATCAAAGACGAGTCTTTTAAAAGAAATAGAAGGTCATGACAAAATAACTTTCAGGATGACATAGGAAGTTCAATACAAGATGATAAACAAGCACTTAATCACAAGCTAACAAGTTTGCAATACGTAAAAATATATAAAAAGGACTCTTTCTTAGGTACAACTCGTCAAAATCGATCGAAAATAGCAAATAACCATCAATAGACCAAGGTGATTGATGATTATGTTATTATGGCTCTTTATTTTTTCGAATTATTTGTTTTATATTCATATGCACATGGGTATAATCCTCCAACGAATTTCCAAATACATGAAAATTTATGTTATCGATACATTCATTGCTTTCACATCCTTCTCGTGTATGCCATAATCATTTAAAAAATTACCAGTAGGAGGCGTGGGATCCGATTTTTCGTACTGGGTAGACATCTCCAGCTTCCAAATTGAAGACCTAATCATTAATCATTAATCACTCTTCTTATTTGGATACTCCCAATTGTTAGCTCCTTAATCTGCATTTAAATTACATAAAACATCCATTAAACAAATAAAACAAAAACCCAACAATTTGAATTCAAGAAACAATTCTTACATTCTAAACATCTTAGGTTTTTCATGCGAATGACGAACGAACCATTGCCTACATTGGAATTACATTAGCATTCATTAATTAATAAATAAAACCTAATCATTTGAATTCAGAAAAACAACTCTTACCTTCTAAATATTTTGGGTTCTGAATTAAAAAAATGAGATCATTCGAATGAAGAATGAAACCTTTGACCAAATTCTCCTCTGCATAAAAAATATATTGTTGAACAGTAAAAGGAAAAATTCTAAAGGAAAACAAAATATTCATATTAAAATCAAGAAAAGAAAAAGAATATAAAACTACAGCTAAAAACAAGAATTAAAAAGGTTGTTCTACATTGTTAAGAAAAAAACAAATGTCAAAGGAAGATTTGCAGTGGCATTGGAGAGGATAAGCAACTGGAAAAAGAAAACAACTTTTTCTAATTTGTCATAATTTGTTTAATTACTTTCTTTTTCAATATTTTTATTAAAATAGAATGTGGAGAATAATAGCCTCCAGACGCCAACAATTCTGGGAGTTAATTAAAGCTCGTTGGTTTCTTACCAGACGCCACAAATGCAAGAGAACCTCATTGTTCGACGCGCGTATCTAGCACGTGATTGCACTCGCTCACTTTTGTCTTTTCTATTTTTTAAAAAATTTATGGTACCTTAATTATATTTTCTTACTTAATTGCTTCAAATGAAACCTCCTTTATGGCTTTGAAATATGTTTTTATTTTTGGGATAAGTGAACATTTAGGTACTAAATTTGATATTTTTTCAATTTTATCTCTTTTTTTGTCTGCTTTAATTTTTGAATTTAATTTTTTTAATTTAGTTCATGAATATGACACTTTAAAATTATGTCACATCATCACCTAAATTTTTATTAAAATTTATATTTTTAAGTGATTGTGTAACATAGTATTAAAGCGTTATGTCATCACATGAACTAAAATTTAAAAAAAAGAAATTTAATTTTAAGATTAATATAAACAAAAACAAGTTCAAGGATTAAATTAAAAAATAACAATTTCAAACACTAATATTGCTTTATCCTTTATTTTTAAAAATATATATTTTCTACTTATTGATGATAAGGATTTGTTATAACATTCAAGTTTTATATTTTTTTTCAATTTAGTCCTTAAGTTAGAATATTTAATTTTCTTACAAATTCTTCTTGTTATGTTTTGTTGTACTATAAGATCATATTAGTAGCTGCTTAGACTCTATCGTGTATATTATCTATTGCTTAATTGTCATCTCCTTTAAAAAATCGTTTGTTTTACGCACATGTGCAAACACAATCAGCAATACATGTATGTTGACTAAAATTACTTGAAACTATTTCCCTAAGGTTAAAAGGAAAACAAAAAATGCTTGTTTTGATATATAGTGATTAATGTGGCACGCATAATACTCCTACATTAGATAAAAAGAAATATTTTATTACTTTTATTAATGATTGTTCTAGATATTGTTATGTACATTTATTGCATTCAAAAGATAAAGCGCTTGATAAATTTAAAGTTTATAAATTTGAAGTTGAATTTCAATGTGAATCGTTTATCAAGTGCTTAAAATTGAATAAAGGTGAAGAATACTATAATCTAATTTATTTTGAATACAGTGGGATTATCCATCAACTTTTAGCCCCTTACAAACCACAATAAAAAAAATAGTGTATGTGCAAGAAAAAATAAATTCTTAATTGAAATGGTAAATTTAATGTTATCATATTCAAGTCTTGGATAAGGTTTTTGGAGAGAAGCTATTCTAACAACTTATCACATATTGAATAGAGTTCTTAATGAGAAAACTAAAATAATCCCCTATGAACAATGGAAACCCAACCCTAATTACTTGAAGGCTTGGGGTTATAGAGTTATTGTTAAAGTTCAAACACCTAAAGGTAAGTGAAAGAAGAATTAAATATATATTTCTAGGATATGCACATAATAGTAAGGCATATAGGTTCATGGTAATTGAACCAAATAATTCAATTTTAATTAATGCTGTTATTGAATCTAAGAAATGTTATTTTTATGAAAATAGATTTAATTTTATTTCAAGATAATTACAACAACAATATTTAATTCATTCTTCAAATGAGAACAAGATTCTATTGGAACAAGTTGATAATAATGATGAATTTTATCAAGAATTAATAAGAAGTAAAATGATTAAAATGAAAAATTTTATTATGTTCCTTGTAGAAGGTAAAGGAAAAGTATAGGTAATAAGGTACCTTATTGTTATAATACGGAAGTTAATCTTATTACATTTGAAGAGACAATAAAATCTGAAAATTCTGCTTTTTGAAAAAAAAAAGTTATAAATGATGAGTAGATTCAATAATAGAAAATCAAATTTGGATCTTAATTAATCTTTCACAGGTGTCCAAATCAATAGGTTATAGATCTTCAAAAACAAGATGAAGGTCAATGGAACCATTGGTAAATTTAAAGTGATGTTGGTAGCCAAAAGTTTTACACAAAGGCAAGGTATTCATTACTTTAATACTTATGCTCGTGACAAAAACTCCCCAAAGAGTATGGACCTTTTTTGTGACTGCTTGTTTGGAATAAACTATTGACAAATGAGGAGCGCACACAAAGATGTATGACTATTTTTCCCTTTTGGTGAACAATGTGGAAAGGCAGTGGAATAAAAAATTCATGCTGTGAGAGATTGTGATTTCGCCCAGTTTGTGTGGAGGTCATTAATACCTATGACCAGTTGGAATTCTTTAATTTACATGTTGGGTGTTGGGTACACTAGAATATCTTAAATGAAGGGAATTTAAGCTTTGACGGGGCAAATGGCCAACTTTTTCTCAATTGTGGCCTAATTTCTTTGGAAAAATTGTAATGAATTCATTTTTAATAATGCTAGTAAAAGTAGCCATGAACTTATTGCCTCGACTCTTGCTTGGGCAAAGTCTTTTGGTTTTAGTGATAATATGGAATAGTTGGCCTATTTTTCTAAAACGGAACAAGGGTGGTAGCATCCTGATTTAGGCTAGATCAAGATTAATGTCGATGGATCAATACCAATGAGCAATACCAAAGCAACAATAGGAGGAGCTGTGAGAGGTGCAAATGGGAATTGGTTAACGAGTTTTGCAATGATAATAGGGGTGTCTGATGTATTTCAGATTGAGGCACGAGCAGTTGTTGAAGGGTTGAAGTTGGCTTGGTCAAAGGGTTTCAATCAGGTAAAGGTTAATTGTGATAATGCAATGTTAATAGATACTATTCAAAATGGTTTCGCATCAATTAGTAATATTGCAAAAGTCCAATTAATACATGAATGGTGCACTAAAGATTGAAAAGTAAGGTTTAGATATGTTTTGAGAGACAGTAATACGGTAGCTAATAGTTTGGCCAAGGCAACAGTAAGGAAGTTAAACCAATCAGTTCTTCTCACATATCCACCACAGTATATTACGAGATTAGATTGATGTTAATAATTCACTGCATGAGGAGGCCTCTATCCCCATACATTCCTAGTTTTTAGGCATGTATTTTCTATTTTCTATGAAAAAAATTAATAATTCATATTATATAAATTCTAAAATATTTATTCGTGTATTTCTTTTATTATCATGTTATATTTTTATTATATTATATCCAAATAACCAAGCAATAAAAATCCAAACAGCATAAAAATGAAGAATAAAGAAATGAAAGTAAATAAATTTATATCTTACATTTAAATTGATTACACTAAAATGGTTGCAGTATCAACAACACTCAACTTCTCCACTAAGCACAAATGAGAAGAGAGCCTAAATTACAACAATAAATTTAAGCCTTTTTATACATAAGAAATTACAATCCGCAGTCTAAAAAAAATTATAGAAATCGAAATTCAAACTCAAAACCTATTAAATTCGGGTAGAAATTGCAGCCTGCAACTTCAAACCCTAGACCGGTTAAATGCCACCTTTTACAGTGGTGACATGAACCGACCGAGCTAGTTTATGCTATCACTAAGCCTAAAACGGGGCGGAAAATTCAAATCATCACTGCATTTTTATACAAAAGAAATCGCAGCCTGCAGTTCAAAAATAAAGGAAAGGATTGTAGACATTGAAATTAGAACTCCAGACCAACTAAATGTTACCTTTCTAAAATGACTGCATCAACTAACTCGGCTAAATTTAAGCCACTGTTACTAAGTCTAAAAGGGGTGGAAAATTCAAACCATCGCATAACTTAACAGGTTAACCTAAGACTAGTAATCTATCGTTGTGGGAATAATATACCGCTTACAGTTATAAGTCTTCAATCTGCTCCAGGGAAGAGAAATGTGCATCAACTTTGTTGAGAGTTTCTTGATCAATTTCCATCGATGCGAACAATTTCGGCATTGGATAATTTGCTACTTTTCCAGGAGTTGTGTCGTTCTTTATGTCCTGCTCGTTCAACGTGTCGGGATCTTTAATTTCTGTTGGAGTAGACACTGTGCTTTGATTGTAAAGTTGTGCTTTCATCTCTAGACAAGATTTTATATCCTCTTCATTTCGAGCTTTGTTCAACTTGTCCATGATATCACTTAACATCGAAGATCTCTCGACCCACAAGGGATTTGCCTTCTTCAACCTATTATCAAGTTTATTTTGATCATCTGGATCAGTAGCTCCATTGTTAGGTTCACTTTTCTGAAGCTTTTTTATTCCCTGGTCAACAATTTGCAGTATCCTCTTTCTGGTGTTATCAGATCTCACAGGATTCGATCTTAGTGCCAACTTCAGACCTGAAGTCATTGCCAAGGTCTCGTCTTCCTGTGAAGTGGAGCTAGGCTTAGACTCTTCATCCTCATCAGACCCGTCTTGCATAGGTTTTGTAGAAAAGACTTCCTCAAGTAAACTAACATTCTGCATGTACCGGTCAAAAGCATCGTTTTCAATTTCAATATTTCTGTCCTTGAATTCCTTCAACTTGGAAAACCTCCATTCATTTAAGGCAACAGCATCCTGAAATAGTGCACAGGTTAAGGCTTATAAAGTAATATATCAAGCTTGAACAAGAGTATCTGTTTACAGTAAACAGTACCATACCTTTCTTGTCAGGTGTTTCTTCGTGCGGACCTGCAGATTGTCAAACTGTGCAAAAGCATTGGAAAGTTGCCGAAATGAGGGAACCCTTAAGGGAGTCCTGAACAACATTCATCATGTGAGAAGTCAGCCACAAGTCAAATGACAAACTCAAAAATCAATTTAAAGCTCAGAAAGATAGCGTTGAAAAACTCATGCAGACAATAATGAAGTCAGTAACTCAAAGAGTGAAAAACAGAACACTATGGGGGTCCTGAAGGCTTTACAAGAAACCAAAAACAAGTGAGAAACTACATGCATGCCTAACAAAGTTTGGCAACTATATTCTTCACAGTGGCTGTTTCACATAGAAAGTGACATTGCTTGTAGAGAAATATGCTTCTTCGATTTTGTCCCATTCTTTCAGTTTTGATTGCTAGATACAAGATAGACTTCTATGCCCAAATCAAATATGAAAACTACATGCATATTGTTAGTGGATTTTTTATACTTACGCTTGAGAAGAAGCCTGAGTTGACTTCTGGTCCGATGACGGAGTGCTTGAAGACGGTGTCTTCTCTGGAAAAGCTGAATTTGACTTTAAAACTGAAATTGCAATATAAATCAGAAAGTTAGTTACTTATGATGCTCATTGCTTCATTCCTTGACAATACATATATCCTCTCAACTATCCAGTCTTCAAAAATATTTGCAGCTTCATTTTGCAGACAACGACAACTAATTATGTTGTCAAAAATTTCCCCCTTGATATCAAGTAAAAAGGGGAAACTATATGACCATGCTTTTAGAAATAAGTACAAACCTAAGCTTATCATATTGCTAGCCTTGAATAGGAGATATGGCCATTCCAACAAAATTAAAATGTTTAATCTTGTGACTCAAGGTACATGACCTGACCTATGTTGCTCTGACTTTTTAATTTGCTAGAAGTACTCATATCCAACACTTACACCCACCACATTTCTGGACATAGGTATGCGGATATGACCCTTCAAAGACCCTCTAAATACTTAGAAAAACTTAATGAACATACCCATATCCAACACTCACACTCAAGTCCAATAACATAGCATATGACTACCAAGAAGAATCCTTGTGTCTTTATAATGTGTTCCAAGATAACATCCCTTCTAGCCATCTTCAACATGATTTGTACTTTATATCCACCACCCACAGACCCTAAAACTCTGACTTCTTCCCGATAAGTAATCACAAAATTGGATATCATCCCGTTACCAAAAACATCTGATTTGACAATAACAAAAACGAACTAGTTTTTCAAGTTTCTTGATTGATAATATGTCCATACCATGAATATGGCATGGATTTTGTGCTTTCGAGCAACAACTCTTGCACGAGCGATACGGACACCTGCAGAAATAATTTGAGAAACAAGAGTGATTTGATGGGTAAATTTTAACAGTCATTGGATTGTTGTACACTCTTCCAAAATAAAATGATAATAATAATCGAACAGCTAATTCAAGTAATCCTGTCAACTTCATAAGTTAATTACATAATTATTCAGTAGACAGGTATCAACTATAAGTTATTTGTGGAGATTACATGGTTTACTACTTGCAACTTTTAACCAAACAAAATCCAAATAACAAAATTGACAACCAACCTAAGTAACAAGCATCTAGCTTAGGGAGGTCAAAACAGGTTTTAAATTAAAAAACTTGGAAAATACCAATAAAGTAAGCCAAAACAAAAACAAAAAACGGCACAAGACCAGTACAGTACTATCTATTTTGATCTTGCTGTTTCAATTGATAATATTTCCTAGAATCATTTGTTCTTTTGGGGAGAATTACTAAATTCCAAATTGAAATAAACCTAAATCCCAATTGCCACCAAAAAGAACTCCTAACTAAACAAATTCTTCTTTTTAAAGCATTATATGAAGATAGAAAAAGAGAATTTGGATTACCTGGAGCGAGCAACATTGCCACACTGAATACATTTGGGTTTATTAAGCCCTCGCTGTGTCTTAGGAGGAGTATCCATACGCTGAAACGGTGGAGGAGGAAGAGGCGTCGCTGTTACCCCAGCAGCAGCAGCTGTAGCCGTCGTCGATGTCGACTTGATAGCGGCGGCGGTTGTTTCGCTGATGCTTTTCGTCACGGCTGGCGAAGAGGCCGCCATTTTTGGGCACGTGACTTTCGTTCTTACTGTCTTTGATTCTTGTTTGATGAATCGGATGTGATAGCACGTGACCTCTCCGGAATTAAAATCTTCGGAGAGTTTGGGATTTGGGGAGGAAAATTTGATTTCACAAAATAGGAAAGGGAAATTAGGGATATTTTAAAATTTCATAATATGGGGCTGAGCCTCCACCCATTTTTCCTCATAAAAGAGACCCAAAACAAGCCCAAATTTTTTATTTCGTAAAACCCTTTTTTTTTATTAATATTTAGTTGATTATTTTTTTGTGTGTTAAATTATAAAATAAAAATTAAAAATTAAAAATATGCTCTAAATTGTTATACATTTCATGTATTTGGAATTTAGTTCTCCTGCTTTTCAATTTAAAATTCAAGTTCAATCGTTACTATCATTAAATTTCTTTTATTAAATTCATGAGATATTTTGAAATTAAAAAAAATTCACTTGATTCACATGTAATAATAAAATAAGTTTAAAAATTTTTATCTAGATTTCTAAAATACTCAATTGAACTTATCATGATAAAATCAATTTTTTGTTGGAATAGTCTTAAGAAAAATTGATGTCAGCATTAATATTAACTATTATAAAAAAATATACAGACCAAATTATGACAAAATTATTATATATAGATTAAATCTCAAGTTTCAATATAGTATAAGAGTCAAAACTGAAATTTGACTATAGTCTTATAGTATAAAAAAATGAGAAGCCATGTGTAATCCTCTAAAACACTCATGTATTCAAATTAGATATAATCAATAATGTTTTAATTGAAAATTTACTAATATTAATTTGAACTAATTAATAATATTATAAAAATATAGAGGTTAGAAACTAGGTATAAAGATTAAAGCTTAAAATTTGACATAATAGAAGGACCAAAGTGACATTTAACCATTTGTTTATAATGTTGAAATATAAGACCTATCCACGTGTCGACAAAAGGAAAGTCCGTTAACCTTATATACAATTATTTATATATATGATGATAAAAGAAAAGAGATGTTTAACCTAGATGGAAAAGCAGTCGCAGAGCCTCATTTAAATTTTTTATAATTTATAAAATTTTAAATTAATAATGAAAAAATCACATTTTAATCTTAAATTATAAAAATATAATTTATTAAAATGGTGAAATTGGGACGGTGCGTCTCTACCTCTTAAACATGTTCTGCAATCTTGCCCAATAAGAAGGTGACGTAGAGTGAGTCCTTAATTTGTCCAGGAACTGAAAAAATGCACATCTCCAAGAGCGCTTCTACAGTAAAGCAGTAAAAACTCCCCAGAACCCCATCCAGAATCCAACTCCAATTCCTGAATTCATCTCCATTTTCAAGTTTATTATGATCTGGTTTGATCAGATTCGTATCATCTTCTGTGCATTGCACCGTAATTTGAGACCCGCAAAGTGCCCGATTACCCACAAATGCTGAAGCATCAAAAGTCTGGAGTTTAGTGCTTGATGGGATTCTTCCTGACAAGTTATTATACGACAAGTCCAAGTAACTCAAGAAAGTTAGATCAGCCATGGTGACCGGGATTCTACCTGACAAATGGTTTTCTGACAAATCAAGTGACTCTAATTGTTTCAACTGATTGATGTTGTGAGGGATCAAACCAGTCAAACCATTTCTAGACAAGTTGGGTGCAACCAGTTCAAACAGACTTGTTATCTCATTGGGAATCTCTCCAGTTAATTTGTTGCTTGAAAGATCAATGACTCTGAACGGTCCAAGATATCTTTCATATTCATACTCGTTTCCTTTCTATCTATGATCTAACCCTTGCCTTTTCAACATAGCTGTAGCCTGTACGCCTAAACAAGAAACCGAAAACATACTCGAAAATCCGACCACCACCATAGGTATAAACTCGTTTTTGAGCCATGGCGGTAAGATTGTTTAGGCATGATGGTATTGTTCCAGAGATACTGTTTTGAGATTGGTCCAAGATCTGCATGTGTGCCAGCCGGCAAAAGTTGGCAGGTATCCTTCCATTGAAGTCGTTAGCTTGTAGGCTAAGGAATACCAAAGATGGAAGGTTTTAACCTATCCAGGCTGGTATATTTCCAGACAATCTATTACTGCTTAGGTCCAAAAAGATTTAAGTTACTGCAATCCTTCAAAGATAGAGGTATCTCTCCAGAGAAACTGTTATTGTGTAAATTAAGAGCTTTAAGTGAAAACAGTGATCCCAAAGATGTCGGAATTTCCCCTGAGAAGTTGTTATTATCTAAATTCAGAACTAGAAGTTGAAACAAGCACTCAGAAAGCTCTCCAGACAAAAGGTTGCCAGAAATCTCAAGAAAAGTCAAATACTTACTCGTGATCTTACAAACAGGATCGAGCGATCCGGTGAACCTATTTTTGACAAGATTCAACACATTAATATAAGGTAAGAGTGGCAACGGACCATCAGACATGTTAGAACTCAAGTCCATTTCAGTGATGAACAGAGTGTTGGGTGATAATAGGTCTGACAGAATGCCACTCATCTGGTTATTAGAAAGATTCAAGAAATACAAGTAATGGTGTCTGAAATTCCAGCACCAGAGATATCTAGATGCTGTAAATCATTTTGAGCTTGAAGCCATTTTGGGAAGTATGGCCCCACTTTGCAAAACGATAGAGAAAGATGTCTCAACCGAAAAGGGGCAACCCAGTCACTTCTGAAATTTAGAGTTAAATGGTTCAAAGATAAGTCGAGTGACAGCAATTCGGTGAGATTTTCAAAAAGGGTTTTAGATATGATACCTCCCATGGAATTCCGAGAAGCAAGCAAATGCTTAAGCCTAGACAGGCACTCCAAACTTTCAGTCACTGTCCCGTTGAACCTGTTGTGACTGATATCCAACTCTTCCAAAGACATGAAAGCAGTATTACAGAAATTGGGTAATGGACCAGTAAGTTGGTTGCCATCCAGGACCAAGACAACAAGCTTGGAACAGTTGGAAGAAGCTAGACTAAAGCCTTCTGATAAAGAGCCATTCAATTGATTATGGGAGAGAGAGAGTGTATTTGTCAAGGAAAGAAACCTTGTAAAATCAGGCAATGGACCTTGAAGGCTGTTCCAATCCAAGTTGAAAATCTCCAATGAACTCTCTATGCACGGAGGCAACCGGGGAAACAAGCCAGTCAAGTTGTTACGGGAAGGGTCCAATGTTTTTAAAGTACATATGTTCCCAATAAATCCTTGAATCCCATCTCCAAGTTGATTGTCCGTGAGATAAAGATGTTGAAGGGAAGCCATGTTCCTGAAAATCCCTGGAATTGAGGCTTGGATCAAGTTATTATATTCAAGGTTAAGTTCAGCAAGGTTGCTACTTATATTGGTCAACCATTTCAATGCAGAAGAAGAAGAAAGCCTGTTTCTGGAGAGATTATTGACTCTAATAGGAGATGCAAAAGAACCGTTTAGAGGTTGGGACAATATTGTACCATGAAGGCCACACGACCTCAACTGCAAATTCTCTAGATGAAGAGGGAGCTTATTCACTAATTTCAGCCAACTGTTTTCTCCAACATGGTTGGAACTAAGGTCAAGATATTTTAGAAAAGATAGATGGTAAAGCCAATCAAAGCTTGTAACGCTATAATTATTGCCACGAGATCAAGGAACTCCAATCTTGAAAGATTCCCCAGCTGGTTAAGTATTCTCCGACTTAATCCAGCATTGGCAATGTTTAGGTACCTTAATCTGCTCAAGGAATCATTGAAATCCGGAAACTGACTGCTCCCAAAATCATTATCACTGAGATATAGAAAATTCAAATGCTGAAGTTGAAGCAGTGAAGGATTAATGGTACCTCTCAGCGGTTCATCACTAAAGGAAGGACGAAGATCAAGCTTGGTTCGCTGGTTGCATCCGACACCTTTCCACTGACAACAATCACGAATTCCCCAAGAAGAAAGTAGTCCATGATCATCGACCAGGCTTTGCTTCAACGCCAGTAGAGCTTGTCTCTCCTTGTCTTTGCATAGGATTCTATCTTCTCGTGCACTTAGGTTACAGCCATTAGCAAATTTGATGCGCAAGAATAGCCCAAGAAACAAGACTAGAAGCTGAAACAACCTTCTGGAGCTCATTCTCTTCAGATTCATCAAATTGCTACACAAAAAAAAACATTATGACTCTTTGCTTAATTTTAAGACTTTCATACAAACCAAATCAATTGGGTATATCACCACTCATCAACCGAGACTATATGAGTAGTGAAATTATAGAATCCCATTCCTTTTCACATCATAATAATAAATATTAATACTGTACATAAAATCTAAAACATATAATAAGATTTGAATCTAAAACAACATAATTTTTATAGCCTTTCAATATTTCCATTTCAATTAAAATCTCATTACTTTTATCAATTATATATATTCATTATTTTTCACCCTTATAATCTAGTATAACTTATATACCTAACAGTATGCTTAAGTGTCACTTTCTACATATATATTTTTCAAACTTCAACTCGGGTTACATGTTTTGTTGTTAAAATATTATTTATAAATATTTTATAATTAAATTTAAATTATATTTTTATTATATTATATTAAATTTTAATTTTGGTTCAAGATTCAAATTACCTATTTTATTATTTAAAAATACTTTTATCTGAGCCTTTTTTGTAGGATCCAATAATATTAACATAAGGAATATAGGAAATGGATAAACTAATTGGCATAAAAATATAAAAGCTACATCTTCCAATTATATCCCATACATACTGCATAACGCAAAGAGAGCTTGCCTCCTACAAAACCCCAAACAAATTACATGACTAAATGATACCCAAATCAAACATTCTACTTGCCATCACAACATGACAGATTCAATGGATACTACAGCCCCCATCACTGCTCTTTCCATATCCTTCCTGTCACTCTAAGCTTCAATTCTTTCCGGTCTCCCCCAGAGAAGAACAGAGCCATGTTGCGTTGTATTATGAGACCATCGAAACTGTCACGCACCTTTCTATGACTATCCCTTATGCTTCTTGGCACCCCTTGCCAAATCATCTTTCTCCCATTCCCACCCACTTCGAGGCTGTAGCTATAGTTCTTTGCCTCGTTATCGTCACCCATAAACCGCAAGAATGCTATGTAGACGGGAGAGATTCCGAGCTGGAAGGCTTCAAAATGTAGGCAAAAGTACTGACCAAAGCAACTGAAAACCTAAAATTGTGCAAACAAATCCAACTATTAGTGACATACTTCCTCTCAAAATCCTTTAAATTATAATCCAAAACAACAAAGTTAACTCTATTGAATATCATTGACCAAAAGAAAGAACAATTTATTATTCAAGTAGAAATCAACCAAGTAAGATACTCCAATTTTTTACAGGAAAGTTTTGTTACTTGAGAGTAGGATGCTAGTGTCTGACACGAAAATAAATTTTTGCTAAGCTTTTTCCATGTGCTTGGAGAGTCTTGAGGGTATGGGGACTCCAAGCAACATAGAAACAAAGCCACTTTAATAATTTCAGATCTCCACTGATAAGGTTGTTTTCAATGGTAGAATAATAGGGGAAACCACTGGTATATACGTTATATGATTCTCTAACCATTGTGAACCATATCTTTTATAAATTTCAGATCCCCACTATGATTGTTTTCAATGGTATGTACTTTATAAATTTCCGGTTCTTGAATTTGCATAAACGGTAGAATAATTCCTCTTCTAGAGGGTTAGAGAGAAACCAAAATGTGATTAGAAATGCTGAGCGAGGATAAAGCAATAATACCGTTAGCATCCATGTAGCATTCTCAACTTCATGCGGGTTTGATTTGACATAACGGTGATTGAAAGTGCTCCCATTGTGCATGTCAACTTTGTGATCATCTTTCAGATGGGCCACAAGATAAGGAATATCACCTATGACACTGCATTCTGACCCAGCATAGGGGCAGCTATATGGCCTATAAGAACATTGGGACTCATGTTTTAGCTTACTGTAATACGGATAGATGCCTATGCACCCAAAACTCTGGTATTTGCAGGGAAGCTCAAGAGATGCAGCAACCTTCTCCAACGCAAGACACCTAATATTACCAAGTTCATGTCTGCATGTGGGGCACCGGTTGTGCACCCTTGGCTTGCAACCAGAACACAATGTGTGTCCATTTGAACACTGCATTAAAAATAAAAAAATCAGCAGTTAGTCTACAATGTTCATGTTAATTTCACTATTAAGAGATGCAACAAAATACAATAATACATAATATATTCACAAGCCAATAAAGAGCACAATGATAAAGGAATTTCATTCCATAGTGCAGCTAAGTATACATTACAGCTGAGATGGATGCTCTCATTATCAGAGTGGATTTGGCTCTTCTGACAGAAGAAGTTTCCATTTAGCAGTCCTTCAAAAGGAGCTATTTTAAATATATATATAGAGATTAGGTTCTTGATTGGATCCATCCTAGCCATGGAATGCTAACATGTTTTGTCTTAGCTTCTTGGTTAAAACCATGAGGGCTAGGTAAGTAATGATCAGCAACCAGAAGTAAAACAAGACGAAAAACGTCAAAAGAACTTCAAACGTAAAATATTGAACCTATGTCACCATATTAATGTGTGAGGTTAAATCAATACAGCCGATGGCAAGTGTATGCAGAATAGAATCAACTTGTAAATAGACATTGTTTGCTAAGAAATCCTTAAGATGATTTGTACAAGTAACGTAATTTGAAACTGATATTATGGATAGAAACCGATTCCACAAGACAAAATATAGAATGTGCAAGTAAACAACTTCATGGAAGCAATCACTGGTTATAAGGTTTCATATGATCAAACCTGATGAATTGGAGGGTACATTGCATTTAAGCAAACAGGGCACTCCAGCAGCTCACGAACGCTGCTAGACACAGTCACATTAGGTTTAATAGCAGCTTGAGTAGGATCATTAACGGCTTCGCAATCCATAATGTCGTCATTTTGTGGAGGATCAATAACCTCAGGCTTACTTTGCAAGTCGTCAAAAAATGGATTCACAGATGCCATGATAGTAGCAAAGCACGTCTAAACTGAAAATACAAACAAAAATGCAAGAAATTAGTTAGCATTCTGCTTACTACAAAATGTTTTATACAAATCAAATTCAAAGATCAGTTCATTGTTCCACCCATCATCACTAACCATCATGAAACAATATCAAATACTTAACAAATAATGGGTAAAAAGCATGTTCCTCGCTTAAAAAGGATAATAATGTCACATTTAGATGAAACTAGTGTAGGATCATTCTTAATAACAGTTTAATACAATCCCTTCTACGAAACCAACCTTAGGACAACCGAACACAAAGGTCAATATTGATATTCTTTTAGCAAGTCATTTAAGAATCAACAGCATGAATAAAATTAGTCAGCATATGATTATATGAATCAAACCAGCCCATATTTGATCATTCAGAGTACTAACCAATTCATACAATCTTTTTTCTCCTAACCTGACAAGCAGGGTATCCAAACACAAAGATCAACTGATATTTACCTTTTTAACAAGTCATTAAAGAATCAACAACATGAATATAATTAATCAGCATTTGATTATTTGAATCAAACCAAGCTATGTTAGATCTATCACATTCACATACTAAACATTACATATAATGCTCAATTATATAATTATTTGAATCAAACCTAAAGATCAACAATTACCAAGCCATTTATGAATCAACAACATGAATATAATTAATCAACATTTGATTATTTGAATCAAATCTACCTATTTATCATTCAATAATAATAACTAAGGTTCATCAATGCACATCATCAAAAAACAGTTTCCACTAACAAAAAAACTGATAAAGAATTCAATCATTAAAACAAAGTATTCTTACCACCCACTTTTTAAACCCTCGATGCTTCCCCTTTTTTTTTTCTCTTAAATGTCACCAACCGGTCTGCATTCCACCTTAATTTACCACAAAAATAAACATTCATCAAAAAATCAGATTACAATTTTTTTTCACAAAAAATTCATAATTGTGAAGATCACAGGTTACAAACAATGTAGGTGAAATAATCAAATATCTTCCAAAAAAATCATTACCAAAAACCCTAAAAGAATCAAACAGATCTACAATATTCCAAAAGAGGAAACTTTATAACCAATATACGAAAAATTAATCTAGATACCAAAATACACAAAAAAGAAAATTACACACCTTCAGCTCAAAATCGAAAACCCATTTGAATTAAAAGGAAAAAAAAAAACAAAGAAAGAGGCCCAAGATGAAAACAAAGAAGAAGAAGTAGCAGCAGTAGCAGTAGTTTTTGAAGGAAATGGGCGGAAAAAAAAATATTTTTCCCCCTTAGGGGTGAGTTATGGTGTAATAAATAAGGACATAAATGGAGAATTTCAAATTAAAGAGAGAGGGGGAGCGTGGTGGGGATGCTTGGGAAATGGATTGGAGAGAGAAATTTCTCGAAAAATACAAAAAGAAAGAGAAAAAAGAAGTGTTTGAACTTGTCTGGCTTTTTGGTTTCGATAACTTCTAACGAAAAAAAAAAAACTATTTTTCTCTTTGAATGAATATGGATAAGGAGGCACGCACGCAAACGTGTGCGATTGGGATGAAGGATGTCACCCTTTAACGAACTGGGTTTCCATCATTTTTCTCAAGTCTTAATTTGAACCTTTAAGAACATCTCATCAACTTTCTACAATCAATTAGTCACTCATCTTTCTCTTAAGCAACAAACATCTCCACCGAGCCTTAAAAGTGAAAATAGGTATATTCAATTAGTCATAATTTTGATGTTTCACTACTTTTATATTGATTGTACTTTTTAAATTTCTTATACTTCTACACATAATATGTTTTCACTAGATCACTTTATAATCTATCACAAACCTGAAAGGGACAAGTGTTATATTGGAATACTAATTATACTAGTGTAACGTAGCTTCATTAAGCTTTATGCATCCTCGAGCAACCTTTTGCACTTCCAATGGTTACAAACCATTTGCACCTCTAATGGTTGCACACCACGTAGCACTAGGTGCACCCAATTGCGTCTTCCACTTAACTTGTTTAACTTGCACCCTACTAGAACATATTTTTTTTTATAAATAAGAACGTGTCCCTCTCATTAAAACACACTTTAGACACCACCATATACCTCAAAATACTCTTCTCTCGTTCATTTCTCACACATTAGTCTAAAAAGGATAAGCTCTCTTTCTCGATATTCTTAAGTTTTCTTTACATTCTCTTTATATTTTTATTTGATTATTGACTTGATCATTGAAGTGTGCTTTAAAGGAAAACCTCCAGTACCCTTAACTAAATATTAATCTTGTAGAACCATGGTAAGGGGAGTTGTTATGATCGATATTATCATGATGACTCCACCACTCACCTTCCAATAAGATCCATTTGGTGAGCCCCATCATCGTCGTCACATTCATCACGAATGTCAAACATATTCACAACACTTATTGTTTAGTCGTACTCATTGTCGTAGGCTAAGAACTTTCTCACTCGCAACAATACTATAATGTGAATAAGGACAAATATGCTAGTTGTGAAGCACTGCCAACTCAGTTTAATACAATGTAGGACTCCTTAACCAACAACCAATAAGAAGCAACTTTGGGGACCAAACATAGGGACAGGAGGCATTATCCCCTATGGGAGATCATCTTTCTCTTATCATCATCATATATCACCGATATCTTCAACCTCATTATTGATTTTTCTTTATTACCACGCTCTTTCACTGACTTAAGCATTAGAGAATGTCATTTTCCAAACTCGATCCGTATTAAAGTAAATAGAATTGATGTAACACATTTTTTTAAAAAATGGATTTAATTTAAATTTTTAAAATATTTCAAGTACGATTATAATTACAAACAATAAATATCTAAATCAACTATAATTAAAATCAAGCATTACAAAAAGCATAATCGAACTAATAACCTTATTATAGACAACCGACACATGTTTTAAGCAAAGTGGGAGTTGAACCCAGAATTTCAGCATCCCAAAGCCTCAACATTTACCAACACTGCTAAGATCTGTTTAAAGTTATGCAAATCAAACATCTTTAACTCTTATTTTGAGTAAAAGCAAAACTAATTGAGTTTTAAAAGAAAATATTATTGATTTGAATTTAACTCGGTCAATATTGATAGAGTTGAAAAAATTGAAAATCAGTTCAAATAGTAGTGTTTAATTTGATTTTGAATTGGTTTTATTAGATTCAAATTGATTTTAGTTTAATTATTGCTTAAATATATTTGAAAACCAATCCAAATCGAATCTATGTCAACCCTAATTATTGAGTTCAAGTGTTAGAATTATCAATTGAACTAAATCTAATCTATTACTTTTATCCATCAATATCTAATATATTAATCATTATCATGAAAATGCGTAGAACCCATTTATTAATATGAAAATTAAATATATATTGAATAATAATCGACATGAAGTAATAGAGAGAAGACAAACCCTTAAATTGTTCTACTTAAAGTAGCTTGCAAGGCTAATCTAAAACCTTTTTAATATGAAAACTTTAAACTTGAGTTGAAGAATGAGAATAAGCTCATTTTTATCCGGCTAATCAAGTGTAGAGAAAGAAAAGAAAAAACGCCCGTCTATTAAGGATTGAGTAGGGGGTTGGGCCTTGCTATGGATGACATTGCCGTCCAAAGACGCCCCTCATTTTCCGTCTTTACTCCTTTTAGGCATAATTGCAAAAAAAAACCCTCAATGTTTGGGGGTTTTTGGTTTTGTGCCCTTAACCTTTTTATTTTTTGATTGATACCCTTAACGTTACGATTTTTTAAGAAATCAGCCCAATTTTAACAGTCAACTCACGTTGACCATTAATAAAACTGTAGGTCAACATAATTGCCCATGTGATATGCCACATAAGAGCATGACGTCATAGATGATGTCATCTATTTAAAAAAAAAATTCTCATTTTCTCTCTTGCCAAACACCGCTTTTTTTTCTTCAAAATACATGGTTGCTGCCATTTTTTTCTCTCATGCCAAACACCATTTTTCTTTTTTAAAACATATGGTTGTCTCATTTTATTTACAAGAATCTCATGCACGCACTTACCAAAATTTACAATCCAGGTCAATAAAAAACTCAAATGTCACTACAAAAACTATCCTTACAAAAACCACCACCGCATACTGTTCTTACTTCAATAAAAATTTCCACGCTTTTCTTTTTCTTCTAGATCAACCTATTCAAGAACCCTGCAATGGCCAAACATATTCATTATTTTAACATCATATAACATAATATCTAAGTGAAAATCATAGTATTAAACGAATGTAAGGAAAAAAATAAAAATAATAATAAAAGAAGAAGAAGGCGATAGTGAACAAGTAAAATAGATCATTCTATTGATAATTGTAGCTGTTGAGATAAGATATGAGTTTTTCAAACCTTTAAGATTGGATCTAATTAGCATTTCTTTCGGTATTCAAAAATTTAATATTTCATCAAATCCAATAAGAGAAATTTATAAAAATAAACTATCCACAGCTATATAAAAATAACAAAAAAAACAAATGGGGTGAAAAAGAAAAGGAAAAAAACCAAATAAGAAAATCAAATGCTTACTAAAAGAAGGAGAAAAAATTTAAAAGAAAAACGAAGAGCATGAGACAACTTACAGCTATGAACAAAGGGGGAAGAACAAAGAAAAAACCCCAAAATCCCAAATAGATAAAACAACAGAACCAAATTCAAATTGCTTTAATCCTTAAGCAACTTGAGAATGAGAAAAAAAAGTTGGGAATTCACGATTTGGGAATTTGGGGATTCAATGAAGATTTGAGAGTTTATGGATTTGGAGGTTTATTGAATTTGGGAAATTAGGATTTTTTTGTTTTATGTTTATTAAATTTGTTTTATTTTTTTGCCACGTCAGCATTTTTATTTTAATGTCTGCCACATCATCAGTCAACTGGAATGCCACATAGACCAATTTTTTTGACGGTTGTTGACTAACAGTCAGTTAACAGTTACCGTTTGAACTAAGGTGATGTCTGAAAAATCAGTTATGTTAAGGGCCGATTTCAGAAAATAACAAGGTTAGGGGCATATATCCAAATGCCCCCAAAGTTTGAGGGCTTTTTTTGCAATTATGCCCTCGTTTTATCATATGCTTCCTTTTTTCAAACACCTTCCTACATATGTCAACTGTATGCAAAGTCAAAAGTTATTTATGAAAATCTTATTTCTTTAACGAATTTTAATTGAAATGACAAATGTTTTATGTATAAAATTTTAATAATATTCAGTTTGATTCTTAGATTGTTTTCGTTGTTTTATTATAATAATATTTTAATTTTGTTGATATATTAAATCAACGGATGTAAAGATTAAAATGATATAATTTTGGTCCAAAAGTAGAGAAGAAAAGATCCTCCTTCTTAAAATGTCTGTCGCCCTTAAGTCTATAGGGTTGGATCTCAGGTCAGATTGTTTTTATTATAATTATATAACAAATCTCTCTTTTTTTAATTATTCTTATTTTCTAATTGAATTTATGTTGAATTAATTTGTGTTCTGAATTTCATTAAAAGCATTATAATGGTAGATATTAATGTAATTGTACATATCAATTAAAGGAGCTCAATTATATTGTTAATTTTTTTTAAAAAAGAAGAAGAATAAAAGCAAAACAACATGCAACAATTATAATATTAGTTCAAGATAAATACAAACGTTATTTAAATTAAATTAATAAACATATTTAATAATAGTGATTGTTTGCTTCATATGTTATAAATTTATAGAAATTTTTAAAAATAATATAGTGTTATATTACCTCATCATTATTGAAAATATTATTTGATCACTCTCTAATGTCATTTTGTTTGAATATAACTCAATTTTGTTTCTTTGAAAACCATTGCTTTAATTCTCCATTCTTTTTATATGACTTTGACTTATTAATCCTAAAATTCTCCATTTTTATTGGTAATTTTTCTTAGATGCTACTTTAATAAATATACCTAATTATGGAATGTTATTTATAAAGTTAACTTAAAAATTTAATTGGTATATAGCTTTAATATTAATTAAGTGATAATTAAGATGCTTAAAATTCTATTAAAATAATTACTTTATTTTATATCAATAAAATTAACACAACTTTTTTAAGTGAAAATTTTAACTAATAATTGTAAATTAAATTATAATTATCATATTTTTATTTATATTTTATACTTAGAGTTCTATTCAAGTAATTACTTTATTTTTAAATTAGCAACTTTTTACACTAATAATTCTAAGTTAAATTATAATTATTTTTAAAATTAATCTATTAATAAAGGGCATTCTCATCGGTTCAAAGTTTTTTCAAATTTATGTTTTTATATATATTATAGATTACTTTTTAATTTTTTACAATTTTTTCGATTTTTATGTATTTATTGACATGACAATACCATTCAATTGATGATGTAACATGTATGCCACATGACTGGTCCACAGCATAAAAATGTTATAAAAACTAATTAAAATGTGTAACGGAAGTCAAATTCAAGTATTAAATTAGACCAAAGAATTTAAGTACTAATTTGAACACTGAAACCAAATACATGTACCAAAAAATATATTTACCCTATTCTTTTCTACCATAGAAAAATAATATATGAAGTAGCATACAAAGCCGATCACTTCAATAGCTTCTCTAACGAATCAAATTAAGTATTTCTTATTGGTTTACTGAAAAAATTGGGTTAATAGTTTGTTAGAATTCTATGACTAATGTTTCTAACAAAATTCACCCAAATGCTATCTGCCATCCAAAATTGGGGTAGATTTCATGATAAAATGCTACCAATGCTCTATATGGTTGCGTTGACAGGTAAAAGAACAAAGAATCCCAAGACAAAATCAATGGACTTAAATGCAGTAGGAAAAAAGGAAAGGTGAAGGGTCTAAATGCAGTAGAAAAAAGAGAAAGGAATAAAAGGGAGGTGAAGGATCAATTGCATAAAAACCGAGGCCCTTGAAAAGAGAGAATAATTCCGTCAGACTACATATGAGAACAATAGTTAAGATTCTGTGTTGACATCCTGATAATCAGGATTCAAATTTTGTTGATGTAATTATTTCTCCATTAATCTGTAACTTGATTTTATATCAAAGAGAAGAATTCTTAATATATATATATATATATATATCGATCTTAGGAGATTAATCGCTTATTTAGTACTTTGAATATTAAAATACACTACTTTGATTAATATATTTGTACTTTGAATATTAAAATACATTACTTTGATTAATATACTAACATAATCAATTATAATTTATCTATAAACTTCATTAATTGAGTTTTAGTTTGATTGATATTGACATTATTGTCAGTGTAAAATAACGTGAGTTCGAGTGTGTTAAAATGCATTATTCTCCTATTTAAGGGTCGGGGGAGAGGCTATGAGTACTTTTAAGTATTGTATTAAAAAAAAAAAAACCTTCCTTATGACTTCCTTATGACAAGTGTCCAAGTTAAGGTTTTTTTTAAATTTTTTACATTATAATATAATGGTTTAATTTCAACAATGATCCCTCTATTTGTTTTTTTTGAGATATTTTAGTTTTGGTCCATATATTATACTCAAAATTTAATCTCTATTCTTTAATTTTTGACATAATTTGGTACCTTAACTTTTTACAATGTCATTAGTTAATATAAATATTTTATTCTAATTAAAATCTTGATGTGATTTTTAAGAATAGTTAAAATCGCTAATTTTTTTTAGTTATTTAGGTCAATTACATTGACTTTTTTTGGTCACATGGCTATAAGTGAGGTTTTTTTTGTACACTGATTTATTTGACCTCAAACTTTATAAAAAATCATTTTAGTCATTTATTTAATTTTTCATCCCTTTTAGCCTTTGAACTTGTGTTATTTGTCAAATTATCCTAAAATAGATGGAAAAGTTAATACATATTAATTTTATGACGTGGCATCCATGTTTATGCCACATCAATAATTAATTAAATTTTAAAATTCAAAAATATAAAAATCCAAAAAATAAAATTATTAAAAAGCATAAAGATTATAAAATCATTTAATAATAAAATTATAAAAATATTCTATAATATTTAGAAATTTTAAAACATTTTAATTATTTGTTGGCGTGACATACACGTGTACGACCACGTCAACAAAGTTAACAAATGTTAACTTTTCCGTTCATTTCGGGGTGTTTTGACAAAAAGCACTAATTAAAGAGATAAAATAGGCAAAAATTAAATTAAGAGCTAAAATGACTTTTTGTAAAGTTAGGAGGCTAAATAAGTTATTATGCCTTTTTTTTTTTGTGAAAGAAAAGGAGTTACACCAACTACAATAACCACCCATTGTCTTTTTCTTCTTGTTACAAGACACTTAATTCCTTTGGAGCCTCCTTAAGGATTTGAAGGCTTGTTTTCCAACTCAAGCTAAGTTTAGCAAGACGATTCGCAGCCAAATTTTGAGATCTTGGGATGTGTCTAATCTTCCAATTTCCTTCTGTCTACATGACGCGCTGAGTCCTTTGGAGTACTGCAATCCTAGAATTTTCTAGACTCGGGTTTCTTAAATTCTGGGCAACTTTAAGATTATCGGTTCGAATAATAACTCGTCTGTAGCCTTTGTTAAGCAAGATAAGAACTCCATAAAAAATACGCCTCCCCAATAGCAGCATGTCCTGAACCTCTACCTAAGCCCCATCAGTGGATAAAAAGATCCATGTATCATCCCATTATTCCTTTTTTTTTTTTTTAAATTTCAAGATGTCGCACCAACAAATTTAATAGAAGAATTTTAATGATGTTAACAATTAAACTTAAATTTTAAATTCAAAAAAAATTAAATTCTTAAAAATAAAAATATGAAAACTAAATCCCAAATGTATGAAAAATACAAAAACTTGAAGCGTATCATAATATTTGAATTTAAAAACTATACATTATAACATAATGGTTAAATTTCAACTATGATTACTCAACTTTTTCTTTTTCAGATTATATAACAACAGTCAAGTTTTAGTTTTGGTTATTATATTATGTTTAAATTTAATCAATATACTTTAACTTTTTATACAATTTGCTACACTAATTTTACAATGTCATTAGTTAGTCTAAATACTTTATTTTAATCAAATTATTGACGTGAATTTTATTTAATTATTAAAATTATTAAATTTTGTTAAATTTAATTAATCAAGTCCATTACAATATAAATTTTATGTCAGATAATTACTAAGTGAATATATATATTTTACTTTCAAGACATCACATCGATTAATTTAATAGAAAATGTTAATGTTGTTAGCAACTACATTGAAACTTTTAAATGTAAGAAATAAAGTAACTAAAATTTTAAAAATAAAAGTAATTAATTAAAAAAAGTAAGCGAATGGGACGTATTATATGATTACGAGGACCATAAATTCTATTTTTATTTATATAATTTAATTGAAATGAAAATCGAATTTTGAAAAATAAAAATAAAAATCGAAGCCCAATTCGTTCTATTATGTGGGAGCTGCCTACCAGACCCGTTAAAGACTGTGCTGCGTAACGGATGGCCAGGTCAACCTGGTGAACAAAAACCATTTACATGATCGGATTCGAGTATGGATTCTGGATTTCTGAAAAAGATCCGATAACCCATTGACCCGTTTTTATTTTCATTTATTTTTTAAAGAAAAATAATAATAAAGTTCCCGAACCCAAGCAAAAATAGCTTTACAGTAACAAGCTAAAAGAAACTCCCTCTCCCGCATAAACCCTAATTCTCCGTAAGTGATTAATCCAATCAGCTCTTCTTATCATTTCTTTTAAAATTTTACTTTTTCTAATTTATGAGAATTTATTTTTTTGGAATTTATTGTAGCATTTTGAAGAAGAGAATTTTGCGATTAAAAAAAAAATGCCAGACACGCAGGCTCTCGTCAATGATTTTCTTAACAAGCTTAAAAAACGGTGAAGTATTTCATTTGATTTTCATTTCATATGAATTTAAAAGAAAAGGTTAGATATGAACTTTTTGTTTGTTTGTTTGTTTGGGGTGGTTGGGCAGTAAGATTGAGGGTTCACAAGCAACAGCGAAGCAGACAGCGGAACTGCTTCGGTCAGTGATTTCTCAAACTCGAATGCCTTATACGAACCAGGCTGCTGCTTTGATTCATTCGGTTAAAGCTGTTGGAGAACGATTGATTGCTGCAAATCCTGTCGGTGTGTTTTTTTTTTTCGTTTTGGGTTTAAATTGATTTTTTTATTTATGTTTGAAAGTTAATGGTTTGTATTTGATATCATTTTGGCTTATGCCATTTTTTTTAATTATGAAATTGTTGGCTGACTTTGATTCAGAACACTGGAAACAGTAAATGGTTATTGGAGTATGCATTACAATTGCTGTGTATGTTTGAGGACCCTGTTGTTTTGTGCTTGATTCTGTCCGTCTTTTTAGCTATGGAATGATTATGGGACAGTGTTCTGTATATGCTTGAACTGGAACTTGAATGGAAAATTTTAACCCCCATAATATTTCCTTTGAGTTCTCTTGCATTCTGTTTGCTCCGACTAAAGAAGGCGCAATAAAAAGTGATGTTAAAGTAGAGTTTTTTGAAAAAAGCATTGCCTCAAATTAAAACTATTTCTAATAGCTTAGAATACCTTTATGTTTGAAAATTCTATATAAAATTATCTACTTCTCATTTTTTCAGAATGTAGTTTAGTTAAGTTTCTTTTTTTTTTTTTTTTTTTGGGGGTCTATCTTTTTGTGTTTCTAGAGTGGGGAAGCTGCTTCAAATCTTGGCCAAACATACACTATAACTTTCTCCTAGGGATTGTTGATACTTGATACTTTTGCTCTGGCATTCTGCTTTAAATTGTTAATAGTGCATGCATGTGATGGCAGAGCTTGCTGTGGGTAATGTTGTGAGGCGTGTTTTGCACATTATCAGAGAGGAGGATCTTTCTCTGACAACAGCTGCTATGGCTGGATTGAACTTATCTGCTGAAAGTGATGATGAAGATGACACTGATAGAGACAACCACCCAGCATTATCGGCTGCTGCCATTGCTGCTGCTTCTAGAAGCACTTTACGTCCACCTTCCTTGCAGACATTACTTGAGGATGTGCCTGATTCTGCAGCAGTTCCTCATACATCTTCTTCTGGCGGAGATTCTGAAGGAAAAAGCAAATGTAAACTCTTGCTCAAGACACTTGATCTATCTTCATTCTGATTGATGAGACGAGATTTTAATTTTTCTGATATTCCCTGGGACTATTGTCTCTGGAAGTGGTTAAGTATTGGTTTATGCAAAACTGGCTTCTTGTGGTGATAACTGATAATCATGCGATATTAGATCTTCTAGCGTTAACTGTTATTTATGAGTATTGATACTTAAGGGTACTAATTTCCTTTTAGCTGCTGATAAAAGTTCAAGAAGTCGGAAGCTGAAGCATGATGTCATTGAAGCAGTCAATGAGCTTATTCAAGACATTAGCACTTGCCACGAACTGATTGCTGAGCAAGCAGTAGAGCATATACATCAAAAGTATCTTTTCTGCCTTAAGCTTTTAAATTTTCTTTGGTTCTCCTCAATTTTAAAACACCGTTATTCATTCTTTGAGCAAACTGCAATATTCATATTTGATAGTCTGAGGTGTTATTTGAATTTGCTTTCAGCAAGAGACTCTTGCTGTCTTATCCCTTCCCCCAAAAAAAAAAAAATAAATAAACAAAAGGAAAAAAAAAACCCAACAGTCTATCACGTGCTGAACCATCCTTATCTATGCTGGTCGTTTCTAATCATCATTACTGTTTAAGTTTTCATGACTTATTAACGTTTGAAGCAATTTGGCCTGTGTTCTCATATTGTTTTCTACCTATGATCGTTTCAAACGTCAACTTACCCTTTTACTGATTATATTTAAAACATATTGTCAGTGAGGTGATATTAACTTTAGGCAGTTCAAGAACTGTGTTGGAATTTCTTTGTGCTGCAAAAGAGAAGAAACGATCATTTCGGGTATTTGTTGCTGAAGGTGCTCCAAGGTTTGTACTACTGGCTATTATATTTTGCAAGGCAAAGACATTCCTTTAAGCTGCTGCAATTTTGATATCCTGCCTGTAACAACTTAAGTTTTTGTTTGTTTGTTGTTTTAATTATTTTTTATTATACTTGGCGTTGACTTAGGTATCAGGGGCATCTTCTTGCAAAAGAATTGGTTACAAGAGGTCTACAAACTACTCTGATTACTGACTCTGCAGTTTTCGCCATGATTTCCCGAGTAAACATGGTATATGGTGTTGAGTTCTTCCTAATTGTTGATGGTTTTCTTGTGCTGTTGGAGCTTGATATTCTGTAAACATGAAGGTTATTGTTGGAGCTCATGCGGTCATGGCTAATGGGGGGGTCATAGCACCAGTTGGGCTGAACATGGTTGCCCTTGCTGCTCAGAAGCATGCTGTCCCATTTGTTGTACTTGCTGGCAGTCACAAGGTACTTTGGCATAATAAATGATTTACCACCAAACTTCTTTACATTTTAGTGCAATAATAAGTAAAATCACTATTCTTGTTCACTTCAACTTAGATTAACATTTTGTGTCATTTGTCTCCATGGTGGTATGAATTTCTGATTTTATATGGTTCAACTTTTTTTCCTTAGATGTGATAGCTTGAGGTGTCATGCATGTGAACAATAGGATAGAATTTGAGAGGGCTTTAGTACAAGATAGTACTGCATAAGATTTCAATTGATGTGGCAAGTTAGGACATAGAATACTTATGTACAAGCATGCTTAAGGGTGCAAAAGACAGGGTTGAGCGCATAGAATACTTATGTACAAGCATGCTTAAGGGTGCAAAAGACAGGGTTGAGCGCACCAAGTGTGTTATGTAGCAGTATTATATACCTGGCAAAGTGAGGTAAAGAGGGAATAGCATATGTTGTTTAAAGTGAAAAGGAACATATCCTATATTGGACTCTGAAATTGATGTCTGAGCTACAGAACATTCTTATCAAACATAGAGAAGGGAGAACATGGGTATGTGCAGCCTATGTTACTCAAACTCAGGAATGAGTCAGATATGGGTATATCGCTCACGCAGGTATGTTCATTTCTTTTTCTTCGAGTTTTTCCATATATTTGGACAGTCCTTGGAGGGCCAGACCTCTATACCCATGTCCTTATATGCGTGTGACATGAATGTTAGACACAGGTACTTCAAGAAAATCAAAAATCATTTTGATTTATATCTAGTGGGTCATACATATGGTCTGCTTATGATTTGTTTTAAGCACCTTAGAAAAATGAAAGAGTGGAGTAACATGGTAACAGTGTCCTATACTTGTTAGAAGAAAGCTTCTTTTATTTTTCCAGTTATTGCTACCTCTTGTAAGCCATCCAGGTTTTATCATTTTGAGGTGGTGCTTCTTTTGTTGCATATTAACAATCCGATAAATGTATTTTCTGTGCTGCATCTGCCAGTCAATTCATTTGCAAGCCAGGATGTCGTGACATTTTGTCCGTCTTCAAGATTTTCATCAGATATTGTAAATTCCCTACTTCAAAACCAGACAGAATTTGAGAGTAAACTTTTAATCTAAGTTTGAACGAAAATAATGGAGTGTGATTGTTGAGGTCAAGCTTCATTCCAAAGAAATCAACAAAAACAACTACGTAAGACATGAGGTTGGTCAGAGAAATGGCCAAATAGTTCTAAGGCACACAGATGGTTAATGCTTGCTAATGCTGATATTATAACCTGGTTTCTTTTGTCCCTGTATTCTTTAATTTTACTTTAGCTCCTGATTGTCTATTGTTAATTCATTTGTGGTCTACTTGACAGTTATGCCCCTTGTATCCTCATCACCCGGAAGTGTTGCTGAATGAATTGCGGTCCCCATCTGAGTTGCTAGATTTTGGAGAATTCTCGGATTGCTTGGATTTTGGAAGTGGCATTGGTGCCCCCCTTCTTCATGTCGTCAATCCAACATTTGACTATGTGCCACCGAAGCTTGTTAGTCTCTTTATAACTGATACGTAAGATCATGGAGTTTGAAAGATTTAAACTTCTATCCTTTTCATTCATATTTGTTATTTGGTAACTGTTTCTTAATTTCATTTTAAGTTATCAAATCAATTACTTTTCTGCATTGTGGAGTACTATTGATCCGTTGATATAACATGGGAATGGAATGCAATGCATAGTCCGCTTTTCTGATTTACATTGATCTTAAGGAGAAAAAATATTGCATTTAGTTGGCTCATCTGTTTCAGCCATTTCTAGAAGTTTTGGTTTTCATGGTGCTTGAGTTTTACCTTTCCCTGCTATCACTGATTGCTTTGTGTCTTTACAGCGGAGGGCATAATCCATCATACATGTACCGCCTGATTGCGGATTATTACTCTGCTGATGATCTTGTACTGGAACGAAGAACTGCTTCAGGAAATTAAGTTTATAGTGCCAAGTTATACCGGTAAGAGCCTTTATCTGGTTGTTGTGAGCCAATTGCAGCTCAATTATTAGTTGTGTGCTAATATGCCCCTTGCCTATATTTTAAACTGTAAAAACCAAAATCATGTATTCGAGTAATCGAATATTCAGAATTCATAACAACGACTTCTTAGCTTCAAACTTGATGAAATATTAATGCAGCTCTACTTCAGATTGTTTGTATGTGGAGAAGATATGAATTCAAGTCGGAGATTATGAAAACTAACTGCACTGAGCAATACTATTTCTGGAGGGAACTTCATTATATATCATCAATACAAAGAATTGACTTGGACAAACGCAACGATAGAAAAGTGGGTTTTTGTGATTGTGGAGAGAGATAGGAGTAGGAAGTAGAAGAGAGAGAAATGAAGAGAAGGTCATATATCTTTAATCTTTGTATCGCCATGAAAATTCCTCAACATTCAACTGTATGAAAACTCATGCATGGAACTACTGTTGTATTACTGTTGGCTTGAAACTTGATTGATGATGGTGGTACTGGGGATGCATCTCCCTTTTGCATTTTACCTACCAATTTTCATAAATTTCCAATAAATTTATATACAATAATGGAAGGTCTGCCCATATGGATTGAGCTTTGGAATGGGACTTTTGTGAATTCAATTTTCATATTTATTTTTATTTATATTCAATAATACAAGTAATATATATTATTACGTGAACCAACGGTTCAAGCTTGATTATGATATAATTATCAAATGATTCAAGTTGTCACGTTGATTATATACAGTGGAAATGACTAAAATCGTACTTCGATTTCCATTTTAATGAAGTTAGTATTTCAAGAAAAAAATGGGATTTTAGATAAGTTGTTTAATTTCATATTAAAAAAACTGTTCAAAGTTTAAATAAATATTATTAAGTATATATTTTAAAATGATATGGAACGGTTGAGTAAGCTTAAATTATCCATTTAACTTTACAAAGACAAATTTTAATATTTTATCTACTTATTTCTTTTAATCTTATAATTGCTCATTTATTTAGATTTATACTCAAATTATTATATTGAAACTCTCAAATATTTTGTGAAAATTGTGGATTTAATCATTTTAGTCCTTGTATTTTTAAATTAGTAAATTTTTTTCTTTTTAACTTTTTGAAATTTAAATTTTAGTCTTGACTCAAACAATTAAATTCGCTTGGTTAGATTTAATAACTAGTTATGTACTATAATAGGCAATTTTGGCCTAGGCCCGAAAAAATAATAACCGAAGCCAAAAGATGCAATCAGTCGAAAACAAGCTAAAAATGGCCAAATTGAAAGATAATCATTAAGTTGTGGCCAAATCAAAAAGATGGAAAAAGCTAAGGGGTTATCAAATTTTGTTGACTTGGTAAAAGGCTAAAAATAAAAAGATATTATTTTTATTTTATTTTATTTTATTATTAAATTAGTTAGGCTATTTTTAGTAAACCCCATGTTTATAAATAAGTGTATTTTGTTCTTTGGAAGGGAACGAATTACTAATGGATTACTTTTGGTATTCCTACTTCAATTTGGAATTGGATTATTCTCTCTTTTCCTATTTTCATTAGAATTGAATTATTTTCTTTTCTTTTTCTATTACGTGGGAACTTGTCTATTTCATTTCAATTTCTTTGTTTTTTCTAAATTCGTCCAATTGCTTTTAGCTCTTCTGTTTTTTATTTGTTTTGCAATTAAGTTTTCATTATAATTTTGGCCCTAAAATTTGTTTTGACTACATTTTGGTCTTCCTTGAAGCTGTGTGTTTTGGAGGGTGAGGATTATTTCCCTTTTGGTCCCTCCTTGTTATTCGCACGTTGAAATTGGTCCATTTTCTTTTATTTATCTTTGATTTGCCCCAAAATTTTGCTTTAAGGTTCGATTTAATCCTTTTTTATTTTCTCTATTTTATTGTCAAATTAGCTAATTTAATATATTATTACTATTATTTTTATGTTTCTATTTATATTTATTTTGTTATTCTAATACTATTATTATTTATCTAATTTTATTTATCTATTTATATTTCTACTATTATTATATTTCTATTTATTATATTTTTATTTCTATTTATATACTAATATTATTTTCATTATTATTTTTCTTATATATGTTTTTTACTCTTGTTATTAACATTCTATTTATTTATTTTACATTTTTGTTATTATCTATTTTAACTTTTTATACAACGTTCATTTCAAATTTTACACATTATTTACTTTAATATTTTCATATATTATGTATTTCAAACTTTTTTACACATTATATATTTTGAATTGTTTATATATTATTTTTAAAGAGTTTTATATATTATTTTATCTTGAATGGAAAATAATTTTTTTAAAAAAAATTATTTTATATACTTTAGATCGCTTTTATAATCACCCGCGTTTCAAAGAACCCTCTCAACATAAGGAAATATTTCGTGTTTGGGAGTTCGAGGAATCGTGCCCTATCGTGCTGGGTTTCGATTTTTCGTTCAACTAAAATGCGAAATATCCTTTTGAAATTTCATCCATGTTTTTTTAAAATTAAAACGAGGCAATATTTTGTGTTTGGGGGGTTTGGGAGGTCGTGCCCAATCGTGCTGGGCTTCGATTTTCCATTCGACTAAAATACAAAATATCCTTTTGAAATTTCATCCATGTTTTCTCAAATTAAAATGATGCAATGTTTCGTATTTGGAAATTTGATAAATCGTGCCTAATCGTATTGGGTTTCGATTTATCGTTTGGGCCGAATAGCCAAATATCCTTTTTAAGAGTTTTAAGTGCATGTGTTTTGGAAATCCTGAGATGATCTTGTGTCGAGGTTTCGAAATATTGTATCCAATTGTGCTGGACGTAATATTTTATTCCTTCTAAGCGAGAGAATCTCAATATCCAATTCAAGTTATCCAAATGTTTTTAAAGATTGTATTTTAAAATCTTTTCAAAATTTCAACATTAGGACGCTAATTGATCAATACGGTACCTGTAACACCCCTATCCCGTATCCGTCGCCGGAATAGGTAAAGGGGCATTACCGGACTTGAAACTCATATCCGAACAGTAAAAATTTTGAATTTTTATTTATTTATAAAGAACGTTCCTTTAGGTAAATACTAAAGACAGTCAGGGATACAATTTAACTGCTATAAGTACACATTCAAAAGATGCCATTTTCGCATGGCTTATATACATTAACCAAAATATTCTTCGGCCACTGGTCTATTCTTTACATGCCATAAAATAATTCAAAACATAACAGTAACAAGCAGTGGATAGTGATAGTGTGACTAGTTGCTGACGATCCCCGAGCCTGTAGCTTCCAAATGAGATCTATAAAACAGAGGAAACAAAGTAAACGGAGTAAGCATTACAATGCTTAGTAAGTTTTAAGCAGTGTCAACAGATAACAATCAAATTATAACATAGTTGTTCGTATTTTTATTTCAATCTTCCTTCGGGCATACCATCCCTTTACCGAATATGCCCATCTCATCATATATAATAGGCAGATAAATTCTCACTTGATAGTGATCTCTTATAAACATAGGTACATTACATATTTTCACCTAACTTTCCACATTGACCAAACGCACAATAATCATAGAACAGTCTTATTGCTTTACTCACATATGCATCACATAACGACATTGTGATTTAGTCCAAATCAAGCTTAAATATAATCTCAAAATACATACCTGACCAGCTTAACGCATTAAACGTATTTATTACCAATTGTTACTGTGAAGTCGTATAATCTTATGCTTTACTCGAATCTTCAGCGAAATCTTTAGCTCGAATAGTCCCCACACGTAGTTATCGGGTCTTACCCGGACAAAATCTCCACACGTAGTCATCGGGTCTTACTCGGACATAATCTCCACACGTAGTCATCGGGTCTTACCCGGAATATATTTCCAAGTTTCATGTTACAACATTCACATCGACTGTCATATTTGAAATTCATTTGCCTCATCAAATATCTAATAATACACACCTTTCACATTTGGTCATTTGGCCACAATATACACACATCTCCTACATATTTCACACTAGCCATTCGGCTTTACCACATATACATATCTTTACCACATATACATATCTCATACATATTTCACACTAGCCATTCGGCTTTACCACATATACATATCTCATACATATTTCACATTAGCCATTCGGCTTTACCACATATATACATATCTCATACATATTTCACACTAGCCATTCGGCTTTACCACATATATACATATCTCATACATATTTCACACTAGCCATTCGGCTTTACCACATATACATATCTCATACATATTTCACATTAGCCATCTCATACATATTTCACATTAGCCATTCGGCTTTACCACATATACATATCTCATATATATTTCAGACTAGCCATTCGGCTTTACCACACACATATATATTTATCTTGTACATCATTTTCAGCAATAGCTTATAAGCAACTCAAATAGTTTCATCAATGTTTACAACAAATTCACATATTCACTACAAGCTGTTTTCCTGAGCAATAGTCACTAAATTATTTATAACTGGAGCTACAAAACTCAAAATCAATTGCTGTTAATTTTCCCTGAATATAGACTCATATATCTTTCATCCATAAAATTTTAAGAATTTTAGGTTTGGCCAATCAATACCAGATTTTTCTTAAAGTTTCCCCTGTTTCACTGTTTGACTAATCTGACCACTCTTCACTACGAATCAAATTTCTCATTGTACAGAATTCAAAATATGTTATATTTGATTTAATTTGAAACTAGACTCATTAAGGAGTCTAATAATATAAATTTTATCTTATAAACATTTTTATACAAATTATAATGATTTTCTAAAAACAGAACAGGGGATTTCGGAGTCATTCTAACACTGTCTCACACAACTTTAAATATCTCTTTATAGGAAATTTCTTTGCTTACATGATCTCTTTTATAAGAAACTAGACTAATTAAGCTTTGATTACATATTTTATTCAGCCCATAATTCCACACCAACAATTTATAGTGATTTTCTAAAATCACGTAACTGCTGCTGTCCTAAGCAAATTATTACAATTTGCTCTTAAATTTCCAAGTCCAAACACTTATGAACTTACCATTTGAGTTTAAGACATATCATGGCCACATCATATCTTATTAAATCAACTCATTATGTCCTATTATGATTGAATTTACTCAACTTTTAATCACTTAAAACTTACCTCGGAAGTGGTCGACGACTAGATATCCACGGCTATTCGTTTACTTTCTCTTTTCCCCTATCCGACTTTGATCCTCTAAGCTCTTGAGCTAAATCAAACAATTTACTTCCCAATCAATCACAATCACACGGCATCCATATACAATTTAAAACCATTCTTAACATATTTACTACTCATTTACAAACAAAATACTCATATCACATTTATAAAACTACAAGCCGAATATACCTATGTGTGACCATCCCAATTTAATCGATTTCTTGTTTTATGCACTACCACATATTCACACACACATATATATATATATATATATATATATATATATTATGCCATTTACTCATAAACCCCATTATGCCGAATATTCATTAACCAATAGTCACACACACTACTTATGTACAAAAATTTATCCACCCTAGCCTATAGTTCATTCGGCCATTCATCACTCAACCAAACAAAACTTCATAGCAAACTCCTATGATCAAGCACACACATATACTTACATCCCAATACTCATAACATTCAAAATCACATTTTAAGTAAATTATCTTAAACAATGCCGAATCCTTAAGTGATTAAACATCAAATTTTACTCAATTCCCAAACATATAAACAACATTTATTCATGACATCAAGCATCTTCATTTCAGCTATTACACATATATACACTAGCAATCAAATACTAACATTTGCACTTCACCTTAATAGCTAGCTTAGCAAACCTTAATTTAACATATAATTCATACATATCACATTCCAAGCATTCACTCTATTCTATCACTTAAAATACACACATTACTCAATAACTTCCTAGTTCAAATTCGCAACTACACCAATTCACTAGATGATTTATTATTATTATTGTTCATTTATTCAAACTACTTACAATTTCCTTAAACTATCACAATTAACAACCATTTATCTCTTCCATTTTCTACCATGGCGAATGTTATAACCCAAACCACACATATTGTTCCTCAAGGCCCTTCAATGACCACATTCGCACCTCCTTAAGAACAACCCAATTTCAACCTTCAAGAAAGAAGAAAAATATATGTACTAAGAGCTTCAAACCATCGGGCGAATATCAAACCTCCTAACAATCAAAACTCAAGCCATGGAATGATTAGAACTTGAACTAACCACCTTCTTTATACATAATTTTCCAAGAATTTCAAGGTACTTACCTCTTCCAAATCCTCATCCATGCCGAACATGAAGCAAGAGAACTTCCTTCTTCTTCCTTCCTCAAGTCACGGCAAAATGGGGGAGCAAGGATGAAACAACTTTGGTTTCTCCTCCCACTCCCCTCATATTTTATTATTCTTCCCACAACATATTAACACAAAATGTTTATAATATGTTTTACCCCATAGCATGGCCGGCCACTAGCTCAAATTTTGGGTAATTTGACATGCAAACCCTTCATTTTTATAACATGCATTAATAGGCCACTTTACATTTGCCTAGCACATTTCTAAACTTTCTCACATAAGTCCTATTTAATAAAATTCACTTACAATTAACAAAATTCAAATATGAAATTTTCACACATGCATATATACATATAATAAGCATCAAATATGACGGTTAATTAATTTTATGATTCGGTTTTGTGGTCCCGAAACCACTTCCCGACTAGGGTCACATTAGGGGTGTCACAGTACCAATTTTGGGCGTTGCGAGGGTGCTAATCCTTCCTCGCGCGTAACCGACTCCCGAATCCGTCTTCTAGTTTTTTGTAGACCAAAAACGTTGTTTTAATAAATCAAAATGTTTTATTAAAATGATCGACCACAGGGTGACCCGATCACACCCAAACAAAAAGGATTTGTGGCGACTCCATTTTCGTTTTAGAGTCGACCTCCGTTTTCCAAAATAAAAATGGTTTCGACATGTACTATGCGCACAATTGGAGGTTTTTTAGTCAAAATACTTTTTGAATTTTGAAATTTCAACCTTGATGTAAATAAATCTAGTTAATCTAGTAATTAGATTTTTAGTGAACAATATGTAAAATTAACAAGTTGGTATGGCATTACATATATGATAATATGTTTGGCTCATCAGGTTTTGAAAATAGTAGAACATAACTAAATAAATTTAACAGTTATCATTTAGTGAAAACAGAACTTTTAAATTTGAAAAGTATAAAAATTAAAATGATTAAATTAAAGAAAAGAGATTAAATTCATAACTCACGAAGCATAGGAATTAAAAGAAGAATTTAACCAAAAATTTATAAACAAGTAAAAGCCATTTCCACTACTATTTTACGAAACAATATCACATCATCACGCGCAAAACGCAAACGCGGGACCGAAATCTTTCCTCCACTTTCAAAAGAGGGTGCTGAAACAAAACTAATTATATACATGGTGATATTCATAATCTTATCTCGTAAAGGGCATGAATTTAAAATTTTATAATTAGTTATCCTGAAGAAAAAGAAAGTTAAAAGCATTTATAAATAATTGAAATTATTTTAAAGATTTTCTTTTTGAAAATAGTTATGCTTAGTTTAAACATTGGAATTCTTTTAATTAATGTCTGTATAATTCAATAAAATAAATACGTGACAATAAATAAAACAAAAGTTAGAATTTAATATATCAAATAAGTGTTTAAACTTTGTTACTTTATTTAACTAAGCCTTTATACTTTTAGAACATTCAAATATGTCCTTAATTTTTACTTATATCCAATTCAGCCATTGTTGTGCAAAATATTCTATCATATTTTAAAATATTATTTTGTATTTAAAATAAGTTATATTATTCAATGATATTTTAATTTACTTAATAAAAATAAAAATAAGAATATAATAAGTTTTAAACCTACAAAATTGTATTTGTAAAATCTTGAATTTACCACTCAATCAAAATTTTACTTTGATTTTTTTTTACACTTTAATTTCATTTTGCACACTTTATTTATTTATTATTCTTTTGAATAATCACATTATAAGTGTTGATCATATTTGTTATTTTTGACACAATATCTAGAAGTGCTCATAGCCCACCCCAACTTATAAATAGGATGATAATGCACTTCTGCGCACTTAAGCTCATGTCCTCATGTATTGGCAATAATACCCATGCCAATCGAGTTAAAACTTAATCGGTATTATACACTGTTTATTGCCTCTATCATTTGTATATATCTATATTATTATTATTATTTAAGTAATTGGCTATGTTGGTGCCATGCAATTGGTGGACACCAACTCAGTTAGAAAAATTACAAAAATTTCTTGTAATTAAAATAAGTTACATTATTCTTGGGTATTTTAATCTTTTTACTTTTAAAAAAATCAATAACAAATTTGCATGTGGTTAGAGTTGATCTTATGTTATTAGGATTAATAAAACAATTGTAGTGCATTTAGTATTCTTAATTTGATGTATTTAAATTTTGTTTTAATCACAATTTAAATTACAAGAGGAGAGTAAAGCCCTAACAATAAAGCAACTAGCATGTCTTGAATCCAGACCTCATCAACACTTGATGAGGTGAAAACCTTGACCGTGAGACCAACACGTAGACTTCTATTGTATAGTAATTTTAAATACACTTTTATATTTTAAATACGTAATTTCTATATGTATGTAACGATGAGTTTGTGTGAATGCGTATAAACGCATGTTTGATAATGTAAATGCCATATAATTATGAGTAGCTTCACTGTTATGCATGTATATATGGAGTTATATGTGTTCATACATGTATTAAATTTTGTAGATAGATACCTTGAAATATATATGATGTTTATGTATAGAGTATTAGGTTCCGTGATGTTCTAGTATATGGTGTTGATGCATAGCCATGTATGTGTTGGGATATATTAATATGGTTCCGCATGCTTAGAATTGTCCAAGAATTGAGTAGTTCGTTTCTTTGAATATGATTAAATTTGGACAAAGATTTTTTATATTAAAATCTACCCAATTCAATTTAATTTAAATAATGAAAAATAATTTTAACATTTAAATTTAATTATAAAATATATAAAATAAAAAATAATTTTAATATTTTATTAATTTTTAAATTATAAAATGGACTTTTTGGGTGGATTGAGTTAACTAAAAAATGAGCTTAGATCTCAAATAAAAATTTAAAACCAAGCTTCAGTTGATTCCAATTTATGAACACGATATACGTAACTAAGTTTAGCTGGTCACATTTTATATGTGTATGTTTATTCACATTCTTCATATTACTTAAAGATTTGTTTACTTGGTATTAAAATCGTTTTAAAGGCTTTTTTTTTAATTATTAATATAAATTGTGAATTCATTGCCACGTTGGTGGTTTTAATTAAAAAGGAATGCTTTTTAAGTGAAGTATCTTTCAATATTTTTGCATTAAGTGAAGAATATTTGAAAATATTTTAATTTTAAATAAAATGTGATTTATTCTAGAAAATATATAAATAAATGAATTTTATTTTTTCCGTCACAATTAAATATTAAATTTTTTTAAAAAATTAAGATAACAAACGTTTAACAAGATACTAATATTGGAGTTAAAACTTTGATGATGCAAAATTGAGTGGCAACCCAAATTTTGGTTAGGATTTGAAGGTAATTCATTTTAAAAGATGATTTTGTAAGTGTGTGATGTATAATTACTTAAATTTATAAAAGAGAGTGTAAAAATTAAAATAAAAAGAACAGACACATTTGATTTAATTGCCTGATGTATAATTACTTTAATATTTTTGGATTATTTTCTAATTGTTCCCTAAAAAATACACTAAACTAATTTTGTCCTCCCAATAACCAGAAGCCAGTGTGGTTACATTTCAAAGGAAGATTTCTCATTCCCTCTGATTGTTCATCTCCCAAATCACAACAAGCCAAAAATATCTGAACAGAAAGTGTTGAAATACCAGAGATATCCATTTCAACTTTCTCAATCACAACCAAAAAAACCCAAAAATATTATCTCCTTTTATAACATGTACAAGATGAAATAAAAGAAATTAAGCTCCATTTTTGGGTATAATTCTACCCAAAAAAAAAAAAAAACACAAATATTCCAATTTCATTAACAAAATTAGAAGTTTCAAAACTTTCTTCATTAAGCCAACACAATAACCAAAACCCATTTCATCTTTGACTTCAAAGATTATTATTATTATTATTTTTTGTTTCAGCTGGAATTTTGCAAAATTCAAGCCCTGGGTCATTTTGTTTTTATATCAGATCTGTTTATGTTGAAGCTTCAATCGGATCATTAGTTTATTTTTATTGGATGGTAATGGATTTGGATGATTTCAGATCGGTTCTCGAAACAGCAGGTGTTGATGTGTGGACATTTATTGATACAGCAATCCTGGCAGCTTCTTTAGATTATGGTGAAGAGTTGAAGCAAAGGAGAGATGGGATTGTGGAGAGGCTTTATGCTACTTCCATGGTTAATGGATGTAAAACCTGTGATTTTGGTGAGAGATCAAATGGATATTCAGTTAATAAAGAAGGCAACCTCCATGAAAGTAAAGGTGGGGAAGGACGAAAAGGGTCTCCTTTTAAACCTCAATCCGACAATGAAGATGATGATGTGGACCCTTGTGGAGGCGTGTTTGATGTTGAACAAAAAAGGGTCCTTGAAATTAAGGACCTTCTTGAAGTACCTGATCAGGTCTCTGAATCCCTTTTTTTTTTTGCAATTGTATTGTCGGTTTAATATTTATGGATTTTGATTTGAATTATTGCTTTTTATCCAGTCTGAAGATTCTTTGGTCGATTTGCTTCAAAGCTTGGCGGATATGGATATAACATTTCAAGCTCTCAAGGTAATTTATTAAGTGGAATGAATTTGTTTTCATTCATTTTTTAGTTTCCTTTTTTAGTTTGATTCATCATCATCACCATTGCCATGTTTGGATTCTATCTTCAGGAAACTGATATTGGGAGACATGTGAACAAATTCAGAAAGCATTCATCAAATGATGTTAGGAGATTAGTGAAGCAACTTGTCAGGTTTTAAGCTTCAACTTTTTATTTTGCTAAGTATTTGTGTCCAACACTGGTGTTTGATACAAGGTGCGGAGATATTATCCTCCAAGGACGCTCTAAAACATGTAAAACGTTTAAAAAATTGATTATATTTCGTATCCAACAATGACAGCCGAGTTCGAGTACCATAGCATAGCATATATGTATGAATGTTCTATTAAGTTTGTCCTAGTTTGAAAGACCAGTTCAAGGAAATTCGGTTATATGATTTGGTTCTTTGTTTTTTCAGGAAATGGAAAGATATTGTAGATAAATGGGTAATGGTGAATCAGCCGGGAGAACATGAACCTGCTGCACTTATGGGTAAAATTATATTATCTAAACTGTAACATGAAGAACTGGCATCCATTTCAGACACATTTTTTCACATGGGTATGAAAATATGATTTTCTGAAGATGAACTTATTTATTTTGCATACATACTCATATTCGACAGTCTCAAATTTAGAAAGCATGGATTTTTAGTTTTTGTGAGAATATTTCAAAGGTGAATGTGAATTGACATTTCATCAAGAGTTAAAAATGTAATATGAATATTGTATGAACAACAGATAGAGATTCACCACAGCAAAAGCTTCCTCAAAATGGTGGTCAACAGGTGAAAGAAATTATAATATACATAATATATATGTATATATTTCATGTGAAAGTTGTTTGAAATTATGCTTTTGTCTTTCTAAGATTCTGCTTTGTTACAGGTTCCTGATGATGTCTACTCTCCAAACCTGCATAGTGAGTACAGAATTTGATTTGATATTTGCTTCGATTACTCATTTTTCTTGATAAATTCGTGTTCGATATTTATGTCCAATGCATGGATACGAGAATTAATCTTTAAGAATACATGAAAATGCTTGGAGCATTCTGATCATATTTGTGTTGGACATGTACTTATATATGGCACGAATATTCAATTCCGAATAACATTGTTTTGGTTAATCAGCCTTCTTTTTAATGCGATTTTGGATGACAATTGACAGATGGGAGTCTTGGTTTAAACAAGAATAATTCAGAACCTGAAAGGAAGTTAAAGTCAATCCCTCATCGAAAAGATCCTCCAATTAGACATACTCACTCAACTCCTCCACAAAATGTGCAGGTATTAAATACATGCCAAATTAAAGCATGTAATTGCATTTACATGTCTTGACCATGCTTTGATTGTTTTTGACAAGTATTTTGCCAAATTGAACCGTTTCCACATTGGACACGAGTTTGATACTTAGATACTTATTGATAGAAGCGTGCATGCTTCATAGAATTGCATCATTATGTTGTTGATAGACAGAGAGGTTTGATACCAAATTTATTAGAAGCAAAATACTTTCAAAAGGCACTTTGACATGTATGTTTGTCGAGTTGCCGTTCTGCTATTCTACTTGTCTTTTCATTTTTTTCTGAAGTTCTTGTATCCAATTCACTCGGAATGGAAATGGGGATTTGGTCCTTGAAGAACCCTACAAATATATGAAATGCTTAGGGAAAAATTGAATGTACTCATGTTCGAAACTTACATATGAATCTAAATAACATATTGTTTTGGAGGACTTTGTAGAGACAGAGAGAAGAAAAGGAAAGCAAATTTGACTCTGACAGGCTGGCTTCTGCAAGGAAAAGGCTTCAAGAAAGTTATAAAGAAGCTGAAAATGGTTTGCTTTTCATCACTTGTTCCACAATTTCTTTAAATCTTTGAATCCCTCATTTGGGATTCATACTAAATGTGATTATGTTATTTTTGAAGCCAAAAGGCAAAGAACAGTACAAGTGATGGACATTAATGAGCTACCAAAACCCAAGAACGGTTTCTTTGCAAAAAACAAAGGAAGTGGCTCTCAAGGGAGGCACTGGTGATTTGGGTCATTGAATTTGGCTTTAAAGGCATCACATTTTTGTGTTTTTCTTTCTTCTTCTTCGTGTTTTTCGTTTTCTTTTTGATCATTGTATTAGAATAGGGGCCACTCTTTATAACTATTATAGGTTACCTTTCTATGATAATGGTGATTGGGTGAATAATTTGGCTTAAAGGCATCGCATTTGTACGTTTTTGTTGTTTTTCTAGATCTTTTATAGGTCACCTTTCCATGTTCATGGATGTATGGTGAATTATCTATTGATCATTTGAAATTCTTGAGGGCCATGGTCATCCATAGCCATTCAATTTAGGGATGTCATACTTTTTGTTTATATCCGGATTTTTTGTTTGGCCATGATCATCAGATACATACTAAATTCTTCAAATAAATAATTAAATTAAAAATTACAAACGCATAACCTTAATTATTTAATCTTACTCAACTTTCACATATACATTTTATGTTATAGACTTAGATTTTGTAGATTGGATTCGTCGAATGTGAGTATATATATATATATATATATATATATATATTAAAGAATTTAAGATTATTGATGTCTAATTGAATTTAAGCTAAATTTAAATATCCTAACACTTATTCAAATACCTCATGAATCTAATAGAAGTTTTTCTTTTCTTTTTTAAAGGTGGCAACTAATAAAGATAGTAAAACTTTTAAAATGAGAATCAAAATTATCTTAATCATTAGATCAAAATAAATGGTTCTAAGTTTTAGATTTTGTATTTATTTTACATTATCAAAATAAAACCAACAATATCCAATCTTTTCTTTCTTCTTTTTTTCTTCTTTTCACCATGTAATTAAAGTATTATGGTTGCAGATTTATTTTTCTTTGTGCAGAAAAAAATTGGAATGGGAAGCAAGAAATTAGGTTATTAAGATTAATCAATTTGGTTATTAAGTGTATATTTTTCTTTGATTGAAAAAATTGATCGACCATTTCATTCTAAAACTTTAGGGATTGTTGTCTTAGTTGATTTCAAGTAGGGTAAATTACACCAACAGTCATTCAACTTTGGGATAGCTGACAAAAGAATCACCTAGGTTTCATTTAGTCACTCAATTCTAGAAAAATAACAAAACAGTCACTAACATTATCAAAAAGTGACAAATCAGTCACTTATTAATATTTTTCGTTACTGTCTAACGGGACCGCTGATAGGACAAGTTAACTTGCCACATTGGTGAAGCAATGGAAAGGCCAAGGTTTGACACAGTTTAGGGGAAAAAAATCTGAATAGTTGGGTTGGTTTAAGGTAAAAAAACAGAAATTGATTGTGGTTAAGGGGAGGAGGAAAAGAAAATTGGTTTGAGAAAAAATTAACAAGGATTTGGGTTAGAAATTGATTCGGGAATCGATTAACAAGTTTGGTTTAGGGTTAAAAAATCGATTCAATAATTGATTAACATGGTCTTGGGTTAGAAATCAATTAATATTTTCTGTTTGGGGAGAAAAGAAGACAAAACGAGGAACCTATCAGTGTTTTTAGTTCTCAGCTACAATGGTCAATAGAAGAGAAGCTGCCAATGTTGTTACATCCATTGTAACGGGTAAATTTCTGTATTTAGTTTTTGAATTTTTTGGATTTAGGGTTGTCGAGATTTAAAATTTAAAAAACGTTGCATCCACATAGGGTTATTTCAATTTTGGTCTTATTTGTTATTAACAAGCATCCAGAAAGATTTTGATTTCATTTGTTATTCATATGGGGTTTAGGATCTGCTTATTAAAGTGAATGGCAGATACTGTGTATGGTATGCCATGTGCATGATGCTATGTATGTCATGTTTATTGTTGGTATCAAACTAATGTTGTGCATATATGTCATATACATGTGCATGATGTTGTGTATGTCATGTTTATTATTTGTATCAAACAATATCAAGTTTGGTTATTAAGAGACAAATCTGTTCCTAGTTTCAAATATCAATTGGATTGAATTTGTTCTTTAGATTCTATATTGTATTGGTTATTGTCTACCATTGCCTAGATTTAGGGTTAAAGTGTTTGGTTATTATCTGCCACGTGCATGTTAGAAATGACTGTGTTTGTATTAAATTATTTTTGTATTGATTATTGTTTGTCATGTTGTATTAAAGTGTTTGGCCATTGCCTATATTGTATTAAATTTTTTGGTTGTCGTCTTCCTTTATTGACTGTAAATTTGTTTAGCAGGTTTAATTGATGATAATTTTAATGAGAGTGAATAAGAAATGTTTGATTTTGAGGTGTCTGATAGTGATGTGTCTGTTAATGATGTAATTGATAGTGATGTGTCTAATAGGATAAGGGTTAATCTAGATGGTTTAAACATGGATGATATAGAAGTAGGGGAACTGTGTGATAGTGATGATTCTGGGAGGTTAGATAGTGCACATGGATTTGACTCAAATGGCCAAAATTGGCCTGAGTTCAACCCAGATAATGACATAAGTAATCCTAAACTTCAGGTTGAAATGTTATTTAAGTCCAAAGACAATCTAAAAGAAGCTGTCAAGCAGTATAATAGTTTAAATAGTTATTTTATTAAGTTCCCAAAAAATGATCTAAAGAGGTTAAAGGCAGCCTGCAGTGAAAAACATTTTTGTTTCATATAGGCCTCTAGACTAAACCCTGATGATCAAACTTGGCAAATTAGGAATTCAAACCCTAACCATACTTGCTCTAAAGTCTATAAAAATAAGAATGTAACCTCAGTTTGGATAGGTCAACATTATAAAGAAAAATTCATTGTTGATCCTAGTTATTCTTTGACATCATTGCAACAAGATGTCAAAAGAGATTTCTTTTGCCTTGTCTCACTAACCAAATATAGGAGGGCTAAACTTAGAGCATCAGAATTAATTAAACGAGCTCATAAGGCTCAATATGATAAGATTTATGAATATTTGTTGAAGGTTAGGACCCAAAATAAGGGGACAACAACAATCTGTTATCTAGATAACAAATTGTTCCAAATGATGTATGTCTGTCTGCAAGCATGGAATGATGGATATAGGGTTGGTTGTAGGAGGATAATAGGTTTAGATTGATGTTTCTTGAAGGGCTACTTTGAAGGCTACCTATTGGCAGCTGTTGGGATAGATGCAAATAATGGCATCTATCCTATTGCATATGCTGTTGTCAAAAGTGAAAACCAAGCATCATGGCTCTGGTTCTTGGAGTTGCTCGCACTAGACTTGGAAATTGTCAGCTCATACCAGATATCTTTCATGTCTGACAAAAAAAAGGTAAAACTCCATTTGTCTATTTTGTTTTATATTGTTTTTGTTTAGGGTTTATGGTATGTCAAAGAATTAAACTGTATTTGTTCTATTTGCAGGGACTTTTAGAAGCAATAGATATATTATTTCCTAATGCAAAAACAAGACACTGCGTTAGACATCTACATGCTAATTTCAAGAAAGCTGGTTTCCGAACAAAGGAATTGAAAAATTTGCTTTAGAAAACTGCCATCGCAAGCACTACAAAGGATTTTGAGGATGTCATGGCTGAATTGAAAAATACCAATCAACATGATTATGATTGGCTGAAGGAAAACAACCCTACTCATTGGTCAAGGTCCCGCTTCTCAATTGGTGGATTATCTTTCTGAATACTTTAACAAGGTAAACCCCTATTTTTTTTATGTTACTTACTAATCATTAAGGACATGCAGTTCACTAATTCTTTATGTTGCTTACTGGTAGGTGATATTGGAAGCAAGAGGGAAACCTATTCTGACCATGTTTGAAACAATTAGGACCAATATTATGTTGCTGATTATCAATAAGAAAGAAGAAGCTGATAAAATTAAAGGAATCTTGTGTCCAAAGATCAAGAAAAATTTGGATGTTAATATCAAAGATTGACAAAGATAAATTTACCATTTTTAATATATTGATGCCTTTATTCTGCCTCGTGTATAATTGCTAATGGGGTTGATCACATGTTGTTGGACCAATACATATATGTCTTTATTCTGCCATTTTTAAATATATTTATTCATTATGTATAATTGTTGGTAGGGCTGAACAACTTAATATTATTTTAGTGATTGTTTTTTTGGTGTGTTCCATCACATACTGGTGGGGATAGGTATCAGGTTGAATGTGGTCTAGGCAGTCAGCATGTAGTGAACCTAGTTGAGAATTTCTGCTCCTGCAGGAATTGGGATCTCTCTGGCATCCCTTGCATGCATGCAGTGGTTGTCATTCATCTAAAAGATGAGTTCCCAGAAACCTATGTACAAACTTGGTACACCATGCAAACCCAGCTTGCCATTTACTCCAACTTTATAAGGCCAATAAAGGGTCCTAAGCAATGGGCGTTTGTGCCAAACATGCTGCCAATATTGCCTCTTACACTAAGAAGGCCACCTAACAGACCTACTGAGGTGAGAAGGAAAGAACTTGATGAACCACAAACAATAGAAAGGTTGAGCAAAAGAGGGGTGGAAATGAGGTGCAGTAAATGCAACAAAATAAGCCACAATAAGAGAAGTTGCAAAGCGGAAGTTGGCAAAAACATTCTACTAAGTCACTGCCTTTGCTTCATTATATTACTTAAGTTATGAATTTGTTTGATGGATTTCACTTGTTCCTGTAGGTCAAAAGATACAAAGTTGGTGTTCACAACCAAGTGGTTGCCCTAACTCAGCAACAGTCTACCCCAACATAGTAGGAGGCTGCCCCAACTCAGTTACAAACTGCCCCAACTTACTAAACTCACCAACAAGATGCTGTCCAAGAAAAAAGCTTCGATTCAAGAGGAAACTAACTACTGTTAGATGAATGTCTTCTACTTAAGAGTCATTTGTGATAGACCAATTATGACATTGTGAACAAGACTTTATTTTGTTAACTTTTTGAACTTGTGTAAATTTGTCTATACATGCTACTGATTTATTAACTTAGGCAAATAATTATTATTATTATTATTATTATTATTATTATTATTATTATTATTATTATTATTATTATTGTAAATTTGCCTATGATTGCTATTGTTATCTAAACTTAAGCATATAGTTACTGAAATTTTTTGCAAATTTGTCTACAATTCAAATCTATTCAATTGTATTGAATTGTAGGCAAATTTGGCAATAGTTTGACATTCCTTTTGTAAACAGTTTGGCCTTAAATGCAATTTGGCAATATTTTGCCCTTCCAATATGTTTCTATTTTTGTTTTTCATCTGTTTTATCTCTTCTAACATATGAGCATTGATCCATGCAATGTAAGAAAATAAAAAACAATAACCCAATACTCTTTCAAGTTTTAAAAGAAGATTAAACATTTAGAAATTCAAATGAAATGAAATAACAAATGTGTGAAAATACAAGACCATTAAAATAACCAACTATTCTCCCATTACAATTAGCAAATTTCTACCGTTTACAGGCCATTACATTTAGAACCCAACTCACCATGAATGAATAACAAAACAGTATACCAGTAGCCATATAAGCTGGTTTTCAGTGTTAACAACAACAACATAAGCTCGTTTAAGGTTTAAAAAACAACAATAATATTACAAATACAAGCACCAAAACCCATGTTTTTCTCTCTCTCCTCCTTGCATCCTCCAATGTCCTCACTTTTTTCAAAAGACCCAACAACACAATTTGTGAATGAGACGTCAATGGTGGATCAAACCAAGTGAAAACGACATGGTTTTTGAAACACACTTCCAAACTTATTACACCCAAAAAACCTCTTACCTGGGTTATCATTGGACCAAGACGAGTTTAATTTGACTGGGTTTCCACAATAGCATACTGGAATCACGGTCGACATCTCTATTTTTTCTCCTCATTTTTTTTCTTCTTCTTCTTTCTCTTCTTCTTCTATTGTCTAAACCTTAAATTGGTACTAAAAGGATTATTTAAATTGGCACTAACCGGCCAGTTGAACAGTTAATGACACCATGTAATCCGTCATTTTCCATGTCACTTTATCGTTACGTCTGTAACGGAAAATGGTTAAAATGATTGTTTTGTTATTTTTCTAAAGTTGAGTGACTGAAATGAAACCTAGGTGACTATTTTATCAGTTACCCCAAAGTTGAATGACTATTGGTGTAATTTACCCTTTCAAGTACTTTAAAAATTCAAACATATCACAAGAAAAATAAGGTAAGTTTTAAATTTTTATTCTTGGAATGCTTTGAGTACTTGAAATCAACAAAGAAAAAAATCCCAGAATTTTTAGAATAAAATGGTCGACTGATTTTTTAATCAAGAAAAACACGTAGCTGATACTCAAATTGATTAATTATATACTAATCCTGATCTCCTACTTTTCATTTCAATTTCTTTCCTGAAAAAAAAAAGTAAATTTGAAAGTAAAATTTATCCAAATTTTCATTTAAGACTTTAATTATCTGGTGAAAAAAAAAATTAGATTGAATGTTGATAGTTTTGTTTTAATAAGGTAAAATAAATATAAAATCTAAAATTTAGAACCATCTATTTTGATCTAATAATAAAATAATTTTGCTTCTCATTTTAATGTCACCTCTTTTTAACTTACCTCAATTTAGACCTCAACTTGATTCTTAGGCATTTTGGTTAGGAAGAAAGTAGACTGGGTGCAATGTTTGAATCATGAATTAAATCTAAAACAGAGGTATATGAACTGAATTAATAAATAAAGAATAAAGTAAGAAAATAAATAAAAGATATTTAAAAAGAAACGATGAAAGAATCGCCCCAAGGAAAATTGGCCAAAGATATTTAAACATTGAATATCGTAGCGAAAAGATTGAATTTTATTTACTCCAAAACTCAATGCCAAAAAGCAAAATCATAAAATTGAGATATATTTTCTTTAAAATTGCTAAATATCATAAAAATTATTAAAAAAAGCAAAGAATAATATATAAATTTAAAGAAAAGAAAATTACGAAAATATAATATAAAAATATCATAAAGTGTTAAAAATATAAAAAAATTATAAACTATATGAATTTTTTTTTATTAAAGGCCGAGTTTTCCCATTATGGTTAACAACACAACACAAATTAAAACATAATAAAAACTTCATTTGATCCATCAAACCATTTGTTTTGTTGATCCTTGTTGTGCTTGTCCACTATGAATATCCCCAAAACTTTCACTCCATTCACTAATGTTCTCCCTTCTACTATCATCTCATACCCGTCAATCATTGTAAATATCATTGATGATAGTGTTTTCATGAACAATGTCATTATTTTCAGTTCAATTATTATTATTATTATTTGCAATTTCTATTTATGTAAAGAAATTCTCTAAAAGAAGAATAATGAATAATGAAGAGATAACGTTTTGAGATGCTAAATTAAATTAGTAAGATGGGTTGAGAAGATAAGTGATAATTAATACAATATATAAAATAAAATATAGATTCTTGTATTTTATAACTTTTAAAAAATTTATAAAAAAAACATTATTTTTCGATACAATTTTAATATGACATGTGATGTAAATACTGGAAAAGTTAAGGATTAAAGAGCTGACTTGAAGGGTGAAATTAAATAATTTTTCAGATAAAAATCCGAATACTTTGTAAACTCTTTAAGCTAAAAAACACTTGAAGGGTGAAATTAAATAATTTTTCAGATAAAAATCCGAATACTTTGTAAACTCTTTAAGCTAAAAAACCAGGATCCATATATAGTTTTAAAATTTAACCCATAATGAGGTTTAAAATAATTGATATTTTCATAAATTTTGATATACTAGTAACTTAATAATTTTACCTATGTAATAATCGCAGTTCATATTTATATAAATATTGATACAGAACTTTGGTGGTAGTAATTAATTTGTGAAGATGGTGTACATTTTGAGATCTTTTTCTTTCCTCAAATTTAACCAAAAAAGGTCATCTTCCCTGGTCCAAAGAAGAGGACTGCAGTACTTGATGGTTGGCCTTGCCATTAGCTGGTAACACATTTTGATATAGATACAAAGTAATGAAGAAAACGTCAAATTAAACATTTACGTACCAAGCCAAGACTAGTCTGAATTAGAATCCCATGTAGCATTGGTAAGCACAATACTATGTATGAAGCTTAAAATAGAAATGGCAAATATATGTATCCTCCAAGATTTATTAAATATGTGGTGGCCAAATAACATGGCACGAAAAATATAGCTTAAAACAGGATGTCTACGATGCATCAAATCTATAATGAGCTTCAGATCGTAGGAAATTCGAACTGGGAGTAAGGAAGAATAGAAGTAAAACGACACATATTCAAACATAAATATACGTATCTAGCAAGGTTCAAGATTAGATGACATGACACACATATTCAAGTTGTCTCCAGGGAGTATGTCAGATAAATAATACCAAAATGGAATTCAAAACACAAGCACCTTAGCAGTTTTTGTGTACAGATGCTGATAAAAGATGTCCACAGATTCTTGAAATGATAATGTTTTAAGGCTCCAGGTCGTGTAACTAGGAGGACGCTGATGACTCTGCGATAAAGATTAAATAGATCAACTCAGCTGATAAGAAAAGAAATACCTCTCAAATTACCAGCAAATCCATATAACAGTCCAAAGCATGAATTTCATGCCCATAGAAATATTAAAGGGAGAAATTACCTTTATAAAACAATTCTAGATTTCACTGCGAGGCCTCTACCTCCTCAGGTGCACCGTCTGCAGGTCCATAAGTCGATGCATTCTCAGAAGTATCTATGCAAGGGCTGTTCTTAAATTGCTCCACTGGTTGGGAATCCACCAATGGGGAAGGAACTTTTGACACCTGGTGGGAAAGGTTTTGTTTAACTTGTGATTTGTCTGACACGCAGCCCATTGGCAAACTCATTAAACCAGCAGGTTTGTGTTCAAATGGGAATTTTACAGAAGCAGGCGATTCAGGTGTCTCAGTATGCTTTCCGGACAACTCCAGAGGCCGATGGAAGAGTAAATGAGCAACAGCACGGTCAATTGGATTGGTCTCAGTTTCCGCCTCTGACATCCTGTACCATTATACATTCAAGGAAAACAAAATGAGACTTCGGCTTCCAATTCCATGAAACAAGCATAAAATGCTTAATTAAGGGTTTAAAATGGGCCTTTTAAGTCAGAGAAGGCTGTTGGTCCAGGGAAAGAACCTTGAAAGTTCAGAAGAATGACTTTAAAATGATATAATACCAAATAATTAACACCAACTGAAACCATATTAATACTTTTAAGTTTTGAGTTTATTTGAGGTGACCGGATCATGGAAACTTATGAAGTTTAAGAAGAGAAGCAGATAATCCATAAACACAATGGAGTAATCATGTACATCTTTAACTTACACGAAGAATATCACCCTGGCAGAAGATAACATGAAGTCATTTCCTATGTTGCTCCTACTCTTCATTTCCCTTGAAATACTCGTGTCTGATGCATATTGGGACATGGGAATGGGGATATGATCCTCCAAGGACCCTCCAAATATCTTTAAAAAGTTTAAACATACCCATGCCCGACACTTGCACCCAAATCCAACTACATACATCTTAGCAGACACTAACTAGTAACAGGGAAAAATGGAAATCGAATGTGGACAATAGTTCCCTCCCAAGATACTGTAATGAAATGGGACAGTGTAGATTGATCCTGCTAGACAGAGTTCCATTGCTGTGTTCATTAGGACCTAGAATTCTAATTGTCAAACACTCTAAAAGCATATTCTTTGTTAAGTGTCCGATACTAACATAAATATTGCGGATTTCAGTTTCAACTGGAAATACTCAAAGTTCTACTATGCATAGTTTCATTAATATCAATGGCCTTTTTTAATCTATTTTTTCATCATAGGAAAGTGCAGACAGACATATTGCTATGCCTGACACCCATCTCCATGTCAAAGCATGACACCTTAAGTTATATGCTTCAAGCACAGGCCAAATTCAAAAGTTGACCAAAATTTGAGTTTCTTCCACAAAATAATGTAGCATAGAACATTCAGTATCCCCTGCAAATTCTTCTCATTTGCAAATGAATTTCCTATATTTACGGTCATAATTGACTATTCTTTGACATTTTCATATAGGTATATTAAATCTTATTGGTTGTCGATATGAGCTAGAATGGATCTATTGGGCACTATATTATATTGAATACCATGAGAACACATAAGCAGAACTCTTTGATCAGGTTATCTCATAAGGTGTAAATTATCTCAAACCTAAGCTATTAATCATGACTATGGTCTTGAAGCAAACCGTCAAAAAGGAACTGATACAATTAAAGTCTGATTTAATCATAAGCTACTAACTATGGTTTGATTTTCAATCAAGTAAAAGAGGATAGAAAAGATAAAAAAAATATTAATATGCTCGACTAAAATTGCATGCATACAAAAGGAATCTACTGTTATCCTTCCATGGTTGAATCTCATTTAAAGGAAAAAGTGGAACTGGAGTAATAATTTAAGTGACAAAATGGACATGAAAGAGGTGCTGAGCTCTTCAAAATTTTAGCTGTAAGAGAGATGAAGACAGCATTCATTCTAATGATAGAAACTATGTTTATTTAAAATGTATGAATCAGAAAATTGTCATAAAGCAGGAGAAGAGCAAGATCCTCAGTCCATCAAGCTAGAGGAGAAAAGAAAGGGGGCCTTTTTATTTATAATTTTCATCTTTTCAGAAAGAATACATCCATCAATGGTGGAAACCTTAGTTAATCAAGTGCTATTTAACTTTAGTAGAACCAGTGTAAATTTCAAGACATAGAATAACCTTTCCAAGAACAACCAAAATATGTGAAAATGGAAAATGTAAAGACACTAAAGAAGTGTTTGGTTTCAAGAAATATAGACCATTTTCGCTTTTGTTTTTTTGGAAAATGAAAACACTATATAAAATTTTTATTTTAAAAACGAAAATATATGAAAATTAGAAAAAAATAAATAGTTGTTTTCTTTGTTTTCACTAATAATCTTTATAAATCTGAAAAAGTTGAAAATAAGGGTCTTTTAACTTCAATTTTAATTAATGACTTGTCCCTGATTCAAACCCATATAAAGGCAAAATTTATTCTTTTTCAATAATTTTAAAATATCAAAACTCTTACCCTAGTTTAAATCAATATAAATGTATAAAGTTTTTATTTTATTTTATTTTATTTCTCATGTTTCTTTTAGAACCAAGGTATCCTCCATGCTTGTTTTACAGTCAAGAGAGATTAATCATTTCAGATTTCATGACAGTCCCGCCCAACAATATCATCTCCACAATTCGAACTTGAATTCTCTCCCTTTACAATGTGCCTCATCACTACACAACACTTGTTGAAAAATGGGTTCCAAACATGTTCTCATATTTTATTTTGTTGAAAACATTTTAATTTTATTTGCTAAAAGTGTTTTTCAATTTTCAAAAAATACAAAATGAAAATTATTTTCTAAACTAAACAGAGCCTTAGTTTCACTTTTGAGTTAAATAAAAATGCAATAGCAGAGAGTATACTAACCTGTTATAATTCTTATTTTCTTCTTTCGCAACTTTATTTTCATCCCTGCCACTTTTGTTATTGCAGCTAGTGCCATTAGCATGATGTCTCTGTATTGCGTTTTGAGCCAACCGGTACAAGCTATCTCTTATGCAAAGTCTAATTCTCACATCCAACTGCAAAAGTTGATTTGTTGGTGTCAAATTCCCTATTAGTCAGCAAGGGGGAAAAATACTTTACCAGTAACTTATGCATACCTTTGTGATTATATCTTGTAGCTGATAAAGTACTGTTTCCTCCAGTGAACAGTCATCAATTACAACAGAGACTGTGTTAGAATCATCTTGCTCTCGAGGTGAGGCTGGGTCAAAAGAGGCAGGAACACTATGATCTTCAATATCGGCTCCTCCAATGTGAGGAAATTGATTTTCTTGAGTAGATTTTTGAATGATAGAGTGATTGATACATGGAACTTGATTGGTAAACTGCTGCTGTTGTTTCTGAATGGCAAACAGTGCTTGCATTTGTTGACGCCGCCTCAGCTTTTCTATTTTTTCCTGAGGTGTCATGCTCAAGGGTGTAGCAGCAGCCTTAACTGATCTTTTTACCTGATTTGCCTTACCAGGGGAAACATTATAACAAGAAAGTAAGGGCTGCTGATAAAATTCACCAGACTGGATGTTGGATAAAGCAGGTATTGCAGGACATTGGTTTAAAAGATTCCCATATGTGGAAGGGGCTACAAATGAATTGGAGATGTGTTGGTACTGCAGCGAGTCAGATTCTCGAAGCTGCTTCTGCTGATTTACAACTGAAGTTGGAGAAGATTTTACCATGGAGGTAGCCAACTTATTTTCATATTCAGCCACCGGCTTTCCAGATGGAGTCCAGGTATCATATAAGTCCTGTACCAGTTTTGTCTCACCTATTTCTTCAGTTCGTTTTTGAAATTTCAATAGCTTATTCAACTTGCCTGCCTGCACAGAGAAGTATTAATCCACATTGGCATCTTGAAGACAACACCTAAATTTATGCAACTAAATTAATGCAATAAGGTATTGCCTATTCATAACATCCTCCCTAGGGGTGTGACCGAGCTGAGCCAAACTCAAGCAGTAAAAAAATTGAATTAAGTTATTCTAACAATCTATTAACTATTCTGAATTATATCACATCTACCAAAAGCTAGAATAAAAAACAAAAACATTGCCACAGGGGCTTGAAAGATATTTTTGTTCACCGGAAGGAACATAATCACAGTTACAATGTCAAAAGTTAAATATAACATCATAAATATACAAGGAGAGGCACTTCCGGTTCAGATGGTTTTCATTAGATAAAACTGTTACAGATCTTCCATGGACAAAAAATACCAAGCAAGACGCACTAATTTTCAGGCACCTGATGAATAAATTCGATCCATCTATCTTGTTTATAACTGACAAAACCATTTACTTAGTGTTCTGCGCAGAAATATGCTAGGCCCTCTCTCCCCTCCCTATAGATTGTACAAGAAAGGTTCAATAAGCTTACTCCTATAGTTCTGTAAATGCACAAGGAATGAGACATCATAAAACTGGCAATTCCAAAGACCATGGAAAGCAGTATTTTATCATAAACCTTGAAGAGAAATACCGCAAACCAAAGATAATTTGAAAGATTAAGTATTAAGAGTATGATAGTAATACCTTTTTAGCCAATTCATCAAGGGTCACAACTTTTTCAGCATTGAGATGAGACTTTGATGCACTTCTTTTCCCTGCAGTTTCCACATTTATCTGTGAAAGTCGGAATGATACATTATTACTTCGGTTTGATTGACCATGTTGAAAGCATAACAAAGAATTGATCATATGGCATGTTGATATTTCACACCTGCCCCTCAATTACGGATTTTCTTTTATCTCCAGGAAATTCTTCATTGTGCAGACCATGAGATGTAGAACCACCTGGTTTCCCATAGCTAAGGGCAAATAACTGGTTATCTTGCTCCTCATATTCACTTTTGATTTCCAAAGGCTCAGATGTGCTCTTTAATGCTCCAATCCCTACGCTAGGAGAGTCCAAGGCAGTAGGAAAGGATTTCCCTGGGCTGTCTGTTACCTCTTTAGATGAGGACCATAACTCATAAGCACTACCAAAACTTACATTGCCAAATATTGGGTCATCATTACTGCAAAATCATCACTTGTGAGAATATTGAATCAGATGGATGTCATGATATATGACAAAAGGGGAAATAAGAAAAAGAACATTATGATTGGAGTTCTCTTTTTCCCCCCAGAAGGGGGGGGAGTGCTGTAGAACTCCCAAGTTTTGTTATACCAGTTCGGAGAACTGCTAAAAAATTAAGGGGTACAGCTAAAAACAGTATACAAAATTGGACAACCTGAGTGATCAAACTAGTTCAGGAGTTTCAGGTTCTTTGGTCCCACATTTGAGGTATGAAGAATAACTATAACTTAAGAGCAAATGAAAGTAGAAACTTTTAAAGGGAAATTCCATGAAAATAGAAGGTCATTTATGTGAAGACATGAAGATTGTTAGTTCCATGCTGAGATATCAACTTGTGGTTACTTACTAAGTTCAAAAGGAAACATGAGAACCATACTACTTGCCTGACTGCAGAAATACCAATCTTCCAGACAAGATTGTCAAGACAATGCTTTCATAAGCTACAATTAAGGTATGAATTGTATTTACCTAAAAATTCGATCAAGATCATCAAAACTTCCAATGTTAGCCCAGCTGTAGTCAACTAAATCACCTTGTTCTTTACCTTCACTGGGATTTTGAAAATTTTCAGGATCTTTACCAAGTTCAGCTGTCTCTGCTGTTAAGAAAAGTGGATAATTAGGGTTATAAAGCAATAACAAAGAAATAAATGCTATTGTCTTTAGTCTGAATAACACTAATATTCTTACCATTTTCTGAACTGCATTTAGTTACTTCAACCAAACTGTTAGATACTTCACTACCCATGGAATTCTGATCAGTTTTTGCTGCATTAGATAAAGATAACTCTGGCCACGAACCAATGCCAACTCCTGAGGTGTCAATCCCTCCCTTTGTATTGAAATTGGAACTGCCATCCAACTTTCTTTCACAAAGATCAACTTCATCTCCAGGTTTCTTTTGCTCATCAGGCTTTATGACTGTAGTTGCTTGACTCCATTCCTTCTTACTACAACAGTTTTCACTTCCCTCTTGGTAAGGTACTACAAAGCTATCAGTCTCACCAGAATCATCCCATATTATATTCTTTAGCTGAAAATATATAAACACTCATATCACCATCAAATAAGGTATTATTATATATTTAAGCAGTCAAAATAATTGTATTGAAGGAAAAAGAAACTGAAAAGCTAGCACAAAGCTGAAGCTCCATAGGATTGCCTGGTTAAATCAATGCCTTTTTCATGCTCTCTAACATCAATCAGATACAACAACAATAAATTCCCACAGAAAAACACATAGAAATCATTTAGAACTCTTAAGATACCAGAAGGATACTTTACAGGTTCCTTGAACGAAAATTATGAACAATAATCTTCAAAGTCTCTCACCAACCAAGATAGTTACTTTGTTAACTTTGCGAAGCCTCTTAACGCTCTCTCCCTTTTCTCAGATGTCTAGACTTCATTTAGAGTCCACTAAGTCTTCCTTCAACATGATTTGGTTCCATTGGAATTTTATCCCTCTGGATTCACTCAAAATCCACTAATGCTTAAACATCTCTCTATTCTTGTTTGTAATAGGGTAGGATGTACTAAATAGATCGCTCATTTTTCATTGGGATTTTATCCCTCTTGGTTTAATGTTCTGTGGTTGTATTCCTTTATGGTCTGTTGCTCAGGTGTCATATTCTTATTATCTAATAATAGTTGCCTTTCAAAAAAAAGAAAAAGATTTGGCTCCAAAAATGACTTTCATCTCAAGAATTTTTGCTTTTCCTATGTTACCTAATAATATATAATAATTACTTCAAATCAAATTTCAAAGCATCCTTCCCAAGAATTTAACCTTAGATAACACTAATTTCAAGAAGCATACAAAGTAAAAAGTTGCAAAAATAAAAATGAAGTACCCTACTTTTTGTCCCACTTGGATGTCAAGCTAATGCATTCAAATCATAAGTCAATTGCTTATTGATAGAGCAAACACAGGTCAGGTCATATGTTAACCAGCCATTGTTACCAAGCTTATAATGCTACTTCCCATGCACCTGCAGACAAGTTTTAGACAAGCCCCAGCTGCAAATGGTAAGGAAAGGAATATATTCAAGGATTTTTCTTTGAAAGTTACAATAATTAGCTCACTTACGTATGTAAAAAGTTGTGACTCTCCCAAATGTAAGGCAAAAGAGGAGAAAAAGAAAAAGCAAAGTCTACCTTAGGCTGCAAAAACTAAGAACTAGAAAAGACAAGAAGCAGTCATTTACAGAAGTCTTAACCATATGCTATAAAGAACCATGGATGTCTGCCAATCTAATATGTCAGTCCAATAAAAACCAAGGCAGTGTAATAGAAAGTTAATCTCCCCAGCAATTCATGATTAAGGTGAGATGAAATTTCAGTTAGGAATAAAAGGAATTCTCCATCATATACATACTATCACCCACTCACGATGTATAACAAGTTTCTCATCAAAACACTTGAGAATTAATATGTAATTTTTTAATGAAATTTCTAAAAATCTCAATACTCAATTCTCAGCATCAAAACTCTCCAAATCTATATACTCAATGCTAAACCCCTACGTTACTTGAAACTATAATAATATGGGGTACTATAAAATCATTTTTTTCAAATAAAACCATAATTCTTCGAGTTTGGAAAACAAGTAAAATACTATTATCATTAAAAAACTTCAAAAATCATAAAATTATGTAAAAGAACACAATTAATATTTATAATATAACATAATAGCAATATGGATATTAAAATAATCACCCAAGTAGCTTCTACCCATCTGGTTCAATAGGGCCAACCATAAACATGTGTCCAACCACCCTAGAGGGTTTGGGCAGGCTCCCTCAGTACTTGGGAGCTGAGAACTCTACCTATTAAAGAAAACTTCTCCCATAAACCGTTACGTGGTGTTATCCAACATAAGTTAAATATTGGGTTTTCCTATTGTTTATATTAAAGTTGAGCCCCTCTACCTATTACCAGTTGGCTTTTAGGTTGGATGCTTTAACACAGTACTTGTTATGTTGTTGTAGCTGCCTAACCCATCTGAGGTTCCAGATCAGATTGTCCACAAGAGAAGTGTTAAGTGGTGTTATCCCACATCTGTTAAGTATATTATGTTTCCGCATGTCTTATATGAAAATTTAGGCCCTCCACTTATTGTCCTAGAACCAGTACTGATCAGAATGCATTTGATCACAGCATTCTTTTACTTCATCTAGATTGCAGCTTTTGAGATGCTACGGAAGATAGAATAAACTCTCCATAAACATACACTGTTTACGTAATAGCAAAATAGTTCATGTCCATTCATCCGAACCCGAATAAACTCTTTATAATGAACTGATCTAACACATGATAAAGACCAAAGCTCCACGCTAAGTTAACCCCATAAAACATCCTTCAAAAGAATTTGAGACTAAAGTTATCCTTAGGGTTCTCCAACTCCAGTACATTTACCTTGCTGTCCACATCTCTAATATCAATCTCATTCCCATGTCAAACATAGAAAATTTTCTATACCTAAATCCCAGACTGCTACTTTTTGCTTTCAACTCAAGCAAGAAAAGAGACTGCCTTTTTAAGCAAAAAATTTCTAAGATCCATAGTTTTTCATGACATTATTGATATATGAAAACAACAGGGTTTGAACCCTGATCTTTAGCCAACAAAGGCTTAACCGCTAGGCCAAGAAAGTTTATATTGACTAAAATAAAAGAAAACTAGTTAAATGCATGAGTTGATTATAGTTACTATAATTGATAATTCTGACACAATCTTAATAGAAAACATTTCCTTAAATAGAAATACCAGGAAAAACCTAAACATAATCATTCAGTTATTGTAGTAAAAGTCAACCGGCAAAGCACTGGTTTACTTGGTTCCATCTTTGAACACTCCTGCCCCTCCCGTTATTAAAAAAGTTCCAGTTAAATTATTTCCGAGTACAGTAAATTTAATAGAAAACATCCATGGCAGAGTACATACAGTAAATATAAACAAATATTTTCAATTAAATATATACCAAGTACAAAAAATATTATTAAAGAAGTGTATTTTACTCTTAACAAAATTCCCAGAAATCTAAAGAAAAATACAGAGCAACGAGAAAGAAATCTTATTTTAAAAAGAAAAAAAAAAGAAAAAAAGTTAGATCTAATTACCTCTTCGTCGTTCCAATCAAACATCTCCAAAGAAGCCGCAGCTAATCACGAATCCAGTTCCGAATCCCAATTCAAATGCACGTGACGAAATTGCTCCACACATAGCCAATTTCCACCAAAAAAATATTTTTTAAATACAAAACAAACTACAACGAGAATAAATAAAACATATCCAAATAAATAAAAACCGAATTTTTTTTTTTTAAACTTTCAACAAAGATTAACTTTTTCTTTTATATTTTTCAAAAATCTATTATTTCGAGAGGGGAGATAAAGCAAATGGAAGAGTTTTAAGTATAAACATTAAAGAAACAGAGGCAGAGAGAGAAACTGAAATTAGAAGGAAAAAAAAGAAAGAAGAATTTTGTGTGAGGATGGTGGGACCCAATTGACATGACGTGGCATTATAGTGGCCGAGAAGACGAAACGTGTACAGTGGCGTATCTAAACTTGTGGTTAGGAAATAAGCCGATCTATTGCCAAGTCCTGATTGGGGCAGCCCTCTATTTTAGGGGACAAATTGCATTTGCATCCTTTATAGTCAACATCTTTGCATATACCACCCTATAATTTTCTTTAGTTTCTTAATCGTATTTGGTTTCAACTTCCAGCCTATTTGACATCTATGCTATATTAAAATTCTTAAATAAGTTTATCTCACAAGTTAATTAAATATAAATACAGAAAATATAAAATAAGCCAAATTATAAATTAAAAGTTATTAGTATAGTTATACAAATAATTTAATTTTTAAAAATAAAATAAAAATCAGCCTCTTACTTTTAACCAAAACTAGTGTGAGAGTTGAATTGGGATATTCAAGATTCTAAAGTCTCACACAACCATGGTTTCATTGATAAAATTAGGGAAAACTATACTCAAGGTCATTAAATTATTAGTAAATTTACATTTTGGTTACTTAACTTCAAAAAGTTATAAAATGGTCATTGAACTATTCGAAAGTGTATACCTTAGATTCAAGTTGATCTGATGGTCAGTGTCGAAGATCGAAGAAGAAAGTTGTTTGAATTTTGATTCACAAATTTAAAAAGTTCAAAGTTGTTTCATGAAAAAAGTTGAACTGTAGAAAAAAAAAGAGAAAAAAAGCTTTCGATTGGTGCAGATGATGTGAACAAAGAAGACCATAACAACCTAGTGACTTAAATGAAAATTTTCTAATATTTCAATGATCATTTTATTATTTTTAAATTAAATGATCACAACATAAACTTATTAATAATTTAATAACAATAAATAATGACATTAAGTATAATTTACCAATAAAATTATTTACTTTTATATTATTCTTTATTTATTTCACCCACTTGGTGTGTGTACATTATAACCTTTCGTTGAATTCATAAATATATCTCTTTTCTTTGAAATGGTACTAATTAATCAAACACTAATTTAATAAGAGAAAGTTTACAATTTTTTAAAAGAATATAAACAATTAAAATTTTGTGTCTTTCAATAATTATATATTTAAATTAAATAGTTTAAACTACAAATTTAAAAATCTATATTATTATACTTAAAACCTTTTACTTAATTGGTTTCACGAGACAATCGAACACCAACTTAGTTTAAAATGACTAACAAAATTATTTTTTATAATAAATTATATTATTACGAAAATATTTTTATGTAAAATCAATAAAAACAACAAATTTCGAGACTTGAACATAAAATATTATGGTTTTAAACCTTAACTTTATTATTTCTAGTGATTAAATTGAAAGATTTTGTATCCTTTTTAAGTCTAAATTCAAACCTTAGTGTTAATTATACATGTTATATAATTTTTTCCATTCACCTACCATATAGTCTAATAACGTCTTAAAGTTTTGTATTTGTTACATTGTACAAATTTATACATGAATAATAAATCACCACAATGACAAATGTTAAAAAATCTTAAAAACAAATATAGACAATTATAAAATCTTTAGTACTTAATTAAACTTTTTTTTTTGGTACAATAATGGAGAAACACCTTAAACAATTACTCAAGAATCATATGGGTGTAGGCGACACCCACAACATTAGCTAACATCGAGGACATCTCGTGGCAGTCGATCGTATGCACAACTTTTTGGTTCCAAGTAGCCCATTCTTTGCTAACCAATCAACCACAAAATTTCGTTCTCAAGGGGCATACTCCAACTCTTATAGCTATTCATTTCTTAACGATGCCTGAATGGATTCAACAAGCCCAAAATAAAGGTGAAAATGGCTCACCCTGTTACAGATCATATCCATTGACATAGTTGAATTCGACTAAAAAATGATTCTCCTAATACCTGTTGTCCAAGCAACCCAAATACCATGGTAAATGTCCCATGACTCAACAAGACTAATGCCACAACTCCCACATAAGAAATCTACCAACTAAGTGTCAATAATGTCCCGAATCACACCTCTTGCCTCTACTCTCTCACTCCTATGATCCCAACCGCTATCAACATTAAGTTTATACCAGTTAGTCGACGGTTTAACCCAACTTAAAAGAACAACATGCCTAGTCTGCAATGACTGTTGACCCAAATTAGATTCGACATGTATCTCTGTCAACAATCTAGTCACAGCCTAAGTTTTGAAATGCAAAGTCAAAGAAGAACCCACAAACACCTCTCCATTTCTCCACTTCCAAGCATACCAATACATCGTTGAAAACACCAATAGCCAATACCAATCCCCAAGTCGTAAAGAACGACACTGGTGAGAGTCTCAGGTCCCAATCTTAGGCCAGTTGGCGTGATGAGCTTTCTTTTACGCAAGGTCTAATAACAAGGTTAAAAGCAAAGCAAAGCAATGAAAGATAGAATGGGACTGTCTAAGACCTTGTTACAATTAGAAGCGCATACAAGGAGAAACAAAAAGCAAAATTCATTTTCTTTCTTCAAGAAAGTCAAGAAACCAAATTTTGGTCTAATTTTTCTATTTTGGGTGATTTCAAGAATCAAGAAAATTAAGATTTCAAATCTTGGAATTCTTGGTCCAAGAAACCAAATCTTGAAGCCAGTGCGTGATGGGTTACATGTACGAGGTTATATGAGCCAATTTTTAGATAAAACGAATAACAATTCCAAGTTCTTGAAATTCGGTCTATTGGGATGTCCACAAGCCCATCATGAAGTTTGAAGGACTTAATTGAAAATCAGGCCAAATTGCCTAAGTGGCCCAATTTGTAAACCTTTTAATTTGTCTGTCCAAGGAGCCCAGTTAACCTATTGGTCGAATTTCCTTTCATATTTCCACACTTAGACATTTTTTTTATGTTAATCAGTTAGTTAGTTGATGATTTGCCATGCTTAGTTGGAATACTTATCACATTCCTTAAATTTAAGAGATCAGTTAGGGTTTGGGAGGCTATAAATAGGGCGTTTCCCCTGTTATTTATTCATTCATGCTTCACTTTTGAGTTCATAAAACTCTCTTTAAAGTTTTTTTTTTTTAAATTTCTTTCAAGTTTTCTTTTAGAAAAGTTTTAACAATCTTTTTAAATTGTGGGAATCATTCTTGCCAAGGATTCTTTTTTGGAGAGAAAATTAGAGTCATTTGAAGGGAGTTGTGGATTCATCTTAATTCCAAGGCTTCTTAGGACTTCTACATGCCATCTCTATCTTTTTTTCATGTTTATTCGTTCTTTTCTTTATTTTTCTATTATGTTTTTTTTAATCTAATCTTTATTTTTATTAAATTCCAAGTTTGATTTCATTCAAGAAAGGTGTTCTCCTATCTTTTCTCATCAAAAAACATCCAAAATAGGAGTTCTTTCTTTCTTTCCTTGTGTCGAATTCATATTGCACAAAACAATTTGCTTTTGGCTTAGTTAATCATTCTAACATTTTGTTTGGTGATTTTAATTTTAGCTTTGATTGGGGCCTATCTTAAAGTTCAAGAACGGTTTCTTTTAACTCAAGAAACTCTAATTTCATCATTCTTGAACTTTTTTCCAGCCGCCACTCTCTTCTTTTTAATTCAAGTTTCCTTTTCATTTAATTTTAATTGATTACTAATTTGTTTTCTTTCTCTTGTTTAGATTTCAATTCAATAGCTTTTCCTCTTTCAAGAACATGTCAAAACATCATCAATTGATTGGTTCTTCATTGTTCTTGGCTGGCCAAACTTGATTATTCTATTTTCTCTTGTTTTTATTCGATTTTAGTACTTGATTTCTCAAAATTTTTTAACCGATTATATTTTCTTCGATTCAATTTCCTTGTTCTTGACATATCTAGTATTTCGTTTTATTTGTTGTCCTTATTTTATTTAGATCTAGCTTGGTTAGTTTGCATTTCAAGTTGTGACAAACTCCAACTTTCTTCATTCACCTAAAGCCTTAAGTCAAATTCATGACTTGAACAAACTTGTGGTCCTTTTCCACACGCATCCCTATCAGACACTCAATCAAATTAAAAAACCACCATTCATCTACTGAAAATAAGAAGAATGTGACATCCATATTAGCTCTTAATAGCTTACTCAGAACCTCTATGACAAAAATACAAAAACAGAGGATATGGTTGGTGCTCTCCGAGGCATGACCGCAAAGTGGACAGCTTGCATTAACAGTTAAGCACCTTATCTGTTGATTTACATTCGACAACAACCTATCTCTAAAAGCTAACCATAAAAACATCCTAATCCTTTACAACATTGGAAGCTTCCAAATTGCAGCGACTACCTGAGACATGGATACATTCACAGACATAGACAAAGCATAGGCCATTTTCATAAAATAAAATAAAAACATTTAGCAAACCCCTTTCATATAAGTCTATCATCGTAGGATGAAGAAACTCTAGTTAGGCTATCTTTGATGATAGCCACAACTTTCTCGAGAAGCATTGACTCAAAACACTTGAGAACACTAATAAACATTATCAAAATACTCTCTAACAATCACTTGAGCTAAATTATCGGGGACACCCGTAACACAATGTTTAACTAAATGACTAGTCAGAGTCTATCTATCCCACCAAAACTACGTTTGGCATCCATTATTGACTTTCTAAATTAGACCCTTAGATAATAACTCGTGCCAAGCTAACAAGCTTTTCCACGTAAATGAGTAGTTACTTCGCCTAGGTAATGCCATAAACTTAACTCCATTAATGTATTTTGAGCATAGGACCTGAACCCATAACTTATTCGCTTTATGTAAAAATCGCCACCCTAACTTAGAAAGGAGAACCAAATTCCAATGGCACATAGATTTCATTCCCAAGCCACCCGTAAAGGGTCCTTCAATCCACAAAATGCACATTCCACACCCCCGTAAGAATCTCCTCAATATTTTCTCTAGCTAATCGCACACACAGTTGGTACCAAAGATGTTTGCATTGTGTAAGTAGGCAAGGTATTAAGAAAAAATTTAATAAGCACCTCTTCCCAACTATTGACAATCGATTAACCTTCCAATTGGTAAGCTTAGCTTGCGTTTTCTCCACCAAATACAAATAGGGCTTCTTCGTGACCCTACCATGAAGCAAAGGCACCTAAGTATTTTACCAAATTACTAGTTAACCCAATCCTCACCACACAACTTACCTTTCTTGCAGACTCCCGAGACAAGTTAAGGGAAATATACAACTTGGATTTAACAAGACTAATAGACTGGCTAAACCATTCATTAAACTCCTTCAAGCATTCATGAATAACCTATATTTACTAGTCCTCACTTGAAGAAAACAATATCAAATCATCTGCAAAAAAGATATGTGAAATACATGGCCTTCTTCGACTTGATCAAATTGGCTTCAAACGGCCTTTACTCATATTATCCTAGAATATATGAGAAAGACGCTCTATGCTTTGAACAAACAAATACGGGGAGAAAGAGTTCATTTGTTGCAAACTCCTAGACGGCTAAAAAGAATTAGTCACTTCCTTATTCCACAGAACGCAGAAAGAACTTGAGGTAATACAATTCATGATCAATGAGATGAAAGAACTTTCAAATCAAAATATCCTGTATAAAATCCCAGTTCATCTTATCATACACTTTTTCCAAATCAATTTTCCATTTCATGACCCCTAACTTACCCTTGTTTATTCGCATAAAGTGTTACATCTCTTGAAAAACCACGATATTATCAGTAATCTGATGACCAGAAACAAAGCTACTTTGGTTAGGAGAAACCAACTACAACAACACCAAATTTAGCCTACTAATAATAATATTATAAACAACTTTATACACCATATTGCATAGGCTAATAAGGCACAACTAACTAATATGTTCAGGGACCTTAACCTTTGGGATGAACGTAATAAATGTAGAGTTAATATCCTCCGGCACCACCCCAACCTGAAACGCCTCTTGCACCATACTACAAGCATCTCTCCAACAATATCTCAATTCCCCTAAAAGAACACTTCTTGGAAACCATCCGGGCTCGACACTTTAAAGGCACTAATACTTTTCATAGCATTACAAATTTCACTATCATAATTGTTCTTGTGCAACTCCTCCAAATCCGATCTTAGAATAACTGGGAAGCATACCCCAATATATTTGACCTTTTAGACTTATTCAAGGATTTCATATACGGGTTTTGAAAAAAACTAACCACTAAAATTTTAAAACAACTTGATCAATAACCTAATTACTATCAACATCCATAAGTGTTCGAACTCTTCGACGGCTCCTTTTAACTAGTACTAAATTTTAAAAATACGAGGTATTTCTTTCATTGAAATTCACCCAACGAGTACGAGCTTTCTGAAACTATAATAATTTCTCTCATTTTTGAAAGTCCATATACTCATTTTGTAACTCTTTTTCAAGTTTCTTAAAGTGCGAATTATCAACAATCCCTCCTATCTTGCACACTTTTAAGCCTTATTAAGGAATGGAAACAAGTTGACTAAAGCAAGGGCTTGCACCTTAATACGTAGCAATTCTGTTAGTTAGTTGTTCTGTTAATTAGCAGTTAAGGCAGGTAAGTGTGGTTATAATCTATTAAGTTTCAATTAGAGTATTAGTCAAGAATTTATTGAGATTTATAGTTAGTAGAAGTTCTTGATTGGTTCATTCACTCTCCTCCTGTATATATTCATAAGCTTGATCCTATTAAGATCAAGTGAGCTAAAAATATAAAATAAGCAGATCTTTTCTTCTTTTGGTGTTCTTTGCATATCAAAACATGGTATCAAAGCCAGTGTTTTTCTTGCCTGCGTGAAGAGTGTTTCTGGTTCAAGGAAAGTTAATTTTTTTGTTTGAGTTTCATGGCACTTGAAGTCATCTTTGGAAATGGAGGAAGTTAACATCAATCTTTCTCAAATGTTGCAGAACCAATGGCTGTTGTATGTAGAATAATACAACAGTTTCCAAAACATGAAACTATTAAGCTAAATAAGAATAATTTTCTTCTGAAGCATTAGATCATGCTCATTATTGACGAGTATGGTGTTCAAGATTATGTTTTAGGGACTATCAACGTTCCTCAGTTTTTAGTAGATGGTGATGACAAGTAGTGGACAATCCTGAGTTTTTGTTGCATAAACAACAAGATAAACTATTAGTATCTTGGCTACTCTCCACTATTTGTGATGATATACTAGTCTATATAATGAGTGCTAGTACAAGTTTTGAGATATGGTTTATTATTGAGAAAAGATTTGCCACTCGATCTAGTATGAGGATTTTGAGTTTTAGGCACATGTCGTATTATCAGAAAACGGGGTAATTAACCATAAAAGAGTATATACTCAAGATAAAGAATATATGTGATATTCTTTCTGCAGTGTAACATCCCTAACCCATATATGTCGTTGGAATAGGGTTACAGAGCATTACAAGAGTTTACATTTCAGAACTATCAAAAAATTTAAAATAGTTAATTCATATCATCAATCACAGCAAAACCAATCAATAGCATACATATTATCCCTTATACGAGACCTTGAGGCCCTAAAACACATTAGAAACAAATCGAGACTAAATCAAAAACATATAGAAATTTCAGGGAAAAGATGAAAATTTACCAACTGCAAGGGTCACACAACTGTGTGGCCAGGCCGTGTAAAACCTGACTTGCAACCCTTTGAAAACTACAGGGGACACACGATCGTGCTATCTGGCCGTGTCTCAGACACGGTCTGAGACACACACTCGTGTCTCTGCCGTGTGGACGAAAATAGGCTATTTTGCAAGCAATTTTTCTTACCATTTTCAATTTGTACCTATAATCCCTTTTGCACATATACATAAGCTTTCAAAAGGCACCAAAATCATGCATAATCAAGCCAAACACATATGGTATAATAACATCCAACCAATATGCTCAGAGGCACTTCAAATGACAACATTAAAACATGTACCATGTACTCAATTTGGCTAAAATAATAGATTAACTTTTAACTAAGTTTGCATCATTACACAACATGTAAATCACTTACCAAAACATACCATTTGGTACCAACTGTACCATATAATCTTTAGCATCAAAATACATATATGCTTACTATGACAAAACACCAATTCACAACAAGTTATATGTCATATCTAATATGCACATTCAACTACCTTTCTATCTATCATCATTCAACCATAACAAGTCATATATCAACCATTACAAAGCTACTTATATACACCTCAATATATATATATATATATATATATATATATATCATTTTACCAACACAAGACCAAAATGCAAACTAACCAAATGATCATTTTCACAACCAAAACACATAGGCTAACATTAGCCAAAATACCTATACATACCATTATAACCTTAACCAAGACATCAACATCTACCGATATAATCACTGGATAGTGTGATAAATCTCTGACAAGCTTCCAACTCAATTGAGCTTCAAATAGTCTGAAAAGTAAAGGAAAATAACTACGTAAGTAATGAATGCTTAGTAAGCTCATATAAACTTTAATTATATCTATCTATTTCAAATATGAAATTTATACAATTCAAGAATAATCATATACTGATACCACACAATTTATGAAACCAAATTCAACAATTCACAAATTGAATAATTCCACAGCATTACTTATACCTATCATCCCTAACAAAGTAGGATTTTATAACAAAATTTAAGTCTTTTTCAATTTTCTTCCTTTCGTTTGCATGTCATTACTTTCCATTACATTTACTTTCTTTAGCTTAATTAACATCACCAATTCAACTCATCATTCCCTTTTTCATTACTCATTTCATATGCATAATACACAAGACACAAGTATATCATCAACCATAGTCACAAGCTAGTGCATTTAAACATAGCTCTTTTAGAATTAATCACATGATAAACCATTTCATAAAATTTTGCATAATTTAAACCTTACCACTTTTTTATGAGTACAAGCATATTTGTATTTGAGCACTTACCATTTCAATACGACTTATAAATAAACATAATACCATTCAACCAACAGCTTGGTACTTGCCTAAGTATCAAATAGCAACACATGTTAGCGTACTTGAACATATTTCATATAAATTCAACATTGATAACCTTATTTTCTCAACATGTCACACTTGAGTTTATTACTTGTCTCAACTTACATAATTACCATGTATCAATATATCAAAGATATTCATATATGTACGTGTCATGATACATATCATTATCTTACCGTTTCATTATATACATATATCATCTATTTCAATATATCAATATATCATGTACGGTAATGACCCGAATTTTTCAATTATCGAAAAAGTGCATTTTCGGTCTTTATTTCGAAAAGTGAATTAAGTAAATATTTATTTAAAAATATGTACGAAGTTAAGTGAATAGTTAATTAAAGCTTAATTAAGAGAATTTAGCTTAATTAAGAATAATTAAGTATAAGGATTAAATTGAATAAAGAATAAAGGTTTAATTATAGAATAAAGAAAAGTAAAGGGACTAAATAGGCAAATAAGCCAAAAAGGGTGACAAATGTATGGTTAAAATAAGTTAAATGTGTACAAATAAAATGGTACACATGTATTATACATGTGTATTTACTTATGATATAAGTAAAATAATAATAATTAAAGTTTATTATATTAATATTATTTTATATTAAATAAATAAATAAATAAAAGTTATGACAAGTGTAAGGTGATAAATGAATACATGTGTGTTAATAAATATACACATGTATAAATAATAAATATTATAATAGTTTAATAATAAAAACAAAGAAATAAATGAAATAAAAGAAATGAAAAAGAGAAAAAAAACAAACGAAACAGAGAAGAACAGGGGAGAAAGAAAGGAAGGAAAGAAAGAAAGGGAGAAAAGGGAAAATCAAGGTTTTGAAGCTTTAAACTTTAATAGCTAATGTTGTCTCGGGAAATCTCGGCTAAGCAAAGACAAGACAAAGACAACGGGAGTTAGCTTGGAAACTACGGTTTGTATTTCTATAAACTGAACTTAATAGTTAATTGTTATGTTAATATTTGAATTGCTTGAGAATGGAAATGCTCAGGTAAGAATTATAATATTTTATAATTTATTGAATTTGATTATTAATTGTTGTATCATGATTGATATGTGACAAGTAATTAAAGTATGAAATATTTGAATGTGTGATTATTGGAAAATGAATTAAAAGGTATGTTGTATTAAAATTGAATTACATGTGAATTGGTAAAGAAAGGTATCGAAATGAAGTGAAATTAAATTACGAATGAAATTGAAAATTTGAAAGTTTACTGAATACCCTATTAATAGTGTCAGGCTAGTCGAATATAGCTGGCATGCCATAGGATTGGAAGTGTTCAGGGATATTCTGACTGTGTGTCGATGAGACACTATATGTGTCGACTACTGTGACTGTTCCGGATTCGTTCCGAAGAGGTACTCCGTACCTGACTGTTACTGTTTTGGATTTGTTCCGATGAGGTACTTTGTATACCGTTACTATTACTGTTACTGTTACCCTTACGGTGATTCTGGCTTCGGCCGATGAAACACTGTATATTATCCCCAGTGTGTGGGTTGGATCCGTGTATCCGTCCAGGTCCGAGTCATGTTAATAGGGGCAAATAAAGGTACTGAAGAATTGACTGCTACCGAATACTTGACTGTTACTGAATAAATAATTAACTGATACTAAATAGTAATGATTAAATGATTGTTATTGAAAAATACTGACTGTTATCGATAAACATATTGCTACTGAACAAATAATCATTACTGGATCAAATGACTAAATGTTACTTAAAGAAACTGATAAATTAATCGATACTGAAATATGTTTACTGATATTGAATAACAAACAGAAATATAAGTGTGACATATGAATGGAAAATATTATTGTTGTGAATTAAATAGAAAAGCTAATTAAGTTATTAGATGATGAGGGTTGAATGAATTGTAAAGAAATTATCCATGAAATGAATAAATGAATATTTATGATTATTATAGGACAATAAGTGTATGTTATGTTTTAAATGTTCGAATAATAGAAATACCACTGAGTTCATACTCAGCGTACGGTTTGTTTCCGTGCGTAGGTTAAGTTAAAGCTAGAATGTTGAATCAGCATCCCAGGCTTATCCCAAACTCAATAAGGTAACACATGTTAATTGTTGATAATGGAATGTAGCTAGGCCGTTAAGTTAATGTTTGTAAATGGTAATAAAAGATATAAAGATGTTGAATTATGTATGAAATATGTAAGTTTTGGTGACTAAACCTAAGAAAAATTAATTAGGTTAGTATAATAATGTTAAATTGATATAAATTGTGGTACCACTGAGGGTACATTGGTTGTATGTTTTATTGCTAAAATTGTAAGTCAGATCGAACACGAGCTAGACACACGGGCGTGTGTCATAGCCGTGTCTCCTTAACAGAATGCTCAGGTCTTGGACAAGGGGTAAGCACACGGGCGTGTGATATGACCATGTTAAAAAGTTAGTGTTACACACGGGCTAAGGGTACGGGCGTGTCTTAAGCCACACGGGCGTGTGGTACTATTCAAAGGAAGAAACTTTAAAATTTCACGAAAAATTTTCTAAGCTTTCGATCGAGCCCCAATTTGTTTAGTTGTTCTTATTAAGTACTGTAGACCCACTAAAGCTACATAAAGAAATGTATAATATTGCATTTATTCTTATTTTACGTATAATTGTACTGTATTGACCGGTAATACTCCGTAATCCTGTTCCGGCAACGAGACGGGGTTAGGGGTGTTACATGTACCATCATTTCTATGTATTTCATGTATATACCTGTATTAGTTCGTATCGAACTCATATCGTCTCGTAACAACACATTTCCCATTGAACCACTTAGAATAATATCAGATACACGGGAAATCTTACACACTATGTGCCAACACATGGTTGAAACCATCTCTATCTTATATCTCATATAGATGCTCACTCTCGAGCTATCACTGGGTCTACTCACACAAGCTAACGGTCAAGACGTAACTATACAGTGCTGCTCACACAAGCCAACGAGTAACCCCAACACATACCGTAAAACTCAGCCACTAGTAGAACGTACGGGACCAGCACCCAAAACATGGTAACCCTTATGACATATCATTTGTATCCTAAATATTCCTAAGGTTCAAATAGGACTCGATAGTCGTTGTGCGTCTTTGAATTTCCCTCGTTTCATTATAAGCCAAATTGTATAATATATATATATATATATATATATATATATATATATCAATTCATTTTCAATAAAATTTCATATAATAACATTAAATTTAATAAAAATATACATAGTATAGTTCATAAGAACTTACCTGGCTAAATTGCAGAAATGCCAAAGTTCAGGGGTATTTTTGTAATTTTTTTTCCACGATTTTCCACCCGATCTTGATCAAAATTAATAATTTCATTTAATATATTAATTTAGACATAAAATAATTCATTTCATACAATTTGGTTATTTTTGACATTTTTACAAAATTATCCCTAAAGTTTTACTTTTATTCAATTTGGTCCCTAAACCCAAAACATGCAAATTAACCATTTTTACCCAAAATTGAGCTTATCCAAATGTTCATGGTATCCAAAACAGCCTATTTATCCAACAATTTCACATTAAATCCTTTTACTTTTATTAATTTAACAAATTAGTCCCTAATAAAAAATTCATCAAAATAACTTAACAAAATACTTTTAAATATAAATCAACATTCCAAATTCATCATCTAACATAAAAAAAATCACAAGATTCATTAATGGAAACACTCAAAATCTTTAACAGTTTCAAAATCGAAGGTACGGACTAGCTGTACCTAGTTGTAACGATCTCAAAAATATAAAAATTATTAAAAATGGATGAGAAATGGCTTACCATGCATCATCCGAAAGAAAAACTAAAGCTTGGAGGTTTTAAATTTCCATTTCCATGGTGAAATTCGGTGGGAGAGAAGAAAACACCCTTTTGTCTTTTATGTTTTTATTTTTTTTAACCTTTTATTTTATTTATTAATAAAATAACATATAAAACTTTATAATTAAAAGAAATCAAAGCATCCAACCACCCCACTATCTTTAAAATGGCTAATTTACACAATAAGGCCACTTAATTAATATTCTTTACTCAATTATCACTTTTAAACTAATAGCAATTGATTTTTTTACTTTTACGATTTAGTCCTTTTTGCTTAATTAACTATTGAAACGATAAAATTTTCCAACAAAACTTTAATACCACTTTAATTACACTTGTAAATATTTATAAAAATATCTACGACTCGGCTTATAAAAAATAAGGTCCCGATACCTCAATTTCTAAAACCACTCGACCTTAGGTCATACCACTTGAACTTAATAAATCGCTTATAAAATAAAAATCATAATATCAAAAACCTCTTGAAAATCAAAATTAACTCGTAAATATTAAATATAATATTGACAAACTTACTTTTTCAGATTTGGTGGCCCCGAAACTACTATTTTCGACACCAATGAAAAACGAGCTATTACATGCAGCAGGAAGTCTTATATCTGATCAAGAACAAGAAAACATCATTCTTGCAGGTCTTTCCATTAAACATGAATCTATTAGAGTAGTTGCTTTAGCCACCTCAATTCCTTTTGACCTTCTTGCTGAAATGCTCACCGATTATGAATCGAGACAACTTGAATTTTTGGCCTCTATTTTTATGCAAGCAAACTTGGTTCAACAGAAAACTGGTCATGCAGGATAGGTCAAGAATATATATTCAGCCAGTGGTTCTAACAAGAGTTACAATCAAGGGTACAAAACTCAGTATCGAGGAGGCAGAAGCACCTATCGAAGCAGGAGTAGAAGGGGTCATTTTTCACATAGTCGACCTCAATGTAAACTATGTGGCAGGATCGGCCATATAGTACAAAAAAAATTTCTGTTGATTGGATGAAAAATTTACTAGGGTTTCTGATTTGGATCAAGATGGCCAGTTGCAAGTCAATTTCTATTACCTTGATGATCAAGGAAAATGACACTGTTGTGCTAACAAAATGCAAGGAAATTTATCTTCTCCTTTGACTCAATCAAATACTTTTCATCTTAATTTGCAGCATTATGGCAAGTCTCAGGCCAACAATCGTTCAGGATATTCTCAGTGAGAGTGTCATTTGTCAACTGATGGCACTAATGGCCAAGTTTGGTATCCAGATTCAAGAGCAACTAATCATATGACTAATAACATTTCCACTCTTCATAAAGCCACTAAATATGCAAGTACAAGTTAGTTGGTTATAGGAAATGGTAGTTTTGTACCAATTACACATGTAGGTCATCATTGATTCTTTTTGGTAATATAAACTTGCATCTTAAAAATGTTCTTCATGTTCCTCATGTTTGCAAGAATTTGTTGTCTGTTACACAGTTTGCCAAAGATAATTTAGTGTTTTTTAAGTTTCACCCCTTTCATTGTTTTGTGAAAGATTTACAGACAGAGAAAGTTTTGCTAGTGGACCACATTCATAAATGTTTACACAGGTTCACTTCCTCATCTCAACAAGTGTCTGTTGCTACTTATTCTAACAAAGGTTTTAGAAGTAATAGTTTTTTTAATCATGCTCGTTTAGTATCTAAAATAGTTGTTAATTTGAGGCATAACAGTTTAAAGCATCCATCTAATAAAGTTCTTCGTCAAGTTCTTTGTATTTGTAACATTTTTATACCAACGTCTAAGTCTCTTGATGTATATTCTACTTATAAACTTGGAAAATGTTACAAGCTTCCTTTTTTGTTTCTAAAACTATGTAAAGACATTTCCTTTTAAGTTGATTGTATCAGATTTATAGGATCCAACTCATGTGAGTTCTAAAGGTTGCTTGTATTACATCTTCTTTATTGATGCTTATAGTAGGTATACATGAATATACTGACTAAGGAATAAAGCAGCCACACTTCAGAGCAAAATGGCATTGCCTAGAGAAAACATAGGCATATTGTTAATACTAGTTTAACTTTACTTGCACAGGAATCTTTACCTATATACTTATGGGCACATGCTTTTTAAGTGCAGTATATCTGATCAACAGGCTTTCTACACCAGTTTTGCAAGGAAGGTATCCTCATGAATCACTTCATCAAGTCAAACTAGCTTACTCACATCTCCGGGTCTTTGAGTGTTACTGTTATACTAATTTGAGGCCCTACAACACTCACAAAATTCAATTTTGATCTAAGGCCTGTACATTCTTTGGCTACAATAGTTATCATAAAGGATATAAATGACTTGATGAATCAAGTAAGATTTTCATCTTATGACACTTTTTTTTATAAGCATAAGTTTCCTTTTGCCTCCAGACTACTCAACAGCTCTCAAGTCTCTCATTCTCAGACATATCATAAGTCTATTATTCCTATTATTTTCTCTTTGACTATTTTTTCATCTATTTCAACTATGAATGGCAGTTCATCTAAAGTAATTTTTCTTGAATCTGCAGACAATATAGTCTCTCGAGAACGTATAGACAGTGGGGTCACTCCAGTACTTACAGATGTGATGGCCAATCCTGAACCTGTAAATAATATAGTTACTTCAGAACTTGTTTTGCCTTTAGTTGGTTCTATCCAAACTAACTTTGCATCACCTGTCACCCTTGCTCCTCCTCCAGTAGTTTGCAAGATTCATCTCATGCAAACGAGATCAAAGAATGGTATGTTCAAACTAAGAGCCTTCTTAGTTGACTTGTCTGCACATGAGCCCCTTACTATTGAGGATGCGTTCACCAGTCTTGAATAGACACAGGCTTCTAAGCAAGAATATGATGCATTGCTCAAAACCAATTTATGAGAGCTGGTTCCTTTGCCTCTCAACAGAAAAACAATTGGCTATAAGTTGGATTTTTGAACTCAAGAACAAATGTTGGTGAAACCATAGCTAGATTCACGAAAATTTGGTTGTGGAAGGCTATTTTCAAGAAGCTAAGATTGATTTTTAGGAAACTTTTAACCTTGTGGTTAAACCAACCACCATAAGGGTTATTCTCATTATAACAGTGACCTATGGTTGGCAACACAAGCAAGTCGATATCAATAATGCCTTTTTAAACGGTGACCTCCATGAAGAGATCTATATGAGTCAACCACCAGGTTGTGAGACACATATTGATAGTCAACCACTAGTTTGTAAGTTGAATAAGGCCTTTTATGGCTTGAAGCAGGCACCTCGAGCTTTGTTTCACAAGCTCAAGTTGTACTTAATTGCTTCTAGTTTTGCCTTATCCAGAACTTATGCCTCATTGTTCATTAGAACTTCTAACAGCATGGTTCTTTATGTTTTAGTATATGTTGATGGCATCATTTTCACAACTGAAATCATCTGGCTTGAGTCCTTGTTGGCCGAGTTGCCAGTTAGTGTTGATGGTTGAGCTACAATTTAGGGTGACAATTCAGGAGCAGTAGTAGTGTAGCAAATCCTGTACTACACTCCAAGTTTAAACATGTTGAGTTGGGTTTGTTTTTTGTTCAAGAGAAAGTTGTTGCAGGCAAATTGATGATTGGCCATGTGCTTGCATAAGACCAGATTGCAATGGTTCTTACCAAGCCCCTTTTAGCTCCATTATTCAGTAAATTTAGATTTGGTCTTGGTGTTTCTAATAAATATGAACAACAACAAACGCAAGTTCAACAAAGCAGACAATTGAAGCAAGGGCTTGCAGCTTCATACTTAGCAATTCTATTAGTTAGCAGTTAAGGCAGTTAAGTTTGATTGTAATTTGTTAAGTATCAATTAGAGTATTAGTTAAGAATTTGTTGAGATTTATTGTTAGCAGAAGTTCTTGACTGATTCATTCACTCTCCTACTGTATATATTCATAAGCTTGATCCTATTAATATCAAGTGAGCTCAAAATATAAAATGAGCAAATCTTTTTATTCTTTTGATGTTCTTTGCATATCCAAACAACTCTCGCAACAAGCATTCGTTGATGCTGAAAAATATTACCAAACTGGAAGTGGTTCCAGAGTTTTAAATCAGTAGCCACTACAACCAACTTCTTATTAATAGCCCCACCCGAATGACTCTAGCTCAATCACAGAATCTTCTTAAACTTAGAATGCAAAAACCAAGCTCCTTTAAAATAGGAATGAGTCCTCGCTCTTGTCGGCCGAGCAAAACCCTTGACATCAAGTAGAATAGGACAATGATCAGATTTAACCCCCAGTAAATGAAACACAACTACGTTTGAAAACGACGACTTCTACAGTGCATTACAATAGACTTTACCAAGCCTCTCCTTCATTGAATTCCAACTATTAGGCGACTGATATCAAGAAAACTTTGGACCAATAAACCCCAAATCTAACAACTCATAATCCTAAAGTACCTTTTGCATACGTCGACACCAACCACAATCAGCCTGCCAAAAATTCAAAATTTCCAAAAATATAACTATACATAATCAATTTCATTAAAAAAAATCTAAAAAATCTTTTATAACGTATTTTATTCTCGTAAATAAACCGATGACGTGAAAAATCACATATTTAGTAAAATACATATATATAAATATATATAAATGGTATAATGTAAATCACATTCAAATATGATTAACATAATAATTGTTTTTTTAATATAAAAAGTAAAAATAAAGAGGGTATGAGTAAAGTTATTATTATTTTTCTTCTCTTTGCTACTCTTTTTCACGCTTTAGGGTTTTGCTTGAATTAATTCTTTTTTTGGAAATTGAATTTGTTACTTTGACTAGAAAGGTCTAGTCGGGCTTTTGTGGTTTTGGGTGATTCCAACGTTGCTTTCATGCTCCGTTGGAAAGCTTTAACCTTAAGTCTTATGTGAAAAAACTTTTCAAGTTTATAACTACAATTGATTTATTATATAGTTATGACGTTCCAATTCATTTTAATTTTATTTTCTTTTTAAACGTAAATTTAAAAACTTAAATATTCTCATAATTAATTTGATTTTTTTACTTGAATTATAACATTTTGCATTTAAATATAAAATTTATTATTCATAACAAATTAATATATTTTAGTCCCTTAATTCAGAGAAGATAGTTGTCTGCCGTTGCCATATTCTAGAAGATATGAATTACCCTCCTAAGAGGAAAAATATTATGAGGAATTGAAGAATTATATAGTATACATAACTTTAAATATTTATTACATGGATATTATCAAAGTAGTGTCTGATATATATATACAAAAAGAAGTTGACAGAAAATATTAATATTAAATTTGTTTAGCATTTATTTTGTAAGATCGCATTATGTATTATTGGAGGTAGAGCAACTCCATTGGGTTTCCTAATATCTCTAACTATAGTATCAGGTGCTATATTTACTATTCTCGACACAAATCGAAACTCGTCATCCAATTACAAATCTCTAATTCTAACCAATAAATTCCCCTCTCATTTCCTAATATTAAATCTACTGTTAACAATAATGCACATTATTTATACAAATAACATCTAAATGTTTGAATCTCATATCAATTTTTAGACTTATATAATTATTCAATTATGTTTAAAATATGATTTAATTACTAAAAATTCGGACAAGCAACTGTTGTTACTATCTAAATCCAACACAATTAGATTACATACTGATAAAGTGAGTCAATTTTATTTTAGTCACTTAATTAAAAATTTTATAATTTAATTACTAAACTAATTAATAATTTTCATCATTAAATTATTAAAATCGATATTATATAACTTTTTTATTTATATTGTCTACACTAATTAAAAATAACACCACAAATTTGAAATAATTTTTTCTATTCATCAATAAATATTGATACCAATCCCAAACCATTGCTTGAAACTGATTGACAGAATTTAAAGAAACAAAATTAACACCCCAATAACTTAAATAAAACTGAAAACTTAAACAAAAATTTAACTTTTATACTACTGATAATAATGTAATACGAGGATAGAACATAGGATAAATTAAATACATTTAGACTTGAATATTCCAAAAATTAAGGTCTATGCATCCGATTTAAGAACCATGAAGGCATGAACCCCCTGAGATAATTTTATGCAATTTCCTTTTATTTAAAGCCACACTTGCCATCACTTATCAATACACAACATTCCAAGAAGAGTACCCAAAAAGGGCATGGATTCCCTTCATGGTAAGGTGGCATTCCACCAAGAGTTCAACTACTAAAACATACCATTTTTCTTAAAAAACTATGCACTAATGCATTGTTATAAACTACAAAAATCTAATTATTTGTATAAGCATCATGACTTATTCCTAACTAAAAGGAAAAACCGAAAATATTGACCATAATCGGTCAATCAAGGTATCCTACAGTGCAGATTGGAAAATCATCTCTGCAAGTTCCTGCATCAAGACAACCAAAATTTTCATTTTAGATTTGGTTCATACTGGCATTACATGCTATTTTCTGTTTATAGATTGTATGCAGGACAGACACAGGACGGATCACTCCATTACGTATATAAGAGGTAACACTGAATAAGTCGAAAAGGTTATATGAAAAGCATTGCTTTCTGTCATGTTTTATAGTTAGAAATTATATTGCTCGTAACGTAACAAACAATCTAATATGAATAACTCAGTATTTGGTCGGTTATGGGCCATAGGTCATCATAGTATACCATGAAGTAAAAAAAAACTTGTAAACATCTTTATTTCAGTAAAATATCTAACTACCTGCTTGGCTGAAGCAACCTTGGGCTCTCCCCATTCCATGGCTTTCTTCTCAAGCATTTCAAAATCAGCTTTACCAGCCTGTTCGATGATGGATTACTTATATTAGCGATTCTTCCATGGGAAATGCCGACTTTAAGCCAAAGGAGAAGTTAACATTTAAAGAAAAAAGAAAAAAGCATCACCTCAATCTGGGCACCAAGTTCTGTGTCAAAGCTAGAATATCGTTTACTAACAAGCTCAGCCAAAGAACCATCCTATAATGAGGAAAATTATTAATTAATATATGAAAGAGGGGAGAAAAAGGCATTTGGTTAGAAAGCGGAGGGATAACTTTGATATTGTATTACCTCAATCAGCTTAGCAGCATTTCGGAGTCCACGAGCCAAGGTGTCCATTCCACTAATATGAGCAATGAACAAGTCCTCAACATCTGTACTCTCTCTCCGTCTACAAAACAATAAAAGGTAAAAAGATCATCACAAGTGGCTCAAGATAACAAGAATCTAGGTAAACACAACACAACTGTAAGAAAATAACGAAGGAAATATTTACACACAATTTTGCATCGAAGTTGAAGCCTCCTGGTGCTAATCCTCCCTGCCACACACAAATGTGAAGTGTGTAAAACAGTAGAAAGTCGAACACTCTTTTGAAGTTTGAACTATCAAAAGAAAATAAAATAAGGGTCCTCCGTATACATTTCTTATCACACTTATCATAACCATAGTTGCCTCCCCAACATCAGTCAAGAACTGATCTGTGTCCCAACCTGTATCACAAAGAAATCCATATCTTCAATGCTAAGAAGATTGTAATCCCAAGCTCATAAACATGACATAAGAATACTTTGTAAACACTAGGAAGTTTTTAAGTTAATAATAGATCGTACCAACTTGAGGATCCCCAGTGTTTGCATCAATATTTCCTAACATTCCATTGATTCTTGCAGTCTCAAGATCATGATGGCAGCTGCAAATTACATAAGCACCATAGGTTGGCAGAGGAATTTACATGCATGCAGTTGTGGGGAAATTTTACTTGGAAATGATATGAAAATATAATTCGAAGGTACAGACACAACAAACCTGTGACCAGAGAGTGTGGCATGGTTACACTCAATGTTAAGTTTGAATTCTGCTGCAAAAGGAAATAGTGGACAGTACGTTAAATGTAACCACCTACCAAAAGAGATAATACCTAGATAGATCATAGCTGGACGATGCCTTGTTTTCCTTCTAAGTGAAAATGGACCTGACCAACTAGAAATTCCAATGTTCTGGAAAGCAGCATGGTTTTGAAGCCAAATACTAAACAAAATTATCTAGTTACTTGGCTCAGGTATAATTGCTGGATATAAATATGCGTTCAACATTAGATACGTTCAACTTTTTCGAAGTATGATCATGTATGAGAAGGAAGGTCCTTGTAGGCACGAGTGTCGGATACAGGTTCTTCAAGCAAAGTAAAGAGTAAGCAAAATAGGGTTCTAGATCACAAAGTCTTATAAAGCCTAATAAATTCCAAATCAGTAACTCTCTGGACTAAGGACTACAATCTCTCATCATATAACTTTTTTTCTCAGCCAGCTGATTTTACCCTGTAATCATCAGGTTCTTCAATTTTTCTGGTCCTGGTATAAACTAGACCTAAACACTTAAGGTATGCTTTTCAAACCGTGCATGCAGTCTTGTTCATGAAATCAGTTACTGTTTTACCAGGCAAGAGTTAACCATGAAACAAATCCCTTCAAATACACAAGTTTAGATATTACTTTATTTAGCTATGCAGCAGTTACCAAAAATCGTCTAGCTGGCAATGTTAGATGCCAGACAAGAATTCATTAGAGCTCACCAAGCAGCCCATATTTACGCAAGAAGTTAAGTGTTGTTGCAGCATCCCAGTCATACCTGTAAATAAATCAAGCAATAATTCATATAAAGAACAGCGAACTTGACTGCTATTACTAATTGAGAAAGGCAGTAATTGTCGAAACATACTGATGTTTGGTAGGTTCTTGAGGCTTAGGTTCAATCAGTAGAGTTCCTGAATCAAAGAATATTCCATCAGAATTCCACGAAAAAAAAAAAAAACTACAGAAAGACAACCCTGTGGCCCAGAATAGCATAATTTTTTTTGTCCCCCTTCTCACCACCTACATTTGCTGGAAGGGGAGCTAGCATACAGTCTTAAGATTGTTATAATGGAAAATTACCATTGAATCCAATCCTCTTCTTGTAGGCAGCAGCAGCTTCAAGAAATTTTGCCTGTCAAAATAAATAATTGAAGTTGCACAGTTAATGAATAAGACGCCACATTGGAAACTTGAAGAAGAAAGTTTAATCAGGAAAAATGCATAAAATAGACCAAACATTTTAAGTAACATGAAACTAACAGTTGACATTGAAAAACTTTATTTAGCAGATTTCCAAGTAAGAAATGACTAACAAATATACCATATGATCGAGCTCTCTTTCCATGTCTGTGTTCAAGAGTGTTTGGTATCCCTCACGACCTCCCCAAAAGACATAATTTTCTCCCCCGAGATAATGTGTCACCTATAGGAACAGAAAGCAAAATATAAAGCAATTACCAGACATAAGACCAACATAACTGTAATCTAAACACAAAAATGCAATAAGTTTAATCTCAATGTTATATAGAAGTAAAAGCCCACCTCCATAGCTTTCTTAACTTGAGCAGCAGCATAGGCATAAACACCCAACTCAGAGCTGAAAAGCAAACACAGAAGTAAGAATTAAGTTCATCAAGGGATATATGCAAATCACTTAAGTAAGGATACCTTGTAGCAGCACCATGCATGTAACGAGGATGCATAAATAGTTGAGCAGTACCCCACAGTGGACGGATCTTGTCCCCCTGCATGATCAAGTAACAAAGATATTCGGGAAACATATAACTTAGTCTTGTATCAAGCAAGAGGGTTAAAAATTTTGAGAAAAGGGGAAAAAGAAAAAGAAAAAAGAGGAGGATAGGTCTCTACTTGAGACAAGCAAATTAAAACTTTTTGCAAATTCAGAAATTACCTGAAGTTCTTTAGCAAGTGCCACAACTTCATCCAAGTTTGAATTAGTTTCCTACAACGAAGACAATAGAAAAAATGATCGATAAACAATTGTCAAAAAAACCAATAGGAGAGGAGGGCTGTTAAGAGAGTTTAGTCAAAACCAGTTCATATTCAAGCATTTAGATATGAAAACCAACTTGAAGAGTCAATAAGAAAAATATCCAACCTTTAGTGTTTTGCCATCAGGAGCAATGTCCCTGTCATGGAAACACCACCTATCAACTCCAAGCTTGCTTAGGAATTCGAAGTTGGCTCTCACTGCAATCATTTCAAAGAGGAGCAAAGAATGTTACCATCCTGCAGACTAGTATTAATCAAATAAGCACAGGTTGGGAGGAAATAACTATCAATCTTACTTCTTCTTTTGGCCATAGCAATGGAATTGGTACCATCTTCCCATGGCCAATACTTTGTGGGTGCACCAAAAGGATCGGCACCTGTTCCACGAAATGTATGCCAAAATGCAACACTAAATCTCAACCAGTCCTAAACAATTGACAACTAGTCAGCAATCATCAACATCTTGATAGATCTTATACATATTAAGAATGGGAAATTTGAAACTAACCTTCATTTTCTTCCCGAGAATCACTTCTTCTGCATTGTACCATTTGTATGAAAGTGGATTCTTGCTAGAAGGACCCTGCAGTCAAAATTACTATTAAATAACAAGTATTCGAATAATTAATGCTATGGTAATCAAAAGTGCTTTGAGCTAAGAATGTATTCCAAATCTCTAATAATATATCTCGAAAAGAGAAAGATGCAAGGTTTCAAAACACAGAATATATTTAAATTATTAAATTATATTCAACCCTTTAAATCCTACAGGGGAAGTAACCCTTTTTGTCGCTGTTTTAGGGTTCCGACTCTAGAGAGTCGATATTCACCGATATTGACTATGATAACATTCATTTCCTCTGCAACTACAACAAATAAGACCTAAGTTAAATCCTGCAGGGGATGTAACTCTTTTACCTCATACTTAATTTTGGGAACTTCAGGGAAAAATTCCCCTTCCCATTCACCATCTTCACCACATTTTCCACCGAGATCAGCAGGGCATGTTTCTGGTACAGCATTCTACAGGCAAAAACAATTCCAATTCACAATAAATAAAAAATTGGAAGCAACAAATACATAAAGAATACATTTAAACATCACAAATTAAAGTTCTTTTACCACTATGAAAAAGACAGCATTCATAAAAAGAACTAGTAATAAAATCCTCCCAGCCATACTTTTATGCGTTACTATTATGCGAACTGAACCCTGCAAAAAATAACAAAATAATAACTATAAGTAATCCAATCAAAGAAAATATATTTAAGAATTATTCAGATCACCACATATCAAGTTAGCATCAAAGGAAAAAAAAATTAAACACCAGAAATAATAGTCGGAAGTCGGAACAACCAATAGTGCTGCCGACAGTGACAAAAAAAAAGTCTCTTTCTTTTTCCTGATGAATACCCACCATCAGATGCCACATAAAAAGAAAAATTTTTTTTAATGATTAAACACATAAAAATCATTGGTTAATAGCAAATAAAAAAAAAGACCCTTTGAAAATCGAAAAAAGAAACATATTAATCGAAAGAAATAATGGCAGAAAGTGTTAAACAAAGATAGAGGACATACAGATTTGATTAAGAAAAAAAGGGTTTTGATAAGAAGAACAGAAACAAGCCCTGAGGATGATGACTCTGTACTTATAGCTACATTGAATTCATAATTATATAAAAAAAATTATTATATTTTTTTGGATAAAGATTACGTGTCTCACTGTCACCGTTTTCGGTTCTCTTTGTCTAAAAATCTTTTAGCTAATTTTTAGGAATTTACATGTTTTTCTTTTTGGTAATCGGGTTCTACATGTTTTTAGGTATAAGTTAGATGCTAAAACATGTTATTCTTTTAAAATAATAATAATAATAAAACACTAAAAAATATTTTTTAAAAAGTTAAAATTTTTAAAGAAAAAAAGGTGTAACTTTTAATATCAAGTTGTTTGTTTTATCACTTGATTTATTTTGTTATGATAATGATAATTTTGATTATCTTATGATTTTTGAATTAAATTAACGGATATTATCAAAATTTATTAAATTTATTTATTTTTAATAAGTAAGGTATATTAAAATGTATTGATAATTTTGAGTAATTTTTTTGACAAAAGAAGAAAATAAAAAGGATAAATTACATCACATAATTCATTTCTCTAAATGGGGATATTTAGAAAACTAGTAATCATTGACTATCCAAATGAGTCAATTTGCCCGATCTATCAGCTTCTTGGTTCGCTTCTCTAGAGATATGGCATATGCTCCAATGTTGAAATCAAAGAACTCGCTGAAGAATTTTCCTAATCAAAGCAGATTTTGATTCTCTTGTGAGTTCTTCTTGTATGACAGTAGCCACTTCAAGATTATTCATCTGAACTAACACATTATCGTAACCTCAATCAATCAAGATGTCTAAGGCACCTAAGATGCCTTACAATTTAGCCTCGAATACTAAGCAACTCTCTAAAAATTTGTTAAAACTAAGGATTCAATTCTCAACTTTGTCTCGCACAATTCCTTCTGCTGAAGCAGAGTCATCCTCGGACCTTACAAAACCATCAATATTCAAGTAGACAATTTCCATGTAGATTGGAACACGAAGTTGGAGCCTGAAGTGATATCGTTGGGCCACTAGCTGCCATCATGAACTATTTGGCCCAGCTAAAGGAGACTTTAATAGTGTCGATACTATTCTAAGATGTCCCTTGAAAAATAAAGAGATTGTGATTTTTCCATATGCGCTTTATTAGGATCTGAAAAAAACATTTCTAATCAGCTTTTCCAAATCTTAATTCATGTTTGTTCTGTAGGTTTGAGACGATCCATTCCTGCAAATTACTTGTTTATATAACTATTGGTTTATTCAGTATATGTATAAACTTATATTGTGTTTATATAATTTTTTATATTGTATTGTATTTTATTATATTTTAAATATTATTTTAATTTGGTAAAATATATTATTTTAATATTATATCCGTGTTGTACCTAATTAGTATCATAGAAAGGATTAATAATTTTTGTTTTAACTTTTTCTAACTTATAAATAAAGATATTTTTTAATTCTTTGAAAGAGTCATTATTTATTTTTATTCTTTAAAATTATAATATATCTAATATCTAATTTAATGCGTATATCTAATATTTAATTTAGATAGAGATTCACTTACATAGGTGTAAAATTAACTTTTATATATTTTTACATCTAATATTTTAAAGATTTAAATGTTGAATTTATTGATATAATTATACTTGTTATGCATGCAAATTCTCAAACCAATCCGATATCTTTATCATATTGATCTGTATATATTAACATTTATTGAATGGTTAAATTTTTGTATAAAACAAATAGTTAGCAATTTCTCATGTCATTAAATTTTGACGTGCATAATATACATGAATGGAATATGAAATATTATAGTTGGATCATTAATATATTAATAATACAAAAATATACAAAAGGGTATAAAACTAAAGTAGATTTACACAGTTGTAAGTGAATATTTCCCCTTTAATCTAATCTAAGGTAGCGTTTGGTATGGTAGAAAGTGATAACTTTTTTGGGAATTTAATCTATTGGAAAGTAATTCTAACGTTTGCTATGTGAAAAAAATTTATTTCCTTTGAAATCTAACTTTACCTTAAGAATTTCCTTCCCGTAAACATGGGAATGTGATTCTCATAATAAAATGTGAGAAAATTACTTTCTCTTGTAGGTTGAAAAGTTACTTAACATGGCCAAAGAAAGGTAATATCCATGCTTCATCCCTTTACAATTTATGTTGCCTTATCTGCTATAGCAACTTGGAACTGGCTTCCTAATAGCCAGTGTGATTCATTCAGTAAGCAGGAAGACTGCAATCCTTCTAAGAAAAGTTGTCGAGATGGTTGAATTTGATTTGGACCAAACAATCTTTAAAGAGATAGTAAAGCACGCTGAAAAGGTACATGGTAGATCCTTCCTACCATTCCAATCCCTGATTTTTCAAATCTTGCACAAGCAAAACCTGCGAGTTGTCCGTGCCACTAAGCAAGTTGAAAAGCCTGTCCCAGAACTCAAATTCTCCCATAAGTGCCTAGAAGGCAAGCACACAACCAATGAACCCAAGGATGAACCAGTTGGCATTGATGATTGACGCATTGCCAGACTTCGAGCTGAAGCCAAGATTGTAAAGAAGATCAAAGATAAGCAAAAGAACCTTCGTGCTGAACTTCACTCTCTTCCTGATGAAGATTAAGTTGGCAATCTTGTTGATAAAAAAGGGGAGATGACAGTCAAAGGGATATGCTGGTGAAAGGGTTGATATCGTGCTACTATTTGTGCAAATGTTGTTTTTTTATTTAAAGAACTTTTATTTGATTTTGGGATTTTTTTTAGGATTGTAATTTGAACTTAATGCTTGTGGTGGATGAATATTTTTGTTTACATTGGTTGTTTATAATTTCCTAATTCATTAGCTTACTTATTTACATTTATAGTTGTTTGATTATTGATTCTAATTTCAAACTAAGCATTGATGGTTAAATTATTTAAATTATTTTCTAAGTTAAGTTGACTGGACTAAAGGGAGTATGCTAAGGGGGAGTTGTTGATTGATTGTTGAATAAGCATCTTGTCTTGTATGTATTTGTTCAACAAATTGCCAAATGGGGGATTATTAAGATATTTGACGTTGTTGCAATGTGCTAAGAGAAGTGTCCATTTCCTCAGCCACTTTGGAAGACTAGCAATTTATTGAACTATATCTTTGGGTTTTGTTGATGTTATGGAACAAATCGAACCCATCAATGAAGATTAATTCACTTGGAGAAACTTATTTTGAAGGTTGAAATGGATCCAATTGAGTATATCAAATCCCTTGGATAAAGGAAGTTGGATTGGATCAAAACGTTAATGACTTAGCTCCCAACAGTTCATGTTTATCTTGGTTGTTAATATATATTGTATTTAGCTATTTTAGCTTTTGTTTAGTAGGGATTGTAATAAATCTTTATTATGTTAGTTTTGAAAACTTTATATACTTGAGAGACTTGTATAGATGAATTGATTATTGAAAACACTTATTTGTTTGAGTGCATTTGAGATTGTAAAAACTTAAAGTTGTGGTTTTACAGACTAAGTTCTTAGGGAGAGAATTTAGTGATGAGAGATCTAGTCTTTGAGGTACAAAAGTGAGGATTCTTCACTGGAGTGTGTTAGAATTATATTCACTTTGTTGTATTTGATTGGAGATAGTAGATTCTTCTCACTCAGCTAGACTCCGTAAACGTAGGGAAATTAAACTGCATAAACAAATTTTGATGTTCTCTATTTTGTTTGTGCTTGTCACGACTATTGTTGAAGTGCCTACTTTTGCTGTCACTTTTTCTCATACTTTATTTGTTACATAATAACTGTTTCAGGCCAACATTTACTTTACGTGAAAATGATATCTTCGAATATATATATATGATCCAAATAAGTAGCCAACTCTATATGAGCTAGTCATAGAGATTCAATTGACCTATAATTTATTCATTTATTAGCAATGTGAAATTACTAGACATTGCAATCCATAGTTTGTGGTTAGTGTGGCAATGATGAGGTTGGTCGTAGAGAGGAGAGATGAAGGTGATGAGAAGGGAATTAGTTCGTGAGGGAGCTATGGCGTGATTTAAGGCCAGTTCTTCGTTGTTTTTGAAAAGTATTTTTGAAAAGTGCTTTTGAAAAGTGCCGTGGAAAAATGCTTTTGAGAGGTACTTTTGAGAAGTGCTTTAGAAAAATTTAAGTGTTTGATATTGCTGTCAAAAAGTGTTTTTGAAAAGTAAAATATCCATTTTAGACATGATATTATAAAGTAACAAATATGTATTTAAATAATGTTCAAATTAGTTAATATTATGATATTTTAGTAAAAATATAAAAAAGAATTTATTATAACTTATTGTTAATATTTTAATATATAATATTAATTTTAAATATTTCTAAGTAATTAATATTAATTATTTATTAAATTTAATTAGAATATATAAACTATATTTAAATATTTAAATATAATAATTAAATATTTGTAATTAGATATTGACACAATTATATTATTTTAAAAATATTTTTATTTTTAATTAATACTTTTAACACATTTGTAAAAATCATATTAAATAACCAAGAAAGAGAACACAAAATAATAGCATCAAACACATTTTAAGCTAAAAAGTAAGGTTAAAAAGGTAAAATAACAGCCAAAAGTGCTTTTTGGCTGAAAAAACTAAAATTTACTGCTTTTTCATCTCTAAAAAAGCTTATCCCAAAAGTTAAAAAAGTTGCCTCAATTATATGTGTTCTTCATTACTTTTAAGAGAAAAGTACTTTTTTTTAGAAAAAATTTATCTCAAAAACAATAAAGAATACAACCTTAGTAGGTTTGTTTTAAATGGAGGATCGTGTCGAGAAGTAGGTGAATGGAATGGTTATAGCTAGAAACATGTAACATTGAAAAAAATACAAAAAAAAGAAAAAAAGACGACTTCATTGATGAAGATATAACAACGTACACGATTCTCAAAAAAAGTTGTACACGTAAGTTTCTTGTGATGGTTTTATTACAGAACCAACTTTCCACTTATAATTTTCTTATATTATATATATTTGAAAAGTTATTTATTAAATAAATAAAATTGAACTGTTAACGACTAACGACTTGTGTATATATATATATGTACATTATCAATTTTGGATTTCATCTTTAAGTTTAGCGACAAAGCAAGGTAATTGTTTAGGTAAGGTAAAAAATGAATTATAAAATTTTGAAAGGATTAAAATAAAACTTTATTATTATGTTAATTTTAATTTTCTAAAATTTAAAGGGTTTAAACGGAATTTTACCATATTAGGGATGGAAGGTCACTTATCTCTATCTACGCGGATGTTTTTTTAATTGTTTTATTTAAAGATTTGATATAAAATTAAAAATAAAATAATATTGATTTGTTATAAAATAAAATAATAGAAAAAATAGAAAGTAAGAAAAATAAGAGAGTAAAAGAGAATTAATGGAAATGATTTATAATATTTTTTAAAATCTATAATTATTGATTTTAAAAGTATACATGATATAAAATTCTATTTATAATGATTGTTAGAGTCCTAAAATATATTAAACTTATCTTAATTTTGATAGACATCTACTTAATAATAAACTATTCATGGTATTATTATTTTTAAATAAATAAATTTTAAATCTTTTTATATTTGAGTTAGTACAATTAACTCATGACAACAATCTAATCATTAGCATTATAATATCATATATAAATATTACATAGTTTATAATGAAAAGTTAAATTTAAATTTAATTATCTAAATCCTTTCAAAAATAATTATCAAAATATATAAATAATATAAAAGTATTTTTAATATTTTATTATTTTAAAATAGTATAATAGATTTTTCATGTTGGCCTTCGAAAAACAAATACTGGATTAATCCAAACTTATAACATATTTTTATATAGAGGTATAAATATGTAATTTGATTTATTTTTAATAAATAGGGCAATTTATTAAAAAAAGCCCTTTTTTTCGTTAATTATTGAAATGGTCCGACCTTTTTATTATTTACGGGAAAGGATCAGTTTTCCCGAAAGCGCGTCCACGTCAGTGTAAAGTCAATGTCCATGTCAGCAAAACGCGTCCCTGGGGAAGCGTTTTGTCCACGTCAGCAAAAAGCGTTTCCTTGAGGGCGCGCTTTGTTCTGACATGGACAAAACGCTCCCCCAGGGACGCGTTTTGCCCTGCTCCAACGGTCACTTGACCATTTGAACTCCAACGGTAACAAAAAAAAAACTATAAAAGGCCCCTCCCCCCTTTTATTTTTTCACACAATAGTCCTCTCACAACAATTCTCTCTAAATTCTTTCCAAATTCTCTCAAATTTCTCTCAATTTTTGTCAAAGTTGTCTCTAATTTTTGCAAAAAAGCTGTATTTAATTTTTTTGAATTAGTTTTATTTTTTAAATTACAAAAATATTCGATCGTGTTAGCAATGGCTGGTTCATTAATTCGTCTCGATAAGAAACACATCTCCGTCGAGCAAATGACAATGGTAATTAATCAACTTAATTAATTTTTGAATAGTATTTTTTTTCATTTATGCAATTTTAATTAATATTTATTTTATAATTTTTTTATAACAGTCTGTAGATCAAGTGTTGCAATGCTATATCCGTAATATGTCTGGTCCTCCATTGCCGCTGATAGAGAATTATCTGTGGGAAGAGGGTTTTTGGCACGTGGCCACGATAGGCCAGGGATGCAAGTTGGACCCGAAATTAATCAGTGCATTGATAGAGAGGTGGAGACCCGAGACGCACACTTTTCATCTTCCATGCGGAGAGTGTACTATCACTCTAGAAGACGTGCAATTGCAATTGGGATTGCCGGTGGATGGGTATGCAGTCACTGGGTCTGCATCATCTACTAATTGGGGAGCTGTATGCTACGAGCTTTTGAGTGCTATATCGGATAATATTAACAGAGGTCAGGTCGAGATGGGCTGGTTACGAGACAGATTCCCGGAGCCGGATAATGATTCGACTGAACTCGAAAGAATACGATATGCTCGGACATACATTCTTGAGATAATTGGAGGTTATCTGATGCCGGACTTGTCACGAAACCGCGTACATTTGAGATGGCTGTTGAAACTCGTTGATTTTAAAGCAAAAGGTGAATTAAGTTGGGGGTCTGCCGTGTTAGCAACATTGTACCAGGAGATGTGCAGGGCAACGCGACCGAATGAAGCCAAAATCGGAGGATGCCTATCACTACTGCAATCATGGGCAAGGTTTCGCTTTCCATTTTACGTCCTCGAGTGAACCATCCATATACATTCCCACTAATAACGAGGTAAATTTTACATTAGATTTTACATTTATTACGTAGATTTAAAATATAATTGTATGCTAAAAAATTATTTAATTAGGTGGAACCATTCGACGAGTTATGTTGGAATACCCACATCTAAAAACCCTAAACCACTTAAAATCCTAACTCTAAAAAAAGGGGACAAAACGCATCCCTGGGGGAGCATTTTGTCCATGTCAGTACAAAACGCGCCCTCAAGGAAGCGCTTTTTGCTGATGTGGACAAAACGCTCTGCTGGGACGCATTTTGCTAACATGGACACTGACTTCGTGTTGAGGTGGACGTGCTTTCGGGAAAAATGGTCCTTTCCCGTAAATAATAAAAAATTTGGACCATTTCAGTAATTAACGAAAAAAAGGGCTTTTTTTAGTAAATTGCCCAATATATAGTTAATTATAGGTAAAAAGTTATTTCCCGTTCCTTTTAATTTTGAAATTGAGTAAATTAGTTTCTCTCGAAAAAAATCAAAGCAATTTAATTTCAAACCATTTCGAACGTGAGCAACTAAAGACAATTAATCACGGTGTTAATATATTTTGTCAATTGAACATAATTTTGATTGGCATAACAACAAGTTTAGCCCCTTAGTATTTACATGTTTTGTCAATTGGTCTTAATTCTAAAAAATTCAACAAATTTAACATCAACATTTACACGAATGTTACAGGCTAAATTTGTTAAATTGGGACTACATCGACAGAATGTCTAAACTTTGAGAGCTAAATTTGTTATCATACCAATAAAAATTACGTATAATTAACAGAAAATATTAACGTTGATTAAATTGTTCACTTTCGAAATTAACATAGATTAAATTGCTTTGATTTAGGGAAAAGGGCAAAAGGAATGAAAGATGATTTTATTAAGGAGAGATTAAAGCAACAGCAATGGAATAGCCTTATAAGGGCAAAGATGGGCAGAACATTTGATGTGGGCAATGGAGAAACAACAACCATTTAAAAAGACAACCACCTAAAATAGAAATCGAAGGCATTTAGTTGACCATTCATTTCCTATCATCTGCTAACACACCAAGCAACACATCCTTATAGGCTCCTTTAACTCTCTCTTTTATTTTGTCCTCAAACTTAGTAGCGATTCCCTTCAAATCTACGTCTTCTTGTGTTGCAACCAAGCGAGTCAGTGCTTTTTTTGCATCTTCCTTCGCATCCTCTCTTAAAGCTGTATCGAAAACCTAGAAATAAAGAGAATTTGTCAAGATCAAATATGCTTATGAATTAGATTAGATTTGTTCTTGCATCCAACTCGAAGTAAAACATATTAAAATGTAATTTGAGCCAACTTGAATCACTAAAAGAGCACATAGCTTAAGGTTTAGATGTTAATTATGTTACCCTGGTGAAATATGTTTGAGGGGTGCACAGGCATTCCACTGTCTCTTTCAAGAGCAACTCGACTTCAAGGTCCTAAACCAAAAGCAATACAAATAAATAAGAAATTAAAAACTCCATTGATGGATGAATTATCTTGTATTTTTTGGTTTTGTTTTTTATTACCTCAGTGATGGTTTTAGCAGAAATTTTCTTGTATTGTTCATAGACTACTTTAAGATGAGGCTTACTCCTTGTAGTTAGAATCCAGATAACTTCATCCTCCTCCATAGCCGCCTTCTTATGATCACCATTATTATTCTTGATTGCATTTAAAAGTGCTTTGGCCTCCGATTTTGCAGCGTCTTCCTTCACCTTTGGTCCTTCATATCTATAAGCACTCACCAGTGCCACCAACAACTGCTCAAAACAACACATAAATCTAATTATTCCGCAACAAAACAAGTTTAAAATATACAAATGTGTAAAAAATGATGGATGGACCTTGCGCTCGGAGCCCTTAACGTGGGAAGCAAGATCTTCCTCGATGGAACGGTCGAAGAGGGAATGGTAGGCTTTTCGGGCACCCAAAAGCTGATCGGATGATCGGGTGCATGCTATTTCAACAATCACGTTATAGTGTGGAGGTCCCTTCTTCAACGCCTTTTTCAACAATCGAGCATCTCTCTCCCATGGGTGCATCAGCGAAAGCACCACAACATCCTGATGTTTATATTCATAAATTACTACAAATTATTTTATTTAAGCTTTACGATCACAAAGTCAGATTATACAGCCAATGAAATAGATAAGAATATATACCTTAAATAGCTTGAATTCAGCTTTAAGACTCTTGATGGCACTGTCGTTCCATCGCTCAAATTGACGTTCATCCTCAAGGAAGAATTTGGAACATCCTTTCCTCATGGATTTCTTGTGCTCATTTTGTGATTTTGTCAATATTGAAACTAGTGATTTTTCATCAACTCCAATCCCTAAATTAATTGAAAAAACAAAATTAACTAATCTACAACCTTCGATACTAAAGATTAATTAGCAATAATTTGTCACAAATGATGACATATAATTCTTGTAATGCCAAATTTAGTAGGCTTAACTTTTAAGGACTTGGCTATCCGTCTAATCCAGGGCCTTGCATAGGGTTGATATGAATTTGGGTCGCCTCATATTCTTACACAATATTTTGTTATTTTCTAATACTAGTATGAGTTCGATTCAAGCTACTCATTAGACTAAAACCTTGCTTTACTAGTTGAACTTATAATTAAATTCATGCTGTAAACAAGTTTAATTTGAATATGATGAACAGCCATTGTGAAGTACAATGTTAAATACTAAAAAAAAATTAGCTCAACAAATGTTTAGAAAAGAAAATGTTTCATTTCCCCCTCCCCCTTGGATCTCAATATTGGAACAATGCAAAAACTAATTAACTCTAGCCGATTGGGTCTTAGCTCGATTAGTATTGATATATATTATTGTCAGTGTAAGAGGACGATGGTTTGAGTGTACTAAAGGATATTATCCGCTTGTTTAAGAGTTGGTAAGGGATTATGGATAATTCTAGGCATTGTATAAAAATAAATAAATATCATAACAACTTATAATAATATTAATGTTCAAAAACTAATTAAACTCAAAGGAGATAATAAATGAATTTAAGTTGAAGCTTTGAATTTCACATGAAATCATTTGTAGTTATCATATGCCACCTAAAAGGAATTGATGATATCAAAAAGGAAAACAAAAACACTATAGTACTTAGTAACCTATATATATAATTACACCCTTAGAAGATTTCTAATCTACTTAACTTATGAGTTAAGTAATACCAATTTAATTAGAGAAAAGGTAAAATAAAAATTAACAAATATAAAATTCTCTTAACTTGTATAAATTATTGGTTAAAATTTTTATCAAACATTCCTTTAACACAAATTCAATTTATGTCACCTATCTTTTATCTTTAATATTGTATAAAAATAAATATGAAATTAAAAATTAGACAAAAAGTAATTATTCATTATAAAAACAAATTCAATTTGCTAAAAATTATTATCATATTTTATGGATATATATTTATAAAATGGAACTACTTGACCTACATGTCAAATCATATATGCAATTGACACACTTACTATATTTATAATTATATATTCTTTATTTCATAATTTATAATTTCCTTTCTAATTTTGATATTGGATTAATTCAAAATATCTATAAAAAAAGGTTTTAGGGAAAGAATATATGAAGAACCTGACAAGGCATTGTTGAGAACTTCCACTTCACAAGGATTAGCCATTTAATTTTCCTTAGTCTAAAATAGAGTTTTGGAGTATGAAAGAGAAAGACTTGACACTCTAAGGCTCAAATGCCTTTCATTTATATCAACCTATGAGGTTATTTTTGTCAATAAATTCCCTCAAATTTAGGGTATTTTTGGAAGATTGTATATGAGAATTAAAGGAAAAAGTAAAAGTAAAGAAATATATATATATATATATATATATATATATATAAAGAGAGAATAAAGAAGCAATAATAATAATAATAATAATAATAATAATAATAATAATGTAATAATAGACTTATAATACATACACAAGCAAGTAGTTTATTATGCAAATCTAAAATTCATGCATGTCATAATACCTTTAATACTTAAAATAAATAGGTTTTGAAAAGCATGTATGTTGAATAATAAAAGAAAAGAAAAAGAAAAAGCAGTTGCATGTGCATGTGCATGTGCATGCCTTTACACTTCTTTTATTATTAATTTATCAAATAGTTTCCTTTTCTTTTCATATTATACTAATAATTAGCATGCAAAATTATTTAACATTCTACTTACTTAAACCTTTGAATTTGATTTATGTAAATGCGATGCCACATATATTATATATTATATATTATGCAAATGAGATGCCATTTTTTAGAAACATTTTATTATTACGTTGTACGTTTCTTGCATCTCTCAATCTTCCCTTCTTTCCTATATATATATATATATATATATATATTATGTATAATAGAGAGACTCTTGTATTAAAAATTGAATTGTATTTTTTTACTCATAAAATGAGTAAATTAATCCAGAATAAGTTAGTTATTTCAATTAAAAATTTCATCCATATATCTTGTTAAAAACTCAAGAATCGATAGAACAATAAAAAAATGACACACGGTATGTTATGTGTATCTCATTTTAATTTACAGAGATCAATTTTAACATCATAAATGTTAGAAAAAAGACTAATTTATTTTTAATATAATATATAAAAATTATTAAATTATTAATAAAATATAAAATATAATTCATAGATAATTTTACGTAAGATGTATGTAGGGACTAAGCCCTGGAGTAACATATAGATCAGCGACATCTAATCATATGGGGGCATTAATTTATTATCTTTTTATATAAAATTGAATTGGAGCACTATTTTTTATTACACTTCCATTTCAATCTTGGCTTTTGAGTGTCAAAACCAGGAGCTTTTAAGTCTTTAATTACTACGGCAAGGGTGTGTTGACTTATTAGGTAAATTTAACTTTTAACTACTATATATGGATTATATTCTCTAATTAATCATGGATTTTGTGACTAAGTTTTGGGGATTTAGTAAGATTTTTAAAAAATTTAGGAGTTTAATTAAAATTTTTAAAATATTTGTGAAGTTAATGAGAATTTTAGAAATTTTAAGAGAATTTAATTAAAATTTTCAAAAGATTAAAAGGTATAAAAAGTTTTAAAAAATTGAGCAGACCTAATTAAAAGGGTCTGCCTCTTTGTTTAAAATAGTGAAGTAAAAACACTTCACAAAAGATTTACATAACTACATGGATACTGCACTGGGCAATTTTCTTTGATGAAAGAAATTAGTGTATGTTTTCTTTGATATGTTTTAACGGAAAGTATATAGATGAATAACAAGGTATATAGAACCAAACTAATAATTAAAATAGAGTACATCGGCCAAATTGATAAAAAGAAAAATAGTATAGATACCAAAATGATAATTTAACTATAATATTAAACTTAATTTATTATATATTATTACATATGAATATATGTATAATATTATTGAAATCAATATTTTAATTTTTTAAACTTTAAAAATTATTATTATAAGCAATAATATAATTTTTAGCCTTTAAATTTAACATTCTGCCTAAGCTAAACTTTAACATCTTCAACAAATCATCCTTACAAGGGATTTTCTTCGGAATAGAGGTTTGGCAATCTCTAACTCTTTGTTGAATCTGAATCCTTGATCCATTTATTTCGTGACTATATTAATGTCGCTTCTATTTGGAATGGTTTTAACCGACCCCTCGAAGTCACTCCCTCTTGTAGGGCTTTTGTTCAACTTAAGTTCCAACTTTTTTTTCTCAAATTTATTTTTCTTGATTTTTGCATGCAAAATAAAATGAGAACAGATATTAGCTCATTGATTATCTAATGTTTAATTAATATTAAGTTGCATTATGTGGTCGAATCATAATGTGAGAAGACAACTTATATTAGTAGAGAAATTAAACAAGCCATTAGTTTAATTGAAATTGAACAAGTTGATTAAAGGACTAATATGTTGTATATCAAGTCCAATTAAGGAGATACATTGTCTTGAGTATTGGAATGGATGACTTTCAGAAGATATAAACATAGATGTGGTTGTTTAGATTGACAATATATCAGACATGACCCAAGCAGAATAAATGCTAGATTTATATTTATGAATTTATTCACTAGTGACATTAATCATAGTGTGCCTTACCTCAATTCTGAGTAAGTAACGGGCTATGTGCATATGACTCGTATACTTTGATGTATTAATAGCCTAAATTCAATTGATAATAGAATTAAAAGTTAGTACGTTGGATATACGAACTCATAAGATAAATTAATTACAAAATATAAATCCCCAAAAATGTTTCCAATTGAACAAAATAAAAACTCTCAATTTCCTATTACATAAATGGTGAATTATACATACACTTAATAATAGTTCCTAAGTGTGGGCTAAAATTCCATTACAATTTCCAAAAAAAATAAATCTTTATAGGCTTCAAAATCATCTTCCTTATGTTTAAAATAATCTCAATGTAAAGTGAGATAACATGTTGTTATAGCTCTTCAAATAATCATCTACACCTTCCAAGAGTCGTACTTAAAACTCTTCAAAATTTGTTGCTATAGCTCAAGTCGTAATCAATAAAAAGGAAGAGATTTATCACATCCAATCTAATCTAGTTTAGCCTATTAACATTATCCACCGTCAACTTGATGTTTGATTCTTTCAAAACTTATGCAATCCCTCCTAGCTGATTTAGGACTTCCCCCAAACTTATGTGACAGCTGTGAAGGTAAAAATTGAATAATGCTATTTGTAGCATTTAAATTGGTCCAAGTCTTTATAAACTTCATGATATTAATTATAGATAACATCTTTACTTATTTTTTCTCGAAAATAAATTTTATTGATTGTAAATTATTACAATAAAAAAAAAAGAGTCATAAGAATCTCGATGCAAGTCTAAAGGCTCAATTTTAGGCCCATGGATGTGATGGGTTTACATTACCTCAAGACGCAATAACAAGGTCAAAGGTTAATGAAATCAAACCAAGATTCGATCAAAGACAACATGTGAGGATAAATCTTTTTGAGGAAAGGGAAAATGATACATGCATGGAATTGGTGAAATTTTTTAAAGTCAATTCAACCAAACTACCAATTTTCAAGCTGAAAAGATTAGTTAACTTGCAATAAGTTTTTGGATGGGATCCAGACATTTATGGGCTTAGATGTTTAAATAGCGGTTGAAGAGCTATCTCTTAGCTTTGAAAGACACTTTGAAACACCCAATTTTAAGTTCGGAAGCTCGAGTTATGGTCGTTTTAGTGAAGACTACATAGGTAGAATTTCTTGTAACAACCCGATTTTGGTCTTAGTCGGAGCTGTGGTCTCGGGACCACAAATCCGAGGTTGAGAAATTATTTTTATCATTATTTTAGTGTCATAGCATGATTAATTGAGTGCATGAAAATTTTGGTGAACAAATTTTAACGTTTATGAGTTTAATGGAGAAAAAAGACTAAATCACATAAAGGGCGAAATTTTGTTTTACTAGCCAAAAGTGTTAAATTTCCAAGGAACCTTAATTGGGAGTCTTTAAAGTGCAAATAGACCCTTTTTAAGGAGAGTGGCCGGCCATAGGGGACAAGAAGGGTCAAAAGTCAATGTTAGGTGTGTTTGGTGATTTAATTGAATAAAATAGAAATAAAATAAAGAGAAAAAGATATCATCTTCTTCTCATTTCCTTCTCCACCAAAAATACCAGCAATTTAAGGGTTTTGGGAAGCTTAAAATTTCAACCACTCTCCATCCTTAAAAGTAAGTGATTTAGATAGCCTTATTTGATAATTTTTGTATTTTTGGAACCCCTAAAGCTTAATCTAGCTATTGAGGGGACTATTTTGCAAAATGGTTAAGAGTCTAGGGTTTTTCCATGAAATCACATGTGATGTTACCTGAAATTTTATGGAAGAATATGAATTATGGTTGTGGAATAAACAACTTTTGCAAAGTGATTTTCATGGAAAACACTTAAAAGGACCATTTTGTAAAGTTTGTAAAATAGATAGTAATATTGTAAAACAATGGGAATTTTGGGTTACTATAGAGCAAGAAAGATTTGGCTAGGCTTGAGATTTGAAGAAATTTGATAAAAATCGATTTACGAGCCTAGGGGTAAAATCGTAATTTTTGCAAAGTTTAAGGGTAAAACGGTCATTTTACCAAAGTATGAGTCTTGAGTTGAATTGAATGATTTGAGTATTAAATAAGTTGAATTTTGACATTTTAGATCAAGAGAAATGTGATTCAGGGCTTGATCGGGGAAATAACAAAGTTTACAAGAATTAATCTTGTTCCCATAATTTTGTACCGAGGTAGGTACATATGTCATTAATGTATTATTGTAGCTTACTTTTAAATGTGTTTATTTCATATATATGTTTAAATGTCTTATTTGTTACCATGAAAAAATCAATAATGTGATTTGAGAGTAACCTACATTATGAGCAAGTGCAATGACCCCGAGTAGATTTGAAATCCCATTGAAGCTCAGGAATAGTATAGGATATACAAAGTATGTCATGAGAAACTACGTGGTCTGAACTCATGAGTTGTGTCTGAGTTCATAAGATGAATGTTATATGTAATGTGGGTTCAGGTAATGGCTTTGTGACTAAACCCGTGAGTAACTCGCTGAGCGAGCATTTCATGTTAACGTTATATGGGTTCGGGTGCTGACTTTGTGTATAGACCCATGAGTAGCTTAATGAACAGGTGTTACATGATAGTGCTATAGGGTTTGGGTACTGACTTGAAAAAAAGGCCCGTGAGTAGCTAAAATGTAAGCATTACATAGTATGAGGTAGCTCTGGCTGCTTATATTGCACTTAGGTGCGAACTTCCTGTGCATTCGTTAGTATTCCGAGCATTCGACGGGTAACTCGATAAGTGAGTTGGTGATAATTCCAATGAGGTATGTCATTAAAGAGAATGAACTCAAGTTATTTTACGAGTGATTACATGTATGTATACTAAACTTATGAATAAGACCTTATTATGTTACGAGATGCAGAAGTGTGCGTAAATGAAGTGAAGAGTAAGATAGAGAAGTCTAAATAATATACATCATTTGAGTTTAATAAATTACCATCTGACGAATGAGTTCCTAATGAAGTGAAGAGTAAGATAGAGAAGTCTAAATAATATACATCATTTGAGTTTAATAAATTACCATCTGACGAATGAGTTCCTAATTATACATTATTTGCATATATGCACTTACTAAGCTTTATGCTTACTCCTTTCTTTTTCATTTTCTTATAGTGCCATTCAAGCTTGTATCGGGGATCAAGGGACGTCGGAGGCATTGATCACACTATCACTTGAAGCTTTTGGTATAGTTAATTTTAATTGTTGTAATTTTGGCATGTATAGGGACTCAAATCCTTGGCTTAGTGTCTTATTAGATTAGCCACAAGTGTTCGCTTTTATGATGGATGTGATATTATTTTGTATAAGCCATGAATGTTGGCTAACCTTAATTATTATTAGAAGCATTTGATGTAAGTTTCCAATGGTTGTGGTTGATTTGATTATATATGTTATGCTTGTATTGGTCTTCTTGATCTTGTGTAGATTAATACGAGTAAGGGTGGCAAAGAGGCTTAGTAAATAGCCTTATTTTATCCACACGGGCAGACACGCAGGTATGTGTCTAGGCCGTTTGTGACACACGGTTTGCCCCACAAGCGTGGAGTCCGGCCGTGTGCCCCTGCACTTCAATTTTACGAGTCAGTTTGCATGGTAGTAAACACACGAGTGGAGACACGACCATGTGTCTCAGCCTTGTGAAGGGAACGGCCTAGCACACAGGCGTGTGCCTTAGCAACGGCCTAGCACACAGGTGTGTGCCTTAGCCGTGTGCCCTTAATGGCTTGCTGATGTTAAAAACAGAATGTCAAGGTTTTTAGACACGGGCGTGTCATGACCATGTGAGGGACAAGGCCTGGGGACACGGGCATGTGTAGGCTGTGTGAAAACCCCTGTAGGTTCGAATTTGGAATTTAATTTACACGGGCTTAGGGCACGAGTGTGTCCTCTTGTGCTTAGGCTATGTGAACTACATGGGCCTTTAGCACGACCATGTCATAGTGGCCACACGGACATGTGCCCTGCCTCAAGTGGCATTTTTCAAAGTTTCCAAAAATGTTGGGATTAATCCTAGGTTATTTCCAAAATGTGATTTGGGCCTCATAGGCCCATATTAAGAACTCTTAGGTTAAAAGACAAAAAGTTTTAAATTTGATCTAGTTTTTTTTTTTAACTCAGAAATGATTGCACGCATGTGGTTAAATCAGGTAATGCCTCCTGCCTAGTCCCGACCTCGAACTCAGGTATGGGGTGTTACATTTCTGGATGGGGATATTACAGATTATGAGTTTCAGGCTTTTTATATGAGTTTAAATCATATTGGGTTCGAGTTTTAGGCTTAATTTTTATTATATACGAGCTCATTATTTTATTTATTAAGTTGTATTATTTTATTATTTATTTATTCTGAATTTTGGATAATTTTAAGTATTTTGAGTTATTTAGTAGTTTAATGTAACATGAAAGTTTAATCTAAAACTACTTCTTGTTTAGGGTCATTAGAGTTTCAATATATTTAAAAGATTTATTTAGATATACTTAACTAGCCTATATAAAGAACTCATTATTATTCAACAACTTCTCTTTTTAGTTAATAAATTTTCTTTGAGTTTTTCTTTTTACGAATTTTTCTTAAGTTTTCTTTTAGAATAATTTTAACAATCTTTGTAGATTGTAGGGATCATTTTCAAACTTTTTCTTGTTAAGTTTTCTTTCTTGGAGAGGAAATTAAAGTCATTTGAAACGGGTTGTGGATTCTTCTTGTTTCCAAGACTCTTTAGGACTTTTACATGCCACGTTTCATCTTTTCCATCTACCTTTTTTATTATTAGCTTTATTTTCTTTTTTTATTCTATTTTGTTCCTATTTAAGTATTCAAATCTTTGATTTATTTGATTGTTCTTTTTTCTATCTTAATTATTTATTTTCATTGCTTCCTCTAATTTTTAAATTCTTAGATTTGGCTAGGATTTGTTTACGTTTCAGGTTGTGTCAGAATCCAAGTTTATTTCAATCGTCTAGAGCCCTAAGTCAAATCCACGCATTGGACAAACTTACAATCCTCTTCCGCTCTCGTCTATATCATTTGGTATCAATTTCTTGGGCGTTTTAGGTGTTCTTATAAATTGATTTTCAACACTTAACGAAAAGTTAAGCCTGTCGAAACCATTCTTTTGAAAACGGGGATCGACTTTGTTTGAAAGTGAAAATTAAAACGGGAGTCGCCACCAATCTTTTATCAGATGTGATCGGATCACCTTTGTTTTAGTAAATCAATTTTAGTTTACTAAAACAGGGCCTTTGGTCTACGAAACTTGAGAGAATGAGTTCGGGAGTCGGTTACGTGTGAGGAAGGATTAGCACCCTCGACACGCCCAAAAAATTGGTACCGAATTGATTAGTTAGTGTCTTAATGTCGAAAATTAAAAATCGGGAAGGGACTTGAAATACGATCTTTTCTATTAATACTGATTTTAAAATTCTTGAATTAGCTTAAATCGATTTGTTTAAAGATTTCCTTATCTCGAAATATCGAGTATCACATCCCGTAAGTTAGGACACAATACCATGAATTCCGAGCACAAGGTCGTCTTTTAATTTAAATTGAAATCATGCATTTCAAAACTCAAAAGGATATTTAGCTATTTAGAACCAACAAGAGAACCGAAACCCCGTAAGTTAGGGCACAATTCTTTGATGTTCCAAAATGCAAAACATTGCCTTATTTATTGAAATTAGTAAAAACATGAATAAAAATCTTTAAAGTAATGAACAACAGAATGATATAAAATAGGCGGGAGACAAAAATAAATGAGTTGGAAATACATTGAAACAAATAATAAATATGACAACAATATTAAAACAATAACAATGCATGTGATATATTAAACGTAATAATAGTATCCAATGTGAAATAAAACAACGAATATATACATAATAAAGATATTAAGAGTATGTACGTAAAATATATATATATATTTATAAATAGTAATAGTGTTAGAAATATACTATATATAGTGTTTGAAGTATATACATAAAATAGTGAAAATATAACTAGTAATGTTAAGATATATATAATATATACATATGTATAAAATAGATATAAAAAAATATGTACATAATATAGTGTAAAAAATACATACATAATATAATTAAAATATATACATAAGATAACATGTAGAAAAATATATATATATAAATAATATAGTATTAAAGATATATACATAAAATAGTATAATATATATATATATATATACGTAATATAGAATTTAGAATATACCTAATATATTAAAAGAATATATATATATATAATATAATATTAAGAAATATAATAATAACAAAAAAAAAGAGAGGGAGAGAGTGGGTGATTTCCGGCCACAAGGCCGGCCACCGTCCGGTCACTGGACCGCCGCCGGCCACCGTCGGTGCCACCATACACGGCAGCCGGACCTCAAAAAAAACTTTTTCGGAAAAAATGGGAAAGCTTCCTCCTTTTATTTTTACTTTCGTATAAAAGAAACAAAATAAAACTGAAAGGAAAACAATAAGCAAACAAAGAACTTAAAACGAGAATAGACCAAGAAACCTCTTTTGCTTTAATATTTGATTAATCTCCAAAAAAAAAAAAACTAGCCTCTCCAAAAACTAGCCTTTACAATAACTCTTCTCCTTGATTACTCTCAAAAAACCTCTCAAAAATTCTTTACAATAACTTTCTCCCCCAAAACTTCTTCCTCCCCTAAATACAAAATATGAGAAGGCTTATATAGCCATTTACAAAATATTTTTTATTGTTTATGTCTTCATTTGTAGGTACAAGTGGTGGTGGAGCAAGTGTGGCTAGTGGAGTAGGTGATGGAGCAAGTGTGGCTAGTGGAGTTAGTGGTGGCAAAGGCTAGGATTTAGTTGAGAAAAGTTTAGGTTGTGGGTTAGGGTTTTTTTATTTTGATTAGGGCTTAGGGTTTGGGCCATTGGGGTTTTGATGTAAATTGGGCTTTGGGTAGTTAAGATTTTGGGTTTTGGGTTTAATTTTGGTGGGTTAGGTAAGGTTAAATTGGGTTTTGATGTAAATGGATTAAAATTGGCCTACAACAAAGCCATTTTGGTAAAACATCTGACCGTAAGAAATGAAGCTAATAAAAATGCAATTGCCACGGATACAAAGCCACATTATAGGGCACTCAGCCACCAACACGGATTAAATGGACTAGCCTGTTGGATCCAAAACTAATGATCTTATACTTCTTGAAAACTTATGAAACCTTATAAGATATTAAATCCTCCAGATCAAACTCACACTCAAGCAACTGAGTCACCAAAAAATCGAGAACATTGAATCACCACGGACCTAAGAAAGCATGAGTTATCATTAACTCAAAATGGTCTCCCTTAAGGGAGGAGCCAAAGGATAAAAACTTTAGGCGAACTTATTTTTTTGAGCAACATAACCCTCCCAAGAGAGAAAAAGGAGGCAATTGACAAAGGAGTTGGCATGGTAATGGAGGAGGGAAAGAAAGGAAAGGAAAGGAAAATGGGAGAAATGGGTGATGAAAAATAAGGGAGAGGAGGCTACAACCGGAAAATGGTGGACGACAAATGCCAAAAGAGAGTAGAAGGGAAAGAAGGACAAAGAGGAAGAAAGAAACGGTGGAGATGGAATAAAATTGTAGAGGAAAGAAAAAGGGTGCAAATGAAAGAAGAGAAAATGATAGAGGTTAGCAAGCTACCGTCGGCCAAAGTCCGAAGTTGTCATCGTTGCCACTCCAAGTGGCTAAGGTTTAGATGTTTACTAGAGAAAGGGGAATGGAGGGAGAGCATGTGTTCTACCTGAAGCTTTTTTAAAGGGATAATGTCACATTTGGTACTTTTATTTTTATAAAATGTTCAATATAGTATTTGCACTTTGAAAACATTTAATGTGGTATCTGAATTATTAATATGTGTTTTGTTATGGTACTGAGTGTTAACATTGTTAGTGAATTGCTAAACCTTTACATTTTGGTATCTTTACCTTTGTTTGGAATTCTAGGTTTTTTAGAAAATCTTGAAATTTTATGAAAGTTTTAAATAATTTTATGATTTTTATTTTGAAAATTTTAGGTTTTTTTCATTTTAATGATTTTTTTATATTTTAAGGATTTATGACTTTTTTTTAAAGTAAAAAATACCATAAAGTTCATTAAGAAGGGATTAGACACCACTCCATAAAAGAATGCCGAAGGATTTTTATGAGCATTTTGATTTTTGAGAATTATTTGACTTGAGTTATGGGAGTATAAATGTTTTTTCTTCTTATTTTTGAAAAAGACCATTAAATGTCTAATTGATTTGTTGATTTATGAATTTTTGGCATTCTAATGTTATTTATAGACATAACTTTTAATTAATCAATTTTTTTCTTGAACCATACAAGGAGAAAACTTCTTATACATTGTTTCTCCGGGTCCTATCTAACTACATGTCTCCCATTGAGCTAATTTTTAGAGTATTTTATGGGTTTTTTACTAAAAATTAAAATTCCTTAAAATACAAAATAAAAATCATAAAATTTTAATATTTTCTAAAAATTCCAAAAAACAAAATTTTTAAAAACTTTTTGATAGTTTTAAAATTTTGAACTTTTACATACTTATAATTATAAAATTAATTTTATAATTTTCAAAAAACATATTATGTTTTTCTTTTAAATTTTAAATAACTTTCTAAGTTTTAAGATTTTGGGAGGGCCTTTCTAGATTTTTAATTAATTTTTGGATTCTTAATGAATTTTTTAAAAAATTTAATATTTTCAAATTTTAATATTTTTTACTTTAATTGGCATGTGTAGCATGTCATTGGTTGATTTAACTTCTTTTTCACGGAAAATTTATATATGTGGGCAACGAGGTATATAGAATGAAAGTACATGGATCAAACTGATAAAAAAATAATATAGGTACCAAAATGATAATTTAGCTATAGTATAAGGGCCAAAAGAGGTATTAAGCCTTTTTTTGTTATCCATGAAAGTACATTACTTCTTTTTTTATGTCAAATTCTGATTAGCTGATTTAGCAAGTTATAAACGATGTTAACATTAGATACTACATTGGATATTTTTAAAGTACAAGTGCCGCATTAGACATTTTATGAAATTATAAATACCATAATAAAACACATATCGATAGTTCAAGTCTCATATTGAACATTTACGAAAGTACAAATACCATAATAAAACACATATTGGTAGTTCAAGTGCCACATTAAATTTCTTATGAAAGTAGAGGTACCAAATGTGATATTATATTTTTTTCAATTTAAAATAATAACTTTACTGATTTTATCTCAGTTTATGCATTAAAATGAAATATTTAATTAAATCCTAGACTGACTTAATATATTACTGGAATTTCGGAGGATTTGTGTTGGAAAACATAAATTATGATCTCTTCCGGACTGCTTAAGTTTCTGGTGAAGGAAATGAGATAAACAATACTTGAAAATCCAGCCTTTATACAAGCACAAGGCACTTGTGTCGTAATCAACAACAACTATCGGACGATATCAATTCATAGGGGAATCCAAGGTAATTCATAATTTTATTGAATGATTTAAGAGTGGGGTTTCGTGTTTATTTGATATCGCCACTTGCAATGGAGGCAAGCATGAAATCCTTGTAAAGCCCTAAAAGAATGTCTTGAATTTTATTAGGAACAAAGCCTTCCTTCACCAGCTGCTCCTTTTGAGTAACAATCACTCGAGTCAGTGCTCTTTTTGATTCCTCATCTGCGTCCTCCTTCACAGCTGCTTCCAATACCTGAACAAAAAGTGAAGAGGTTAGCTAACTCATAACTCGTAACTCAGTTGCTTCATACAGTAATCTTTAGGAATCAGTAATTTTTCCCCTTGGATAAGTTTATGTAGTAAACTTTTAATTTACATCTAAATACGCCTTTGGTTTAGACCTTACCCTGGTGAAATATGTTTGAGGGGTACATAGGCATTCTACGGTATCTTTTAAAATTCCCTCACCTTCGAGATCCTAAACAAACAAAAAAAAAAAGAAGAATAAGAGAGTCAAATAAATAATTATTATGTTTACTCAAATTTGGAAAATGTTACTACCTGGGGCTCTTGAATAGATCGAAGTTGTATACCTGAGCAAGGGTCTTGTCATAGCTTTGGTTGTAGTGTTGATACAGTGCTTGAAGATGTTGCTTGCTCCTGGTAGCCAGGATCATGATGGCATCTTCGTGGTCGAGAAGTTTGTTTTTTTCGCCATTGTTGATTGCTTCGTAAAGGATTTGAGCTTCTGATTTTGCAACATCTTCATTTACACCAGGCCCGTCAAATCTGTAAGCACTAACAAGTGCCACCAACAGCTGTTCCAAGCAGATTAAAAAAGTAAGAATGAGATTTTTCACTATTGATGGTCCAAAAGTATATTTTTATCATATTGGGTTGGTCGAGCAAGACCCAATTAGCAATCCTCTATTGCTGAATGCCAATAGATTAAGGAAATTACCTTACGCTCACGACCTTTAATGTGGGTAACAAGATGTTCCTCAATGGAGTGATGAAAGAGGGAATGGTAAGCCTTCCTAGCACCCAATAATTGATCTGATGATCTTGTACATGCCATCTCCACTATCACATTATAGTGTTTTGGGCCCTTTCTTATTGCTTTTTCAATCAAACGAGCATCTCTTTCCCATGGGTGTAGGATTGAAAGCATCACAGCATCCTAACAACCCCCCAACACAGAGTAAAACATAAACCACAAAAATCTTATCAGTACATGGTTTTCAGCATTATAATTCTAGCTTTCCAAATATAAAACAACAGCTAGGAAAGAATTATATTATTTCAATTTTTTAAATGAGATCTATGTAGACCTGAATTTTGATTAGAGGACCAAATCGTTAGATCGTTGGTTTATTTTGATACAAAAGTTGTCTATGGATATGAATATTTATACTAATCCCAAGAATCTCTCCAATCCTATCAGTAGGTCATTCAAGTAGATTTTATAGTTTGAACATATATGATATTAATCTTTGAGTGCCGCGGATAATATATGTTTATAAAGTTATATATTTGTAGTTTCTCTTTCTTCTCTTTCGAAGCTAAATATATTAAGGTATATGTATAACAAACCCTAAATCGCTTGAATTGGTGTTTGAGAATTTTAATGGAAGATTGGTCCGATCGTTCAAATCCTTTAGCATCCTCAATGAACAACTTGGAACTTCCCTTCCTTAGGGATTTTTTGTGTTCCTCGTTTGAATTTGTTAGTATAGAGATTAGTGACTTCTCATCCACTCCAATCCCTGAAAAAAAAATTATAAAAATAATAATATTTGACCATTTATATATCTATATTTAAAAAGAGAACTAAATAGCTAACTTTAATAATCTAATTAACTATATATACAACAATATAAAAATAATTAACTATATACACAACAATATAAAAATAATTAACTATATACACAACAATATATGAAAACAAGTACACAAATTTTACATTAGGAGATAGTTATCCATTTCACGGGAAAATTCAAGCTCTGAATAAAATGCCAATAAAATTAAAACCTTATGCAAGTCATTGTCTTAGCTTATATTGAAGTTAGATAAACTAAAGAAACTTAAGATACAATAATGTATATGAATATTTGAAAAGAATTGAAATTGCATACAATGTTGGTCAATTTTCCTTTGGGTTGCTTTTTGAATTTTTTATCCAAATTTGATACATATTTAAATATGAAATAAGTATAATCATGTAAATATATTAATTTCTTTTTTAATATTGAATATATCCATATCCATAACCATATTCCACAAGCACCAAGCTCTGATATATAAGTTAGAAAGAAAACAGGATCAACAAATTGATAAAGAAATTATTATAAAAAAGAATTGATAAAGAAATACTTCTCTGTTAAGCTTTTTACTAACGAGAAACTTCGTCGGGAAAAAAGATTCAAGTTTTCATAAGAAAAATCTATCGAAAATACTGAAATGGCTAACATTTTCCCGTGGCCAGAAATGGAAAGCTACATGAAAATTCATACATCTTAAAAGGAAAATTTCATCAAATTCACAAATCACAATCTGAAAACAACACTAAGAATCAAAAGAGAAACATTTTAAGAACTTATTAAGTGAAAAGAAAAACAGATTAAAGAAGAATAGAGCTGGAGAAAGAAAATAAAAGAACCTGAGAAGGCTTTATCAAGAGCTTCGATATCGACTGGAAGAGCCATTAATGGAGTTTCTTTTTGGCTGGAAATTTTGAATTTTATGATGACAAATATTTCAAAAGAGGATAAATATATTTATATCAAATTGGAAGGTTATTTTTGTCATTCTGGTATATATTAATGTTATTTTAGAAAAGAAAAGGAAAAAACTGAAAATAAATAAAACTACAATAATAATGACCATAATTTAAGAAAAACAAAATAATGGTTTAGGTAACGCTTCAATTCTTAAAATTTGAAACGGTAAACAGTAAAGACCGATAATTAATAAATATGGACCGCAAGAGGAGTTTCTCTTTTTCAATATACTCCATAGATTTCCCACATATACTACTTTAACCCATTTTTGTTTCGATTTTATTGTTTTAACCACTGAATTCCTGATTTTTAAATTTTTGCCCTCACACAATCAGCAAAAAATTAGATTTAAAAATGATATTCCATAAAAAATAAATTAAACCTATTTAAAATATGATTTATGCTCCAATATTCAATACTCGAGCTTAAATTAGTTTTAAGTTATAATATATTTTCTCTTTTATTCAATTATTATGTAATTTTATTATACAAAAATTAGTATATTTTAAAGTGGATATTAAAAAATATGTGAAGTTATAATGATAGTAAAATGTATATATACAAATATAATTTATAATTATTACATAAAATAATATATTTAAAAAAAGTTTTAAAAGGTTAGCAAACTTAATTAGGTTCGACTTAAATGGTTAGCAATTTATAAATATGAATGAAATTGTGTAAAATTTGAGACCTAGGTTTCAAAGCAACCTGGCCTTCAACAGTTATAACTATATTACTTTTAAAATCATTGAATGAGTTGGTGTCGTGAGTTACGTAAACACCAACTCAATTAAAAAGACTAAAGAAAATACAAATTTTAAAAACAATAAATTTTATTATGAGGATATTTATATCTTTCAATAATTTTATAATGTTTTTAAATTAAATAGTTTAAACTACAAGTTTGAAAGATTTCTAAAAGAAATGAGTAATTAAGTTGGGAGTTGTATTATTTTGATATGGTTTTTGTTTTTTATACAAATGTCTAAACGTATTTCAAAGACGCTCAAATTTACATTCTCTTATATTAATAACAATAATAATATTAACCAAATTAAGACTCAATTGAAATGTCATATAATATAATAAATTATTAATAGCTAAGTAAATCCAATTAGTAATTGATTCAACTTAATTCATAAACTCATCTAATTAAAGTGTTATATATAGATAATTTTAAATTAAAAAAACCATCAAACATTTAATAAATGTGAACATATTGTAACAACCAAGGCTCATTTAATACATGTGTTGTATTCCTTTTATAATTTTGCCACATCTAACATTGTTTTGCCATATTTATGTAACCTGTAAAGGAATAACATAAAATACTATATAAATACATAAACTACAAGTTTGTAATGCTCTTCGTAGAAATGTTCCTCAACAAGAAAAAATAAAAAATACTCTTCATGTAGATCACCCCGAATATAATTTGAGAATTTTAAAATAGACATTAGATTAAAATAAATAATTTTAAACTTTATATTTTGTATTTATCTTATTTTATTAAAATAAATTTAATAACGTCTAATCTTTTCCTTCTTTTTTTTTTTTCACCATGTAATTGAAGTGTTAGGGTGATTTTTTTTTTTGATAATCTTTAATTTCAAATTTATTTCTTTTGATAAAAAAATTGGGATTGAAAGCAAGCAATTAAGGTTATTACAAGATTAATCAATTTGGGTATTAGGTTTTTTTTTTTGAATAAATTGGTCAATCATTTCATTAAAAAATTTGAAGATTTTTTTCTTGGTTGATTTTAAGTTGTTATATCCCCCACAACAAGACATGTGGAAAACCTAGGAGATGTTTGAATAGTAAGCCTATCATTAGCAAGCTGAAGGTCACTTGTGAACTCATCCTCTCGAAAGGACTATTTGGGCAATGAATGACTCAATCTTCATTGTGAACGTGGAATCATTTGGTCATCAAATATCATGTGGGCTCAATTACTTTATCCTATTAGAGTCATGATGAAGGACAAGATTTGTCCTGTCACAGGCGCCCTCGTCCCATCGAATACATCCTTCTCACGTGATCCGTAATGATGGCGAGATGGCAAGTCCAACATATTAACACCATATTACACAAGATCTTGGCCTATAAATACTCCCAAGAACGATAAAGAGGGGATCGACTCTTGAAAATATTAAGCCTACATCCTGCCAATACTCTTTGAAGTTCTAAACTTCAACATACTTTCCACTCTTGTTCTCCTTAGCTTTCAACTCTCCACCTCAGCTTGGTGAATTGGCTTCCATACTACTTTCTTCTCTGTACCCCTTTTGTTGTATCGTTGTCAAAGAATTTCAAGCATAAAAATTTATAACTTACCTCACTTTTCTTGTTATATGCCTTAAATTCTTTAAGTGCTTGAAATCAACCAAGAAAAAAAATCCCAAAATTTTTTAAATGAAATGGTCAACTAATTTTTTCAATCAAGAAAAATAAATACCTAATACCCAAATTGATTAATCTTAATAACACCTAATATCTTGCTTTCCATTCCAATTGTTTTTCTCCAAAAAAAAAAAAGAAATTAAATCTAAAACCATAATACTTTAATTACACGGTGAAAAGAAAAAAGGAGAAGGAAAATTGGGTATTGTTGATTTATTTTAATAAAATAAAATAAATCTGAAATATAAAATTTAGAACCATTTATTTTAATCTAATAGTTAAAATCATTTTGATTCTCATTTTAAAAAATTCTCGTTATTATTGTCATTATATAATCTCATCAAAATACTCAACAAAATTTAAAATAATAAGAATGTAATTTGGTCCATTGAAATATAATTATTATTGTAATAATTAAAAAATATGAGATAAAGACCCTTAAGTATATATTATTTTTCGATTTAAAAATCGTAACATAATTGTAATAAGAATTATATAAAACAATAATGGTGAAAATATATTAGTAAAGCAATGAATTATTAATTTTAATCATAAAATTCCATTTCAAAACCATCAGAAAAGTTAGAAATAATTAATAAGGTACTAATACTTTAGTATTACGATGTTGTTAAACATGACCAAGAAATTTTGATCTTCAGTTTGAACAGAGAAATATCACATTTTAGGGTTTTTCTTTTCTTTTTCTTTTTGTGGTCATCTTTTATGTTTAAAAGCAAAATGTAGAACATCAGGTGGTTGACTGTATATGATGATAATATATTCTATAAATTGAAAATGACATTTTATAAAAAGAAAAAGAAAAGATAATGGTATGATATAAGATTTTTCATCTATTAAGCAGCATCTATTAAGTCAAACTTTTTATGTCCAACTTAATCTGTTTGCTAGTGTTACCTTATGATCTTTTTCCACGAATAATAAATTTATTTTATTTTTATGAAATTATTAAAATATGTAAGATTGTAATTTTGTAAATATTTTAATTATTTTTATAATATTTTAAGTTATTTATTATATGAAATGATAATTTTTTGTAATTAATTAATTTTTGTATCAATGCTGAGTATTATTTCAACAAATAAGATTATTATATTTGAATAAAATTTTAAATGGAAGGATGCACTTACGCAAGATAGAAACTAAAATAGTTTTAGGTATTTTTACAATTATTTATATGATTAATATTTTAACGACCCAATCATTATATTTTACGCTTTATTCATGTAGATCATGTATGTCAAATTTGATGTAAATTTAAAATTTATTACTATTTGTTTTATGTAAAAAATTCAACCGATATATATCAATATATATAGTAATTTAGATTGATATATCGGATCAGTTCAAAACTTTTCATGCATGCCAAGTACAATTGTATTAATAAATTCAATAATTGAATTATTGAAATATTAATCATACAAATAACTACGAAAATGTATAAAACTATATTTTTACATTGTGATAATACATTCCTCCCCAAATTTTAAAAGGATATTATTCTAGCTTTGAAGGATAAAAAAGAAATAACCTTATCCATTTTGTTACCAATTCATCCATTCCATCTGAAAATTTTAGGTTAAAGTTTATTACAAGTCCTTATATCATATTAAAAAGTACAGTTTAGCCTCTTTACTTTTAAAAGAAACATTTTAATCTTTGTATGTTTGAAAAGATATATTTTATTCCCTATACGTAAACTTTATTGTTAATGAAATGACATGACTTAAAAATAGTCGATGTGGGCCAAACTATAAATAATTTAAACACAATAATTAAGTAAAAATAAAAATTAAAACAAATAAGATCGAAAATAATTTGTACAAATTATTTAACAAAATTTATAATTAAAAAAATAGCTTGATAACTAAAATGGACTACCAAACACCTTATTGAGTAGTATTAAAGCTAGGGTCCCATGAAGGAGCAATGAAACATTGACAGCTTAATTTTCACATCATGTCCTCCTCAAAATCAATTTTTTCTAAACAGTTTTTTTCTTTTATTTTTATATTTATTTTATAATTTATGTTTAAAATTTATAAAAATTATTCTTAACTTCATCTCTAAAATTTGAATTACATTTTCCTTTTAAAAATATAATATGATTTACTACTCCACCTAATATTAATTCATTCATAATTAATATCCCCACCACCTTTGGATTGTATCACTTAATGTGAAACACATTCAGCTGTCTTTCATGTTTGGTAGGGAAAAGCAAGAGCATGTGATACTTGTGCATAATTTGCCCGCCACACATCACAACCATCTTCCAATTATTATCCACGAATTCCCAACCATTTTCTTTTTATTTAGGAAATGCTAATTAGCTGCATTGATTAAAGTGATGTATAAAAATTAAAATAAAATATAAGTAACGGATTTTTATTTTTAAATTAAATAAAATAACATATAAAATATTAAATATAAGACTTTTTCTAAAAATTCTTAAATTAATAAACAGATATATATATATATATATATATATATATATATATATACAAACCTATGCCTATTTTTATGAATTTTTTTTGAAGGAATAGATATTTGTGTTAGCACGAATTTAGTTATAAATATAATTACATAAAAGAATTCAAAAGTAAATATAAAAACTATATTGCTTCCCTGGACTTGCATTTTGGAAGTGTCTACCGATAATAAAAAACTCTCAAAGCAAAATTCTCTATATAAAGGTAATACATTTCTCTAGTTTAATGAAAAAAAATTCAAGCATCTTTCTATTTCTTTAATTTTTAATTAAAAAATAAAATTGGAAAGAGATAAAGCTGTGCATTATTGTTCAGTTTGGTTTAAAATAAAAAGCAAAAGCAAAAGCTATTGTTAGATATAAAAATTACTTTTCATTTCATTTTAATTGACTGAACATGTTTAAAAACTAATTTAATATTAAATACAATAAAACATTTATATTTGGTTTAATTGTATGATCTTTCCAAATTGGAAAAACTCTAAAAAATTCACCAGTATTTTATAAATGAGTCCTCTTATGCAACCCACTGGTTTTAAAATGCTGTTTTTCTTTTATAGGTATATAAAATCCTGTTTTGAAAGAAAGGGTCCATTCCTGTCACACAAGAGGATAATAAAATCCTTTCTTCTCTTTTGGGTTTGTATGTACCCACATAAATTCCTTTCTCCTCATTTTCATTTATGCTTTGGATCCTTCACCACTCTTCACTTACATTACATGTCAAAATAATAATGTTGAAAATTAATACCCATAATTTTATATATATATATATATATATGAATAATACGATACCAAAATAATAATAAATAAAAATAATATTTTTTGTTTCTTGTTTTTAAAGGAAAGCTTATCCATTTGAATTCAACAATGGGAAGGTCATGATGCAGTTCCTACCTACCAAGAACACGAGAAGCACATTATGAGTAAATTATTATGGTTAGTAACATCACAAATCCAAATCATTACCTTCACTTGACAATCTAAATGGAAACGAATGCAGGTCGTGTGGATTTTATTTTTTTTTATTTCTCTCTGATAACACCCATGATAATAAAAGATATTAATTTTTCTAAAGTTGTTATCTTTCTCCTGTAAAAGTGGATAATTGACTGATGTGTTACTGAATTATTGCATTCAATGATAAGGAAATTTTCAAACTTCAATGGTACTAAACATAAATTGCAAAACTTCATGTACGTTTCCACAAATATGTCAAAACCCGAGGGTCTTTTAGCCTTTTTCTTTTTCTTTTTCATGAAGGTATTGTGGTAAGTGATAACCAAATAAATTTTAATTTACACTCATAATTGTTATAATATTGCAAAAAAGGGTATCAAAATGTAAGAAATATAAAGATTACTAGTCCTGATTTTCAGCTAACTATTAGGAGGGAAATACACAACCGAAACTGAAGTAACTGACTGAGTGAAGAACAATAATGAAGAGTTTTAAGAAACTTTTCACGAGTAAACCAAAACCACATATCCCTGAATCTAGTTTTAAGATTGGAGGAATGGGTTCACTTAAAGTACTTGATGTCATTCCTTCTCCTGAAGATGACTCTCACAAACTCAAGAAAGCTTTTCAAGGTTTTCCTTTTTTCCCTTTTGTTTCTTGACAATCTGAAATTGTTGTTTTGATGTTGTTGTTGTTGGGAAATTGTTTAGGGTTCGGAACAGATGAGGATGGGATAATTGAGATATTGGGACACAGGGATGCAAATCAAAGGAAGAAGATTAGAGAAACTTATCACCAGCTTTACAATGAAACTCTCGTTGATGCTCTTAAGTCTGAACTTTCTGGTGATTTTGGCGTATGTTCTCTTCTGTTCTTTCTTCCCTTTTTTTTAAAAAAAAAAAATTATCTTGACCGATTCCTTATCCTGAATTACAACATAGTTGTTTAGTTGATTTAATTAAGATCAATGTGAAATTCCTATCAAAGTTTCAATGATTGTTTGTTAAAATTTTTGTAGCAAACCCTTAAAATTCAGAAGCTTGTAATCATATGTTAATAGGAGATTCGGGTGTTAGTGCCAGATACGAATATGTACTCCCAAGTCCCATGGGTATTTGTTGAACTTTCATTTAAAACCTCTTATTTGGGTGATTCATAAAAAAAAACGATGTGGGATAAGTCTTGTCTTTAGTTCTGCAGTTAGTCTTAGAACTTGTTGAACTCTTCCCATGGTTTTAAGCTATGTTACTTGGATTTAGAAATGAGTGTCGGATATGAGGTGTGTAATTTTATGTATTTAGAGGGTCCATGGAATGTTATAGCCTCATATCCATGCTCAAATATGTGTGCGATACGGGGTCAGAGTTCAATAGGTTTTAATGAAGCATTTCATTTATGAAAACTAATGTTCAATCCATGTGAATCCCTATGGCCCATATTTTGAAAAAAAAAAGTCTGTGATTTTCAACAGAAAGCAGTCATTCTTTGGACATATGATCCATCTGAGAGAGATGCTAGACTGGCAAATGAAGCATTGAAGTCAAAGAAGAAGGGTATCAAGCATCTCGAGATCATTGTTGAGATGTCATGTGCGTCGTCTCCTCAGCATATTGTGGCAGTAAGGCAGGCTTATTGCACTCTCTTCGACCATTCAGTCGAAGAAGACATCGTAGGTTCAGTACCTCCGCCTCTCAGAAAGGTAAATCAGAACCAGTCCATACTTAACTGATCTCACCTTCATGTATATTAGGTTTTGGGAGTTTGCAATCTTCTGTTATCTAGACTCTACCCGTGTCGGATATGAGTAATATACTTTAAGTTTTTCTGGAAGGTCATATCCTTGTCTGAATATGTGAATAATATAAGTGTTAGATACAGGTCCTTGTAGGAAAATGAAGAGTCGCAGCCTATGTTGTTGTGGCTCGTCATTTTTAATTAAAATACTCGTGTTGGTATTGAGATATGACTCTCCAAAGACATTCCACATGCATGAGCACGATACTCACACTTGAGTCCCAAGTAACATAGGTCAGAGCAATTTTGCAAAGCAACTAGTTGACATGTTAATTTTGGTGAAACAGATTTTGGTGGGCCTAGTGACATCCTACAGATATGACAAGGAAGTGGTGGACACTGATGTGGCAAACTTAGAGGCAGATAGGTTACATGAGGCGATCAAAACCAAGGATTTGGCCCATGATGATGTAGTTTTTATACTTTCCACAAGAAACTTCTATCAACTCAGGACTACATTTGAATGCTACAAGAAAAAGCATGGAAATCCTATTGATAAGGTACTGGTTTCATCTATTATAAACATTAAGGATTTAAATTGCGGTTGAGTATGCATTTAGAGTTCGGGTTTATCACAGTCTCGGATGTAATTCTTTGATTTTTTTTTTTCCCTTTCTTTTGCAGGACATCGAGAAATCTGGGAAGGGTGATTTGGAATCACTTTTGAGAATGGTTATGTTGTGCATTGATTCCCCAGAGAAGCACTTTGCAGAGGTCAGTTTCTAACTAGATTTATGAATTACTAGAGTTGAGAGTATTGCAATATTTGAATTTGATTAGCTCAATAACTTCAGCTTCTCAAGTTTGACCTAGTTGGATTTGAGTTTATTGTTCAAGTCAGAACTCAAGTATAACTCGTGAGCACAGATGTCTCATTTACATCTCTATCAGAGAGTCATGTTTATATTCATGTTTAGAAATGAGTTAGACACGGATATGAAAAAAGATAAAGAATCGGAGTAACGTACAATAAAACTGGAATTTATGTTGTAGTACTACTTTCAACCTCAAATATGGGTGTATTTTTATGAAATTTGTTTTCATTTATCCATTTGGATTGGCTTCAAATCTGTTCAAACTTCAACCCATCAACAGGTTGTAGGAACTTCAATCATTGGACTGGGAACCGATGAAGATTCACTGACAAGAGCAATAATAAGCAGAGCAGAAATCGACATGATGAAAGTAAAATCAGAATATTTGAACATTTATAAGTCCAGTCTCGATGACGCAGTTACCGGGGATACTTCTGGAGATTACAGGAATTTCTTGGTCACCTTACTTGGTGGAAAAATCTGATTGATTCGTTCAGTCAGTCTGTCATATATATATATATACTGTTTGAATTCGTGAACCATGGATTGTTTATATTGGTATTTCAATGGAAATTGTTTTCTTTTTCAGATATTGAATTTGAAAGCCTTCATTGTTTGGATGTTATTTGAATCTGATTGTACATAGGTTTCTGTATTAGTTTCTGTTTTCATTCTGATATATGCAATTTTAGAAATATTTGTATCTAGATTTGTTGAAAATTGGAATATGTTTATTATTTGCATGTTAATCCATCCACATATATGAAAAGATTTTAAATGAATCTGTATCAACAGATACTATATCCAACACCTCGAACATCGGAAAGAAAAGACCCCAACAGTGTTTAGACTATAACTACCATGAAGTAATCAAAGGCTGGTACAAGCTAGAGTCTGATTGTGTAAAACTCACAGGAACCAAACATGGCTGGCGATATTCTTCAATTGCCTTGTCAAAGTTATGTTCCATCTCACCACTTTTCTCATCAAGTTCATCGTTTTCAGCTGCATTCTGTCGATGAAAAACAACCGCTAGTTTGGTTAATTTCAGTGTTTGGTGATTGGGTGGGCGTTAAGAATAATTTATAAAAATTGAACGTACCTGAATAGAATGGCTTCGAAATGCAGGAAGAAAGCGAATCTTGCAGTACTCATTGAACATTATGGTGAGCAAAAGGAGGGGAATGGTGGATACGGAAGCTGCTGGTTTCGACTTCAATCCGAAGAGACCAATCATTGTGATTTGCATCAGAATGATTGCAACAATTATGTAATGATGAATGAACGGCCAAAATGTACCACATGTGTCATAAACAGTTTCGTATACATCCTGAATCTGCAAAAATGTTGCACCAAATTGTTCACCCAATTGCCACAACCACTAGGATTTGAGTACTAGTGTCAAGTTCTTATAAAATAAAGAACCGGAACATGGAAATTTGCCTGATTGATATAGATGGCGTAGCCGAGGAAGAAGTAGACAATAAGAAAAGGAAGCAACAAGGGGGCAATGACTGCATACACTATGCCAATCAGTATTGAAAGGGAGACGATGGGGATGACCCGGAAATATTGCAGTGAATAAAGATAAAGATCTTTCTCTTTTCCTCGGCAGTAAGTCCGGGATTTTATAAAATCCCAGATTAGTAATCCTGGCTGAAGAACTTCCAAAGAAAACCCTGAGAGCCCCTCTGTGAGGATGTATGTCATGAAGAAATCTGCCTGGAACATGTGAATCCTTACTCAAATCAGAGCAGTTTTCGCAAATAATTGATGAGAAAACACACACATATATATATTGTGAATAACAGATTATATGAAGAATATGTGAATCATTTTGAACCCTTTCATCCTTATGATGCTAATCCTTTTAATGTGCACAAATCATACATAATTTGTGAACAGAAAGAAAGTACTCTACTCGAACTTAGATGTGTGTCGGCTAGATTAGACATATCTTTGAGTTTTTGTAAGTTTTTTCATGTATTTGAAAGATCATATTCTTATATCCATGTATGAATATGCATTTAGAACAAATATATTCATGTTCAAGAAAAATAGACTGGTAGAGCTACATATTTAACTATAATACAGAAAAATAAGAATATGAAGAAAGAGAGAACTTACCTGAGAAGAGACGAGAGCAGCAAGATGACTAGGCAAATTCTTAGGATGACTAACATATTCTCCAATCTCATCAAGTAAAGAGCCTGAAATCAAACTCAAAAAGAAAACATTCCCCAACAGAAAATAGAAAACCATGTTGCAAGCTTTGATCTCCTCTTTGCTTTTTGAGATGGACCCACCCAGTTTAGCCATCCCAAGCATTGCAAATGGAACAATGTATATGAACCCTTTGAGGACTGCACTTGGAAGGTACCCTGTCACCACTGAGGATAATCCTGGTCTATGGTTCAATAAAATATGTCAACTCAAAGAACCATAAAAAGAGTATACCCGTTCCAGATACATCTCCGTATCGGAGACTTAAGAGTTGAGTCTAAGAGGTAATGGAAACTGAAGAAAAAGAGTTCTTACATGAATTCTATAGCCATTGCTGGAGGAAACCATTTCTTAAGTTTCTCAAACTTAGCAATCCCTTGAACAGCGGTGACGGGCACTGCAAAGAAAATTGTGAGAAGTGTTGCTGCAAGAATGACTCCTATTTTATAAACAGGCAAGATTTTGTATTGAATTGATAGATTCCTCCATGAGACATCACTCGGTTCAGGAGCCATTTCAGTGATCCATAGAAGTGGATTTGTGTGCTGCTGAGTTTGAGCCGCCATTGCTGCTCCCCACCGAGATTTGAATGTCACAAATGCCACAGGTAATTCCTTGAAAGAAAAAAGATGTAAATTGTCATCTACTGCGCATTATCCTTTTCATGTTTATCGTGGTTGTAAATGAAACAAATATATCAGTCAATTACGTAAATATCGATGAGTAGAGAGAGTTGAAACTGCCAATATTCATTCTCATATGGAATCGAAGTAGCCATGTTACATGATGAAGCAACTATCTAACCAAACCTATGTTAGTTTGAGTCTTTTGAAGTACATATTCAGACAGTGGTGCAGGATATAGCCCTCCAAGAATCCTCCAAATACATGGAAAGACTTGTAGATTTTGAATATATTCAAATCATACACATATTTGTATCCTGCACTCGCACCAGAGTACCAGCAACATAGCTTGAAACCAGTCTTTTGGCTAAGAACAGTAATAAAAGCACATAATCTACTCTTCCATGAATGCACCAAAAGTCTAGGATTTAAATAGTATGAAAGGTTTTGGCTCTCTTTGCATCGAATATTCATTAACTATCTCCAATTAACAGTGAAAAACGCGACTCGACCAAAAACAAATGCATGGCTCATGCACAGGTTAGTTTTACCTTTCCTTTGAGCATATCTTCACTCTGTAATTGGCGAATCTTACGACAAAGTTCCTCAAGCTTTTCCTCAAGCCCTGTAATTTTCAATAAATCATCTCGACATTCATCCGATTCTTTACCATGTTTCTTGCCTTCACATTTCTTTCTTAAACCCTGAACCTTTTCATACACATATCTCGCCTGCTTCTACACTCAAATCATTTGTAACATGGCAGTTAAAACGGCATCCAACATGTTTCCGAATTGTATCGAATTAGAGACCATCGAAAGCTTACCGACAGATCTTCAATGTCTTTCCCATCATATAACATTTTGTAAGAATGATAACTGTAAGGATGATGTTTTGAAAAGAAGTGATCAACACAACAGCCACGAGCCTTGTGTTCACCGCAGACCGGAATTTCTCGAACTAGAGTCGTAAATTGATCGGGACGATGCCTGAGGTTGCGAACTTGTTGAATCCTTTTAACTAAAATCTCAGAATATTCCTGGAGAGTAGGAATTCACCTGTTATATGTCAAACATTTCTGGAAGTTAACAAGTACAATATCAGGACTCAGAACACACACAAACATGAATTTGGAAATAATAATCCACCATTTTATAATTGTAAAAGCTCACCCTATATAAAAGGTGTAATCCATAGAGAGATATAAACCACAAGCACATAAAATGCACCCAAAGCCTGTAAAACAAGGAGTCAAACTCTGTATTACAATGTTGTTGATGAACAGATTGAATCAAGACAATATATATGTGATAGTCTTACATCTTACATGTTAGAACCTGTTTTGATGTTGGATATTGTGCAAGAATCCATGGAACGATAGCTATCAGAGGAAGCTGGCTGTCCACCAAAATTAATTGGTAGGAGTATTAGCAATCCAACAGAAGAGCAAACAGTAAAGAAATTGATCCTGAAAAAAGAACAAAAAAGGGTCTTAACTCGTATATAATTGAAAACCAACAGGAAGAGAGATTATTATAAGAATAAACAGACCCGAACTTGAAGAGTCTTATAACAATGAGTGCATCAAGGCCATTGGTTTGGAGGATTTCATCTTCAGTGACGCGAAAGGCACGAGGGATCCACGAAAAGGAAGGAATAAAACGACGGAGAGAGAAAGGAGGGAAGGTGATGGGATGTCGTTTGGAAAGAGGACGAGGGTAATATATGGCAGCATTTGAAGGCTGTTTCTTCAAGATTGAGAAGAGAAATAGAATCACCATTGCCAGTCCTATGTTAATGCCTACCGAAGCCAATAAACTCTGTGAATTCATTTTTGATAGAAAATAACAAAAGATGATTCAAGATTTGAGTGAAGGATGCAATTAAGAAGAGGAAAGGGGGATGCTTTGTTAGCTTTGGTCTTGCAACGTGGCAGTGTTGCATGCCGAGGACGACGTAGATTTTCTTGGAATTTTTTGCATGAAAAAGTGACACATGTTCGAGACACCTGTAATAAAAAAACTACATTAAAAGAGCTGCTCCAATTGATGTTGAAAAGGACCATGGAGGACTTCAATTAGATATCGTTAAAAATTTATCTCTATATTAGCATGTGATACAATAATTACGTTTTGATTATTCTGCTAATTATGTTTAGTTTTAAATAAAATAAAATGCATAATTTTTAACAAAAATTAATTCTTTACTCCTCTAATATATAAAAATTAATTTATTTATTTTAAATAAGAACAATAAAATATAATCTAACTCTTAATACAAAAATTTTCATTAATACTTTGCACTCCATTTGATAAATTTTGAAAATCATTCTTTAACTTAATTGACTTCAATGTTGGTTACCAATGTGCTTAAATACATTGGTCTACCGTTTTTTATAAAAATATGTTTTTGCTTCTATTTAGTAGTTTTATAAGCTCATGTATTGCCTATAAACAATGATGCTTCTGAATTTACAATCTCTTTGTCGCAAACACTTGTTAGCATGTCAATTTTGGCATACCTAAGGATTTTTCATATAGCATTGTATTTGACACCAATATCCAACACATTCGGACATGAGAACGAAAATATGACCCTCTAAACATTCTCCAAATATATAAAATAACTTTTAAAAAATTGAATATATTCACATATTCGACATTCATGCTTGAGTCAGAATAACATAAAATAAACAAATTAAAAACACTCATTTATTGAAATAGGGTCGCAATTCCCTGTATTCTTCTAGTCTCTTAAGACCTACAAACAACATAAGTTGGATCATTCAGAACTTTAAAAAGGCATACTACAAAGACAAAGAACATAGTTATGGACTTCAATTATCTATCAGGTTCTGCTCTATCCTCGGATTATCAAAACCTTTTACTGATCAGAGTTTTCCGCCATTGCCTGGGTTCTCATCGTATTCATCATCATCATCACCATCATCATCATCGTCATCAATGTCCTCTTCATATATACTGCCTCGAGAGAGTTTGCTAAGCTCCAATTCCCCATCATCTTCATTAAGGAATTCCAGCCCATATTTGGTGTCACGATGCTTAACTAAAAGCCAACGCAACAGTCTGTCTTCCTTGTTCAAGTACTGCAGCTCCTTGTTGATATTGGGTGTGGCCATCATTGTCATCTGCATGAGTTGACCCTGTATAATACATGATATAAACAGATTGTTCATCCATCATTACATTAATAAATTTCTATGCCAAAAGGACCAATTTGTGTACAAATTTCTTTGTTCTAAAGAAAGAAGGGGCTGTAAATACCAAGATTCGAACTCAAGACCTAATAGTTGCCAATGGCTCATGTCTAACAGTTCTTTAGCTGAACCAGAAACTTGCTATAAAACAAGTTAGCAGATAACTACGACAGACCTCGATATGACCAGCTTAAATATCTTAACTTGCAAAACAGAACAACGCGCAATCTGTAACATGTTCGGATTTTCCATTTTACATAGCAACTCTATCTACAGTAGTTAGTTCACTTAATTCCTTTTTTCTAAACCGAGACAACGTTCTAACATCAAGCAATCCACATAGTCTCATAAACTGGCCATTGACAATCAACATGTTATTTAAGATAAAGCAAAGCTTCCATTTCATAGTTCAATAACAACAATAATGGAAGCAACTCCAAATCAAAGCAAGATAAACTTCAGAGGGGAAAAAAGGCAAAACCCAACAATAAAAACAAAGTTTTAGCAAGATCAAACAATAAATATGAACAAAAAGTAACATTTTTCTGACCTGGTAGTATCTTCCGGAGAGCTTCCTGATGCCATAACCTAATTGAACGGTGCCAAATGATTTGAGCTCAGTGAGAACCCCATTTCTGCTATAAACATGTCTACCTACACGTGCTACCAAATCGATGAGCCCCTCCTTCTTCACATGGGGCTTCAATAAAAGCACACAATCATATAGAGGCATTTCTTTAACTCAGTACAAAACCCACCAACCCTTTAAAAAAAAAACAAAAAAAATGGAACTGATTTCAGACTGAGGTTGAATCGAATAATCAATGCCATCCATAGAACAAAATCCCACCATAAATTTAATTGAAAAAAATACCTGAAGCTGAAGGCTGAAGCAGTAAACCACTTGGAAAAAAGCCCTTACTCCGAGAAAGAGTATATAACTGAACTGATCCAACGGAAATCTACACTTTAGTCCATTGGTTTAGTAATTTAAATTATCTCTCCTTTTTTTTTCTATAGCATTTTGAAGTTCTTTTTCACCAATTTAGAAATAAAATACTTATTTTCTATAATGTAAACAATTAAATACTATGAAATATTTTAAAAATGTATAAAGTTCAGTTCGATTAGAAAAATTGCGATTTTCCAACTTATGAACCAAATAAATAACCAAAAACAGAAGCAATCACTAATGCTCAAGTAAAATTTTTGAAATTTTCAGAACCAACCCCAAATCACCAAAACGGAAATGCAAATTCCCTAGAACAGCAATCTTCAAGACAAGGAAGCATCACAGAAATAAAATCTAAAAGATACCCATTGGTGTAGAAGGTCATCAATCATTTTTTTTTTAACAAGTTTAAAATCATGACCAACAGCCATAACCCCACATACTACCCTAATTTTTCACATACCATTCCTTCTTCCACAGTTTTCCCATCAACCAAACAGGTACTTGAAGACATTCTCACCCACAAATTCCACAGTTTCCTCACCAACCAAAACGCCCAGAAGCATATGGGAAAAGAAATCTTTGACCCACAAATCATCTAATCATATAAACTGGATCTTACGTACTACTTTACTGGAATAAACAAACGGCGATCGCAAAAATGATTCACAAAGCTATCATTGTTTAGAAAGTTTAGAAAGGAATAAATGGAAACGAACAAACAATAACGTTTTGTAAAAAAAAAAAAAAAAAAAGGTTTAGAAAGGAAAACTAACCCCATTTTGGCTGGTGCAAAAACAGCTTTACTGAGACTGAAATCTGAAAGTAAGATTACGGAAGAGAGGAAGTGCCGGATAGTGTTGCAAATTGGAAACCCTAACAGCCACAATTGATTTGTATTTATATAGATAAATTTTAGGGTTTTGGAATTGTTTTTTACGGATTTGTTAGATCAACGGTTGACATTTGAAGTGGGCTTTGAGGAGGGCTTGTTGCTTACACGTGTCCGATATGGTGACTAGACCGTCCAAAGTCGAGCTATCCCCAACCCGAGCTTTGATTTCTTTCTTTGCCTTAATTTAATAGTTGGCCCTCAAACTATGCCCTTAGTTTGAGTTAAGTACTTAATTTTTTTATTCATGCATCTTTAGTTTCTAATATCGCATTTACTTTTCATTTTGATGCAAAAGTTTTTTAAATTGGGAGTATATTAAGTTAGATTTATAGAAAAAATTATTCATTCAAAGGAGAAATAAATATGTTTTTAAAAGAAATTAGGGAACATTTGGTTAAGGTTTTTTTTTTTTGTGACAAGTAAAATAAAAAACTAACTACATAGCCCTATGACCTTCTCTAAATGGGGAATCCTCGAATATATGCAACTTGTAGCTTCTTTCATGTGCCATCTTTACCAATCTATCAGCATCCTGATTGTCTTCTCTCTTATGTGGCAAATACTCCAGTGATCAAATCATAACAACAGTTGATGGATTCTCCTGACTAGAGAAAAGTTAGAGCCCTCCACAAGACCCTCTTGAATGTCCTTAACTGCCTCAAGAGTATCGACTAAATAATAAAAATATATCAATAATATCAAATTTTGGTAATATGAGGGATAACATCAATACCATTTTTCTTGTCAAATTAGAAGTAAAGGATTCATTTCATCAAAAAAGCATACGATCATATGGAGGCATTTCTTTAACTTAGTACAAAACCCACCAACCCTTTAAAAAAAAATTGAACTGATTTCAAACTAAGTGTTAAATATGACTCCTATTTTCAGTCAAATTTGAGAAATAATCTTTTAGTTAAACTCTATTTTGAATTTTGTGTTTATGTTTTGTGGGTTCTTTATTTTCGGGGTTTAATTTTTATCTCCATCTTTTGTACTCTTCGTTCTTTTGCCATTATAGTAAAATTATCTTTGCCTGTGGTTTTTTATCCTCTTTGGAGGGGTTTTTCCACGTTAAATCTGTATGTTCAATTTCTCAATTTATTCCGCTATTTTCTTGTTCGTTGCTTAATCGGGTCGAAATCTTAACAAGTGGTATCAGAGCTAGTTCAGATTTCATAAATCAGCTCGTTTAGAGATGGCAACAACAAGGTTTAAAATTGAGAAGTTCGATGGTGAGACAAATTTCAATATGTGGCAAGTTCGGATGATGGAAATTCTAGTTCAATCAGGCTTGAAAAAGGTTGTTATCGGGAAAAAGCCTGAGAATCTAAATAAAACAGAATGGGAAGAACTTGATGAAAAGGCTTTGTCTGCAATCCAGTTGTGCCTTGCGAATACGGTATTACAGGAGGTATTGATGGAGAAAATCTCATCCGCCTTGTGGAAAAGGTTAGAAACTCTTTATGCGACTAAGTCTCTGGCTAATCGTTTAGTGTTGAAACAACGTCTATTTACGTTTTGCATGAATGAATGTGAGCTTATTAGAGATTATATCAGTCAATTTATTACTCTTTTAAATGATTTAAAGAATGTTGAGGTTCATATTGACGATGAAGATTAGGCTATGCTATTATTGTGCTTTTTACCCCCTTCATACAAGTCTTTCAGGGAGACCCTAATTTATGGTAGAGACAAACTCTCGTTCGAAGATGTGAAGGGTCATTTGTTGAGTAGAGACAAACTTGACAATGAGCTTCATTTGGATAGCAAGACAGATAGGCAAGCTTCCGTTTTGGTAGCATCAAAGAAACGAGATAAAAGGTGTCGTTATTGTAAAAAGTTAGGTCACGTCAAAGCAGATTGTTATAAACTGCGAAATAAAAAACCTGCTGAGAGTAACGAGAAAGATATAGCTGGTGCTAATTTGGCTGATAAAAATTGTGATGATTTATTGTTAGTGTCAACAAGCGATAACACCAAGCTCACGTCCGAGTGGATCCTAGATTCAGGATGTTCTTTCCACATGTGTCCCAATAAAGAATGGTTCTCCACATACAGTTCGATTGAAGGTGAAGTTGTGCGCATGGGAAACTGATGTGAGCACACCTAGGGCATCCTCGAATGCATATCAAGATTCAATTGAGCTTCCAAAAACACCCATAACTCGAGCTTGTGCTAAGCATTTCCTAGAAGCTATTTTAGCTTCTAATACAAAACCTTGGTTTGAAACAAGGGCCAATGCTCACAAAATCAGCTCAAAGTAACTATCTAAAGAACCCGTGCATTGTTGGCAAGCTGATCCTAGCTCATTTCCGGCTCCTCGAGCTCCGTCCAGCTCAACTCAGCTCATTTGAGCTTGTTTCAGCTCGTTCGAGCTCAACTGAGCTTTCTTTCAGCTTGTTCTTTATTTCAATAAATTAAACTAAGTTTTAGTTTTATACTAATTAGTTTGCTATAGCTCATTAACGAAAATCCTAGCTCAAATAAGTTCATTAAATGTTTTCACTTAGTTTGAGCTAGCTGAACTTAATGCTACTAGCTAGTCTTTAATTAATGTGTTTAGTTTTGCTTAGCATGATGTTTATGATGCTTAGTTCATGCTCTTAACATGTTCAGCTGAATATACATTGGGATTTAATGTGTTCATGTTTCTTGTAGGTTCAACCAAATGTATGGAGTACATTTAATGAGATTCATGCACGGCTAGGTACGTTGAATATAAGAGTTCATGCATGAACGAATTTATGCATGGTGGGCTGGCTATTGGTGATCCCTAAGCAACCTTTTGGCCAAGATTTAAGTTCCACAAAGTGACCGAATACATGAAGGAGCCATTAATGCAAGTACATGCATGGCTTAATACATCGTATGGAAGGATGCATGCACAACTAGTGTTCAATGGATGACATTTGAAGGAATTCATGTATTGGGGACGTTCATGCAAGTGGGGGCTATTTTATGTACATGTATTTGAAGATTCATGGACCGTAATTAAGGAAAAACATGCATTGGGACATTTCATGCATGTATCATGCATATCCAATATGTCCATTCAAGTATTCAAGGTACATTAAAGCCTCATTCGGCCAAGGGAGATGTAGGAGTATTAAAGGGCTGCACATTCATGAACTATGGCTTTTTTTCTAGGCTAAGTATGCATGAATGCATCAAGTGAAACAACATGATGGTTCGGCCAATTCATGCACCATCTCTAAGCATGAACCGAATTTTAATGCTTTTGTGTGAACATGTTAAATACAAATGTGAATAGAATTTAAGTTAGTGTGAACATCATAGATGCTGAATATCAATAGGCATCTTAGGCTTATAAATAGTTTGCTCATTTCATGTAAGAGGGACTTTTGCCAAATTTGTTAATGAACATTGTTCTTGTGAGGTTGCTTCCTCTCATATTTCGTACAAGTTTCGAAGACTTATCTAGTTTGTGCTAGTGGCATCTACAGATCTTGTTTGAACTTATCACCAATCTTGGTGTGGCGTTCATCTATCCATCTATCCATATTTTTCACCTTAACCATATAGGAATTGGGGTGACACTTTTTAGTGTTGAATCATTCCTGGCGTTGAGTTCGTTTTCCATTCCCATTTCAAATTTCTTTCTTGTTAACCAAACCGAGCCTTCTATCTTTCATCCATCTTTGCTACCCATAGTCGAACCTATTACTAAACTTACCCTTCTTCGAAACCTTCCGTTTATCCTATTTTATTCTTTTACTTTCATTACTACAAATTCGAGGCACGAACAACTCTCTCGACTACGATCTGGCAACTAAGTAAATTCGACTCAACTACCCGGGCTGGATCACATCAGAAACGAATCATCTAGTAAGGTAATTGATATTGGTACTGTTAAAATTAAGATGCACGATGGGACGATTAGGACACTCTCAGATGTCAGGTATCTACCTGATTTACGAAAGAATCTCATCTCCTTAAGTATTTTAGACTTGAAAGGATGCAAAATCAACAACGAGTCGAGCTGCATTAAAGTATCTCATGGAGCTCTCGTTTTGTTAAAAGGTAAAAGAACTGACAGTCTTTATATTCTGGAAGGTTATACAGTGACCGGTGAAATCGGACGTCCCTCGTCCGTTATGGAGTTGAAGTCAACTTGTTTGGAGCGGAGCCAACTTGGTCATAGGAGGGAAAAAGGTATGACTGTTTCGTTGAAGAGAGGTTCTCTTTTAGATGCAGGTTTTGAAAAGTTAGGGCACTGTGTTCATGAAAATCAGACCTGAGTTAGTTTTGATTTGAAAGTGTACAAGTCGAAGGCTAGAAGTCTTCTAGTTTCTAAGCACAAATTTGACTCAATTTATTCCCTGCATAGTTCAAGATAGGCTCGTGGCGGGCTTTGGCAAAGTTGGCGTTGTGAAAATCTGAGTCAAGGTGGAGATTTGTTAAATATGACTCCTATTTTCAGTCAAATTTGAGAAATAATCTTTCAGTTAAACTCTGTTTACTTGTTTCAATCAAATACTGATTAGTTTAGATTATTTTATTATTATTTGACCTATGAATTTAGCCTATAAATAGGCTCTTTTACAACCTTAGAAAAATACACCTATTAGAGATTAGAACTCATAACATATTTAGAGAATTTTGTGTTTACGTTTTGTGGGTTCTTTGTTTTCGGGTTTTCGGGGTTTAGTTTTTATCTCCATCTTTTGTACTCTTCGTTCTTTTGCCATTATAGTAAAATTATCTTTGCCTATGGTTTTTTATCCTCTTTGGAGGGGTTTTTTCACGTTAAATTTGTATGTTCAATTTCTCAATTTATTCCCGCTATTTTCTTATTCATTGCTTAATCGGGTCGAAATCCTAACACTAAGGTTGAATTGAATAATTAATACCATCAATAGAACAAAATCCCACCATAAAATTAATTGAAAAAACACTTGAAGCTGAAGGCTGAAGCAGTAAACCACTTGGAACAAAAACCTTTACTCCGAGAAAGAGAACAGGGTCTACAAGGGAGGGAAGGTGTAATAACCTATTTTTCAATGGTGTTGGAAACAGTGGTTTTGGGGCCACAAATTATATTAAATTTTGATTTGATAATTTTTGTTATTTGAATGAATAGTTAAGTTTAATTGCTTTGTCCTTAAAGTCAAGTGATTTTAGAAAATGAGATATTGGGACCTCATTTCTATAAAACGAGCCTATAAATATTTAATAATGATTTTATAAGTTTTTTGAAATTTGGTTCAGAAATTTTAACGTTGGAATAGTTAATTAAAGAAAAAGGACTAAATCATAAAAATTACAAAAGTTAATCACTAATAGTTTATATGTGTTAAATGATTGTAAAAAACATGAATTGAAGGTCTTAAAGAGCAATTAGACCATAGGTGAAGTAAGTGGACAGTCATGACTTGTTAAATAAGAAATTAATAAAAACATAAATTAAAACAAAATCAAAGCCATCATCTCTTTCATTTGGATTTCTTCAATCGAAAACTTCATGGTTTCAAAGCTTAGACAATTGGCCATGCTAATTTGAATGCATGTAAGTGAATTCCCTATCTATTTTTTAATATTTTTATATTTTTGAGATCGTTGTAGCTTAATTTAGCTAACCTAGGGACTAATTTGTAAAACTGTTAAATATTTTAATTTATGTTATTGATGAAATTAAGATTTTTTTTATGGAAAATAATAGAGTTGGAAGTAATGAAATGTTTATGAATTAGAGACTAAGTTGTTAAAATAGTAAAAGTGTATGAAATTCTTGTGAAGATATGTTAAATATGGGTTGTATAGGGATTATAGGAAATTTGGCTAGCATGAATTAGGATTAAATATGTAACACTCCTAACTTATGTCCGTCGGCGGATGGAGTCTCAAGGTATTACGAACTAAAGTACATTCATGAACGAATACATATGAATTATATAATTAATCGTAACACATGTCCCGAGAGTTATTCGAAAATTTTAAATCATAAAATAACACATTTCTAAAAGAAAACATTTCACTTAGGTTTACATAATAAATACGTCATTCTCATGTAATAAGATAAATATTTACACATATATGTATATATAGATATATCACAATACTATTAATATTTATTTATCAATTTCTATAATCATACGAAAAAGATAATATGTTTCCATATTCATAAACACTTGACAGATATTCAAAGCATTTCAAAGAAAATTAAATTAAATAAAATGACAAGTCAAAATGTCATATGCGCATGGCATAGTTTAATGCCTAATTCTGCTGCAAGGTTAATATAATGTATTTTCTATCCTCTTTACACCCTGGCTTCACGATTTATAATAATAATTTCATAACTTAATAATGTACTACATGACCGATTATACATGTTATCCAACAAGCCGAATATATACTATCATTACGTTCTTGATATAGATCTTATATAAAACAAACATTTAATTATTACTAATTTATCATGAATTCATGCAAGGTGAGTATTTACCCAAGTGCCAAGACTATACTTAGCCTTTGAACATCAAACGTATATATGTATGCAACAATTAATACGCTAGGCTTAACGTACGAACTACATACATTACTTGCCATTTAATAATCGAATTAAATAAGCTAGTTCACTACTACCCATGAATAAAATATTGTCGCATTTAATACACACATTATTAAACAATCTAAACATATTAAACTATACACACTGTACCCATAATATTCCATGGCCGAATTCTTATATTGAGAGTCTCCTACGTATACCAGCTTTCATTAGCACCTTACCAACATTCGGATTCGTTAACATGTTCTAATCAAAAACATGTAGATTGAGACTAAACATAGTAAATAAATTCACATACCTATCGTACAATAATATTAAACACATACATAACTATCTAACAAGCTTATAACCGATTTTATCATATCACATTCAAGATCAAAGACTAAGCTTGATATATGACCCTCTAGCACAGTTTATATATATATATATATATATATATATATATTCATGGCATAAAGCATCTCAATCAAAATAAACCTCAATCACAACTAAATTGAGAACAAGTCAAGCAAGATGATTAAGCCATTTTCGCATGGCTTATTTTTAACATTTCCCAAAATATTCAATCTCAAAGCTAGCCTATACATGCCATAATTTAAGTTTAGCTAAAAGGTACCAAAATAGTAGATAGTGTGATGAGCTTGGCTGACAGCCCCCGAGCTTGTAGCTTGACTTCAAAATCTCTAAAATAAAATAAACATAACACACAAAATAAGCTATCAAAGCTTAATAAGTCATAAACAAATAAACACTCATTACTATAAATATCTTATGATAATCAAACAAATACATTCACATTTTTATGCTTACCCTCAAAATTATAAATTATATACGTGAAACATTTTCCATAAGCTATAATACACCTAAGCCAAATGCATATATGACCATTCAACACTTGTAAATTTACTTCCAGCCAAATAGTCACAATAAATCACACATCCGTTTATTCACTTATATAACATAAAAAAAATCATTAGATAACATTACTTGTATAGCTTAAACCTAAGTAGCTGAATACGCAAGCATACACATATACACATACTAAATGACATTTCAATACCACATGAATTGTTCATCACAAGCCGAATGCACATATTCAATATACATGGATTTCTCATTTGCATAGTATATCATTTATAGCGTACAGCTACAATACTTTCCTACCTTGTCTTGAGTAAATACCAAATTAACTCTTACCTGACCACTTAGCTCGTATTATACAATCTGTACATGGTTTACTTTTGCTCGATGAACCATTCGGAATTGAATAAGACACTCGGATAATCAAATAAATCGTACAATGCCACGTCCCTGACGTGGTCTTACATGTAGCCACATATCTATGCCGCTGTCCCAGACAGGGTCTTACTCGTAAACACATATCGAAATCACATATCGATGCCATGGTCTTACTCGCACACGTAGATCGGAATCTTATGTCATGACATATGTATCCTAACTATTTCTAAGGTTCATACGGGGCTTTCGGACGTCGTAACTCAGTAGAAACCAATTCGAAAATGTGATAATCAAGCTTAGGTATATTCAGCTATAGCTTATATATATTTTTACATTTCAAAATAGCATATAATATTTACATTTAACTACAATTTAACATGTTTGTTTGCTTATAAACTTACCTCAGACGTCGCAAAATGGAATCGGACAGCTAGTCGACAACTTTCATTTTTCCCCGATCCAAATCTGATTTCTTTGGTTCTTGATCTTGATTGAGCTCCAAATAGGCCGAACCCTAACTTTCTTTCTTTTCTTTTTATTTTGGTTTATATTCGGCAATGAAGAACAATTAAAACAAAGCTTTATTTTATGTTTTATATTATATATATGTTATAATATTTTAGTTTACAAAAATAACCTTAGTTAATGAATTATAAAATCATTTATATCTTACCCATAACCGTCCAACACCATATAAATTGGGCTAATTTCATCATAACTACTCCCATTTAGAAAGCCATCAACAATTAAGCCTTTTACAAAATAAACTACCCACTTTTCAATTTACACGATTAAGCCCTTTTATTTAATCGGACACCTAAACGACAAAATTAAATTACAAAAATTTCACAGATATAAATTCACACAAAATAAACACAGAAAATTATTTTAAAATATTTTTCGACTCGGATTCGTGGTCCTGAAACCACCATTTTGATTAGGGTCTAAATCGGGTTGTTACAAAATATGGTTAATTTGAAAGTTTCAAGTTTAGGGACTAAATTGCATAAAAGGGCAAAACATTAGAGTAAATTTGTAAATTTATAATGAAAGGGTTATAAGCTTAAGTTTAATTATTTGAGCTATTTTAATTGATTAATTGAGTGAATAATATTATTTAGATCAAGAAACGAATCAATCAGACTTAAATCGTGGAAAAGCCAAGTTAACGGATTAGTCGTCTGCGTTGTATTTGTAACCGTTTTTGTCTAGGCAAGTTTGTATATCGAATTAACTTATTAGTTGTTGCTTTTACAGGTATGTAAATTATTATTTATGTTAGGCATAGTTAAATTTGTTGATAAATGGCAATTAGTGACACGGATTAAATTATGGAATTAGTTAAATTAATGAGTATGTTTGAAAAATGAGAAATACATGAATGTATGCTTGAAATGGTATAATGTAAATAAAGATATAAGATTTGAACATGATATGTGGCCCGTATGAACCTCGTGAATGCTTAGGAATCAAATGACATGTCATTAGGGTTATTACAATTCGGGTGTTAGTCTTTGATGTCCTACCAATGCCTAAGGTCTTACATTTATTACGGATTCTCCACAACTCGCATGAGCAGCATTGTGTAGTTTAACATCTCAACCAAAATTGGTTGATCATTTTATTACGGATTCTCTACAACTCGCATGAGCAGGGTTATTACAATTAATTGGTTCATCATGTGTTAAATCTTTACTATAATTTTATGACGGTTACTATACGACCATGCATATACACCAAAATGAACAATTGGGTTGATTACACTTCGCCAGACATACTGTTTAACTACTATACATCAAAACCTTAGACCTGTAACAACCCATTTTTTAGTGAAATTGGAACAGTGATTTCGGGACTACAAATCCGATCCAAAAATAAGGTTTATTTTTATTTCATTATATGGTCCGTATTATAATAGGCATGTCGTGTGAAAATTTTGACACAAAAATTTTTATCGATTAAGTGCTTAATTACGAGAAGGATTAAAAGTATAAAATGCGAAAGTTAAATTCCAGTAGTTATAAGGATCAAATAGCTATGGAATTCAAAACTAGAGGTCCTTATATGGTAATTAGACCATTAAGAAAAGTATGTGGATTTTTCTTGGTGACTCATCCATGAAATTATAGAAAAAGGGTAACGACTAAATTGGAAATAGCAAAATACCTAGTTAATTAAAAGATGAAAAGAAATTATATCATCTTATTTTCATCATCTTCAACTTAAAAACACATGGAAACCCTAGGTGAGATAAAATAAACTTTCAAGGCCTAATTGGGCAAGTTTCCTTATCTCGTTTTTAGTAATTTTGGTATTTTTAAAACCGAAATAGCTTAATCTCTCTATTTGAGGGATTAATTTGAAAAAGTTATCAAGGTATGAAAATTGGGTCATGGATGTATATGCTGGAAATTAGAAATTTATGGTAGAAAATAAAAGATTATTGATAGATAAACAACTTTTACAAAGTGATTTTTAATGAAAACATGATTTAGGGACTAAAATAAAAAGTTGAAAATTTTGATGAGAAATTCTGAAATTTTATGAATACGTGTGCTGTAAAATTTGTAACAGGGCTTTGGTTAGGCTTGGAATAGGGAGTAATTTGCATAAGTTTCATTTTCCGGCCCTAGGGACAAAATCAAAAGTTATGGGAAAGTTAAGAGCAAAATGGTAATTTTACATAGGACATAAATTGAGTCCATTTAAATATGAAATGTGTGAAATTGATGGTTAAATTCATTTATATAGATCCGAACAACACTAATTCGAGGTTAGATCGAGGAAAAGAAAAGGTTTAGGATTAGTAGACTTTTTACGCGAACAAGTGTCGAGGTAAGTTCGTGTAACTTAATCGAGCATGTAATTATGTTAATTGAAAATTGTGTTTGTATGTAATGTGATTTATATTGATGTGCTTTACTTGTATACTATGATGCAAAATTTGATATAATGCTTGAAATGGCGATAAAGGGTTTAGCCCCGATTGATTGTTGAATTTTGATGATTATATGAGCTTTCCTGAAACTAATAGGGTCCTACATTTGTTGCGGATGGGATTTAGCTGAGTAATCCCATTGACCTTGTTATAGAAAGGATTTAGTCCAGACGGGTAATCCTTGTAACAGCCCGAATTTGGGCCTAGTCATAACAGTGGTTTTGAGACCACAAATCCGACTAAGGAAATTTATTTTTATTATATTTTTATGGTCTAGAATTTCTCAGAATAATTTTGTGAAAATCTCGTTCGAAAATTTCGACGTTTGGGCACTTAATTTAGTCAAAAGGACTAAATTGTAAAAAGTGTAAATCTTGAGTTCTAGAAGCTAGAGGTGTCCAATTGTTATGAAATTTAAATTGGAGGTCCTTAAATGATAATTAGACCATTGATTAATTTTTTGGACAAAAATGGACATGAAATGGGTGAAATAGAATATTTTTAAGTTAGGGGCATTTTGGTTATTTAGTAATTAAAAGAATAAAAAGGGAAAATAAACCAAAAAATTTTCCATCTTCTACCTCTCTTGGCCGAAACTTGAATGGGCACGATGGCTAGGGTTTTGTTCAAGCTTTCCAAGCTCCATAGTAATTCTGTTCTTGCCCCGTCTGTAATAATTTTTACGTTTTTGAAATCCTCGTAACAAAGATCTATATATTTCTACCATTTATTTGAGCGAGGGTTGATGTTTAAAAATTTACCCATGTGTGAGATGCATGTGTTTTGATGTTTCATGGTAGGTTATGAAAGTTTGATGTGTAAGAAACGACTTTTACTAAGTGATTTTCGGTGAAAACGTCTAAAAGGACTAAATTGTAAAAGTTATAAAATATGTAGTAAAAGTGTGTTTTAATGGGAATTATAGGCTGCTATAGTTATGAAAATGATTTGGCTAGGCTTGTATGTTAAAGAAATTGAATAAATTTCATTTTACGATCCTAGGGGAAAAAGTGTAAATATGTTAAACTTTAGGAGCAAAAATGTAATTTTTCCATAATATGATTTTTGGGTCACATTGAATAATGTGACTAATAAGTAAGTTAAATGTGATGTTATAGATCAAATAAAATGAGGTTCGGACCTAGAACGGGGGAAAATGAGTAATTGACGGTTAGATCCCTCTTTGCTATTTTTGGTGTCGATGTAAGTTCATGTGTAAATTATGCAATGATATATCATGTTGTAATATTTTATTAATGTATGAGTCTTTATGTTTAATTGTTATGACGAGTGTATGAACGAATTATAGTCTATGAGCATGACATTGTGAACGAGTTCAACGAATATGTGATATGGAGGAAATCCCGTTTGAACCTTAGGAATAGATTAGGATACGAGTGAAATGTCACTAGGAACTATGTGATTATGAGCTCATGAGATTATGTGTATATGTGACTATGTGAATCCAGGTGCTAGTCATGTATGTCCTACCGGTGGCTGGGTAGCCAGGCATGTGTTGTGGGTACCTGTCAGCTTGTGTGAGTAGCCCGTGTAGTTATGTCCTGACTGTCAGCTTGTGTGAGCAGGCCCGTGATTAGCTCGAAAGTGAACAATGTGTGATATGTGATACGAGATAGCATGTGGCTACGTATGAAGTACTATGTGCAAGCTTTCCGTGTATTCAATAGTATTCCGAGTGTTCAACGGGTAAATTAGTGAGTTATTCGACAAGTAAGTCAATAATGAGAAGATATGAGAATGTGCTATGAACGGGTATAGGTACGTACTTATAACTCGTAAGTAAAGGACTCGGTATACTATGGATATGTGGTAAGAATGTATTCGAGTAAGTTACGCGTGAGAAATATCGATAACCTTATGAATATTGATTTACACTTAAGATGAATGGATACATAACAAGATTTTATAATGATTATGTGATAGGCTTATGAGCCTAATTGAATTATGATATAGTACGGTTATTTATTTAAATTGTGTTTCATTGGATATGAGGAAAAGGAAAGACAGACATAATTGTCGAATAAAGTCAATATGAGAATATAGTAAGATATGAGCTTAGATAATTGAAAGGTGATTGAATTATATGCTGAAATTAAGATCACTCATAAATAATGTGCATGTGATTAAGAGGATGGAAATAACTTGTTAAATAATGTGATATGTTATAATGGAGAGACTATGGTGGCTAGGCTAATGCCAAGACATGTAAATAGTGTTTATAAGTTAAATGAGTAAGCACTATGAATGAATAACTGGTAATCATGCACTATGAATGAATAATTGGTAATCATGAGATTTAATGCAAATTGTAATAATAGTATCCTTATGGATGGATAAGTAAATGAATATTGATAGTTGTTTATTATTTGCATATGAACTTACTAAGCTTTGAAGTTTACTCCCCTTCTTTTCCCATCTCTTATAGGTTAATTGAGCTAGCTCGGGTTGAAGACCTCCGGAGATGCCATCACACTATCAAGCTATCATTGGGTATAAGTGAATGCAAGTATTTTAAGTTTATGGCATGTATAGGGATTTTGTCTTTTGATTAAATTGTGTCATTGTTAATGTGGCCAAATGTGTTGACCTAGAATGGTTTATGGTCCAATTTGTATAAAGCCATGAGATATGGGTCATATTAATTATGGGGATGTAATCCTATTCATATATGCATGCATGTGCTAAGGTCACTCATGTTGTGGTTAAATTCATTTGGCATGGATGAATTGTGGATATGATCATGGATGTTTGATGGTGGAATTGTCAGTAAATGGCATAATAACATCTCAGGCATGAATGTATAAAATGGAAGTAAATTGATGTTACATATTGCATATGATTTGGTAAGCTTGGTCTAAATAAAGTATGAAGTTTTATGCATGTATTAGTGAAGATGAAATAATCATGATTATGTCTTGTTTGTGTATGTTTAAGTGCTCACGTGTGCCATGCTAAGTGCCTTTGAAGTCATGTATGTGTTTGTGCAAATAAGGGTGGCAATTGGCTTGGAAAATAACCTTGTATTTGTCTACACGGGTAGACACACGGGCATGTGTCTAGGTCGTGTATGACACACGGTCTGCCCCATGGGCATGTGATCCGGCCTTATGTCTCCTGCACCCTAATTAGGTAAAATAGAATGCTCAGTAGTAAACACACGGGTAGAGACACGACTGTGTGTCTGAGTCGTGTGAAGGACATAGCCTCAGGACTTGGGCGTGTGCCCTAGCCGTGTGAAGTCTGTATTTAATTTTTTGAATTTAGTTCGCCACATAGCCTAAGCACACAAGTATGTGACTTTGCCGTGTGACCCTATTTTGTTAATAACGTCATAAATAGAAAGTTACACGAGCTGAAGACACGGGCGTGTCCCAAGCCACATAGGCGTGAGTAATCGCACGGCCTACCCACACGGGTGTGTGACCCTCCTGAACAAGAAAATTTTCTAAGTGTCGCAAAAGTTCCAAAAGTTCTCGATTTAGTCTCGAACCACACCCAATGTATGTTTTGGGTATCGTAAGCCCGTATAAGCAGGGTCAAAGCCAGGGGGGCTGGCATGGGCCCCGGTCCCCCTTAAAATGTAAAATTACATTTTAGGCCCTTAAATTTTTAAAAATTTTAAATTACTAAAGGTAAAATTGTACTTTGGCCCCCTAAAATTATAAAAATTCAATTTAATCCTTTATAAATTATAAAGATATAAACTATAAAAAATTAAAATTTCATCCGGCCCCCTAAAAAATTTTTCTGGCTTCGCCCTTGCGTATAAGGGACGATGTACATGCGTATGATTGGTTTTAAATTGTATGAAATTTAATGGCTCGGCTTTGTGTGAATGATTATGCTTTAGTCTGGTAACGCCTCGAACCTTGTCCCGGCGTCGGATACGGGTAAAAGGTGTTAATTTAGTGGTATCAGACCTATGGTTTAGTCGATTTTCAGACTAACATAGCGTATGTGAGTCTAGCTATACATGTCATATTACTATTCGTGATAGTGTGATATCTTCTGGCTCTAACAAAATTGTTTTGTTAAGATAAAGACGACTTTCAACCAAGCTATTTATCGATAATGCTGAAAATGATATTGAGATGATTGAAATGTGCCTATGTTGTGTCGAAATTTGGAAAGGTATGAATGTGTTAATGTATGAAATGAGATAACCATAAGTTGATGAATGTGGAAAGGTGAAATGAAACGAAAGTTTATGTTGTGATAAGCTCATCCATGTATGTTGGTATTCATATGATGTTATGTGCCCAACCTATTTGATTAAGTGAGTATGATAAGTAAACTGACCCAATGGACGGAATGTGTGCATGTACACTTGTTTGAATAATGCATAATCAGTATGTCTATATAGTTGAATCTCATGTTTAATTATTAAATTAGAGAATATATAATGTTTTGTTTTATGACTTTGTTAATAGTATGAAAATTGAACTGGAAGATCAAATTGAGTAGAACGCAGGAGATGAGTACGATCGTTCAATGATGAGTTGACGGATAAGACCATGGTTGGACCATGGCAGTATATGCAAGTACATGTATGACCATAGCTGTGCTATGGCATCGTAATGACATGTAAGACCATAGCTGAGCTATGGCATTGTGATACCATGTAAGACCATGTCTGGAACATGACATTGGCATCGATATGTGATACCATGTAAGACCATATCTGGGACATGGCATTGACATCAATATGTGATCCCCTTAAAAAAACTAGGCACCTATTTTAAAAACAGTACTCAAATGTGAACACATCTATAAGGTAATAAATGGTCCACTTAAGCATAATAACTTTGTATTAGTCGAATGAATAATATGATGAGGCGTACTGTGAATATCCTTTATGCATTTGGCGAGATTAAGTGTTTATCTTGCCACATCACATTAGTGGACAAGAGGATCTCTCTTATAAATACTCTTTCGACAATAGAGAAGGGATCCATTTTCCAGCACTAAAGTTACTTTGCCTAATTACTCTTTCTCCCAATGATCAACCTGTCGTCTTATTCCTTCCAGATCTTTGCCTCTTTAAGTAAACCAGCCTCTACAAAACCACCACTTACTCCACTCCTTTCCTCCTCTGTTGACCCTTGTATCAACAATTGTTGTAGTTAGCGTAGACTTTATGATGACTACTTCTCATAATGATATTACTCTCAACCTCAAAAGCCTGTCAACTCCACCAACGCTGTCAATTCCTCGGCTCCGGCGACCAATAACAACCCCATCAACACCAAGCTTCCCTCAAACCAAACCTTTTCCCTACTAACCAAACAACAATTTGCCCCTTGAAGCTCTCATCCAATTCATGACCTCTCTTATTATGCCTCTACCTACTCTTCAAGCCAACATCGCTACTAATCGCACACAACCTCCTTTTGAAACTCCTCTGTTAAGCCTTGTATCAACACATTTCAGAGGTTGGTTTATTGGATTTGCATCTGCAGCAGGTTTCCAATTTATGTTGAAGGTTGTGGCTTGGGCGAGTTTTGTTTTATGATTAAGGGAGTGATGGGCGTTGAAACCACCAAAAATAATTCCTACAAAAACAACTCTAAATTGTAGTAAAGAGTGGTAGTAGGGTCGAGTCCACAGGGATTGGATATTGTAATCAACTTCTGTATTCACTTATGAACAACATATTCGTCGCGTCAAGCTTCGTGCCCACTACTCCAAATGTACCTACAACAAAAATAAACAATTAAATCGAGGGAGTTTGAGAATGTTTAAGAAAGTAAATAACCTAATCAACTTAAATAAATGATTCACTACTATTGAAAATAAATGTAAACTAGAAATAAATTCAGACTTGTCTAACCTGATAAAATAAGCCTTAGCCTTAGACTCGGTAAATTTCATATCAAGAATCGATCCTTGAAATTTAATCTTCTCCTCCAAATGATAAGCTGGGTATAACAGTTAAGAACGTCATAACCACCAATTCTTCCTCTCATAGCTGGTTCCGATACGACCTGCAAACTAACCCTTACTGATTATCTAACCGAGATACACGTGTTCCCGCTCAAGATTCCGGTAGCCTTGTATTTTAAAGAACCCAATTCAAATCAACGGCCTAAACCGTGTGGGTCGTTTAAACCCGATCACTTCTTCCTTGATTTGTTATCAGAAAATCTAAATACAGCACGGCTAACTCGAATCTCCAACTATCAGCAAACACGACTCCAACCCAACATACACTTTGACTTGAAATCAAATTTAACTTTAAGGGATAATTGGTCTATCCTGGTACTTAGGAAAAAAATGAATACTGATTGGAAGAATTTTTAGTACGAATTCGTATCTCACGATTCCCGACCGGAAGAACACTGGCATAAGGCTAAGATGAAATTTAGTGAAGCATGAAACTATTCATGGTTTGTATGTTTTGAAAGGTAGGTTGATGATAATGGAGGAAATTGGGGAATGAAAAGACTTGAAAGGCAATTATCCCAATTTATAAAAGCAAACAAATGCAAATAAAAAAATGGCAGTGAGCTCACGTCAATTTGAAAGAAAAATGTAGAACAATTCTATTCCAAATTGAAGTAGGAATACAGAATTAAGGGATAATTTTTTCAAAGAACATTAAGGCCCTATATATATACATAAAATTTACTATTTTTGGCCTTGACTAATTTAATATAAAATCAAAATAAAATCAAAAAATAGAAATAAAAATAAAATAAGATTTTTCTATTTTTGGCTTTTTACAAAGTTAAAATATTTGGTGAGTCCTTGGCTTTATCCATATTTTTTATTCGGTCTCATTCCATTGATTTTGTTTCAATTTGCTCCTTTTCTTCTCGTTTTTGTCTCTTAGCATCCTAATTGCATCCCTGACAAGATTAAAACATAAAAGTACTAATTAGCAAGGATCAATTTAGAAATAAACTGAATTTAAACACAAAATAACATGCAAGTTAATATGTTATCAAATCCCCTTTACTTAGCTTATGCTTGTCCTCAAGCATATTATTCCTTCAAACACTAAAAATTATTCTACAATTTATTACAAACCGGGCCTCTTTTCCACATCCATAATCAACGCAAATAACATAGGCAAAAATAGACAAATGCTCAGAATATATAGTTTAATCAACAAGTGTTATAAAATTAAAATATGTGAACTAAATAATTTTACTAAATTGAGTTTGAATCCAAAATTTGCAAGGCATTAGAAAGAATTTTTTAGACATGGTCAAACATTTTTACGCGAACTAGGATGACAACCCAAGCACCCTATCCCGATTACTCAGTTCAAACAGTCTTTTTTTTTCTAAAGGCTCGGTTAGTGGAATGTTTGTAAGTTATCAACTTGTCACTCGAACCTTTTTACACGAGATAAAATGACAACCCAAGTACCCTATCCCGGTTACTCAATTCGGTCACATTTTCGAAACTCTCACTCATAACTTAAGCCTTTATTTATTTATTCATTTTATTTAATTATTTATGCACAAGCAAATTATTTATGTACAAGCAAACATTTTTTTTCAAACAATCAAGTTATATGAAAAGTCTAGTTACATATACCAACCTTAAAACACGAATATCGATTAATCTAGATACTTTGAACACTTTAATTCAAAAATTTGCCCAATTGTCCAAATTGACTACATAATGAGATTAGAGGCTCAATGTCGGAATAAACTATCAAATTATTCTAGTATAGGATTGAACATATGCAAAAGAGAGACATGCAGCAAAAATCATGCATATTCGTCATCAATTTCGACCCCAAACTTAGCTTCTCCTCAAGCAGGTGCCATATGAGAAAAAAAAAATAGCAGCTCAAATAACAGGTAGAAGGAAAAGTTCAGAATACTCCCCAGGTGTCTTTTAACGATTTTTTCAGTGTTGGGGGTAACGACTTTGCAGAATGTCAAGGATTGTGGAGACTTGATTTTCCATTGTTCCAAGTCTAGCTTCGATCCAGCTTAAACGTGCCTCCACAGATAGAGGTTGTTCCTCTTGCTCTCTACTATTGATGTGTGGACGTTGGCGAAAAACCATATTTCCGCGAGTAGTCAATGTACCTAGAGGAACAAAATAACACGAAGTAGGGGTACCGGCAAGCAATCCCATAGAATCCAAACAATATTTATCTAAGTTTTCCATACTATATGCACATGTTAAGGACGAGAAATCAATTTCAGAGGGAAAAAGTCGATAGGTTAAATTTGTAATGTATGACCTAAGTATTAGTGGACGATTACATCACAAAACAACATGAAAATTTTGTGCAAACCAATATCCTAATTTAACTTTAAAACCAGAATACGTACACCACAAAAAGAACAGTTCAGTCTTAGTTAGAACAGATGACGAGTCATTTCTATCTGAAAAACTAAAGGCTAAAAATCGGTGACTATATCTTAAAGCAGGTTTATGAACCGATAAGTCTTTTGTGGTCTTTGGATTATAAAGCTGATTAGAATGAGTTAAAACACAATAAACATCTTGAGCATCAAAGTTGCTTGGAATATCTAATAGAGCAGTATGATAGAAATCGATTGAATATTATCAGGGTTGACGAAACCCATGGCAATGTTAAATTCAGAAATTGACATCCGAAAGTTCCTCCAAAGTAAACGAAAACAGATAATGTTTTGTGTTTCAACAGTTAGTAATACATTAATATTGAAGCTAAATGTAGTGTAGAATTCATATATCAACTCATATTATGCATTACAGGAAATATTAGCAAATGAATTCCAACCATTAGCATCAAAATAGCCAATCACAGAATCGCGAATATTTAACATACCAAGAGTAGAGAGATCAAATTGCTTACAGACTGGGAGAAGACGTTGTCGGATGTCATCGTATCTTGCACGATGCTCCGATGTTGAAAAGTCTAGAAACCCTCGTAATCGACCTTAGATAGGAATATTGTTTGCACAACCTCGTCTATTGCGTTGACCGTCTCGTGGTGGTCGAACCGTTAGGCGAGTCGGGAGGACTTGAATTTCCAGTAGCGTCAGTACTACTTTTGGGGGTGTCACTGACTTTTGTGTTGGTCATTGATGGGTTCGAGTGGCAGACGATCTTGTTCAGTATTGAGAGAGATGCTCGTTCATATTTGAGGAACCTTCGACATTGTCATTAGAAGTCCCGACTTCCTCTGAATAACTTGCATAATATGTTAGTAAAGGTAAACCAGGCTGAGGATTAAGAGAATCAACCTTTCGGGGGTAGCCAGGATGCTGTTTGAGTGTTTATTTTCGACTGGAGTCAGACTTCGTTTGTGACGAGCTTTTGTTGGGGCAGTTGTTCGACTTGGAGGAGGTGGAGAAGGCTCGAAGTCTTCGTCTATTATTTCGACGATTAGAGGCGTTGAAAATCGATGTCGACTGCGATTGAGTGAAGCCGAAATATTGTCGGCTATTTGGTTCTGAGTTTGAACCATTGTTTTCGTGTATGACGTCACGAATAAATGGTTCTGTTTGCTACGGTGGCGGCAAAATGTGACGGTGTGGTTTGGGCCGATTTTTTGAATGGTGATGGGAGGGATATTTGTTTTTGCGTTAGTTAGGGTGGTGGGAGGGTGGTTTTGGTGTTTGGTGATGGAGAAAAAGAATAAATGGAGTAAATGGCGTTTGTGGAAGGCCAATGCGCGGTTTGGTGCTCCGATGGGCAACGGTGAGGCAACGGTGGTGGCAACGAGGCCCTCGGACAGCGAGAAGAGAAAAAGGAAAAAGAAAAAGAAAATAGAGGGGTGTGGGTTTTGGGTTCGTCAATGGTGATGATGGAAGGAGTGCGATGGTGCAAAACTGTGGCGGTGAGGAGTTGGCGATGAGGGTTTTGACAGTAGTGTGGGCTG